>NC_088201.1:180503651-180832937 GCF_037126465.1 Ornithodoros turicata
GGATCGGCTCGCCGTTGTTTTCCACACAGAAGTGGCCGTCGTCACAACTATAGGAAAACAAGAAAAGCAAGACAGACGGAGGATACAGGATGAAGGGTGGTGTTAGTGAAGTAAGAATCCACCGCCAGGCATCGCTGCTTCTCTAAATACAGGTATCGAATGACAACGGAGGCGGCCCCGGCCGACGCCCGAGAGAGAGAACCACGAGACACGACCGAAAGCGGACGCGTGGCCGCACGAAGCGTTTCAGGGGCGGCCCCAGCGAAGTACTTTGGGTGTGTGTGTGGGGGGGGGGGGGGGGGGCGACGTCTGCGAGCCTTTAGCCAGTCGCTATCCACTTGGGTGCAAGGGGGGGAAGGGTTCTGGACACGGACTCAACCTTTTCTCGCACGAAATCCTATCACTGGTAATCCATTTTAGGTATAGTGCCCAGCATAAAGCCTGTTGTTCTCTACCTGGACCGCATGAGTAACAAGTTTGGGAGTGCGCCCTCTTCGCTCTCCTTGAGAGCGTCACAGGGAAAGAGAGGAAAACTGGACCAGGCTTTTTTATCCTATATCTAGCATGTAACCTACGAAATAAAATTCAGTTATCCTATTACGAATTCACTGCGACTACGGTGCTCACAACTGACAGTGGAGATGCGTAGACGGTGCATGAGTTCGTCGGGGGGAGCAAACTGTTAGATGGGTCGTTGAGCAAGACCTGCCTTCTGCAGAAAGAGGACAAAGTTTCTTGCTTTAGCAGAACGTGCGGCAGAACTACCACACACACAGCATTGACACAAAAAAGGTGTACGCTCCACTCTGTCCTCCAATTAGAAGTGAGCCAGCCATCATTCGCGGGAATGGTTTGCGCGTGTTATGCGGTGACGCTGCTTTACTGTGTTTGAAAGGTGCGACCTTAACACCACAGCCGTCTCTGGTTTACATCACACTCAACACCGTTGACTGCTGCGGAGTCATGGTAGAAAACGAAAACACACAGCTTTCATAGCACTCTCTCCTACGCTCTTTCTCGCTCAGTCTTATTTACGAACGCTTTATGCATTTAGAGACATGTTTAAGCACACATAATTCGAACGAACCTGTTGCAGATGGGTTATGGAAAGAAGACGATCACTGGCTAATATACTGTCACGCATATTCGTCTCTATATTCTCCTTATGCGCTTTGCTATGCGGAGCAGAATGTATTCAAAAGTAGCCACATCCATTCTCCTAACCTTCCGGTAGACACATGCGTCTTCGTGTCGTAGCTCCCGTAGAAGGCTATTTTGCAGACCGTGCTGTTTCCTCAACAACCATTCTTTCGTCCATACCTTCCTTAACCGCTTATTTTCATGGCAACATTCACTATCGTCAATGACAACAGTAAGAGCCATCATTTTTCGCCTTCTTTCGTCCATTGGGTACCAAGCGCCGTGCACATAAAATTAATGCTGCAACCTTCAACTGCAGCGCGAACGTTATCCCCGGCCGCTAAGCTGACAGCACATTGGAACACTACCTGTGTAGGCATTCCAGGAGGGCGTAGCCTCATCCCCCTTATCATTTATCCTCTCGCTCCTTCAGTCGCTGCGCCGTCAGAAAACACGGTCGTGTGAATACACGGACAAGTGCGATACATACAGGGTGTCCCAGAAAACGTGTAATTGAATTATAATAAAAAAACTACGCCACCCAGAATCATGCGGTCAACGGCATTTGTTCTTATTAGGTTTTTGCCACCTTCTAAAGCTAATATCACGTACCCCAAGTTTAATTATGTAAATATTTGCGAACTGAACTCGGAAATTTGCCAAGTAAAGGTCACTTTTTTACCCCACCAATATGAAGAGCGTGCCGATTTCACTCAAATTCATAATAACTGACAGGGATATTCACGAGCTATCCCATCGAAAAAAATAGCCGAATATCATGCTTTTCGGAGCACCGGACCATAACGCGCGATGACTTTTTGAGCGCAATCGCTCTCAGTCCGACGAAAGGAGGTTCCGAAGCCAGCCCACAGAGTGATAGTAGAAAAAGTAACAGTTCTTAAAATTGGGAGAGGGAAAGCATTATCCCAGCTAAAGTCATACGTGATAAGCCGTGCCTGTGTTTTCTCGTTCCGCGATGCCGGGGTGGGCTGGGTTTCTAACCTCCTTTCGTCGGACTGACAAAGATTGCGCTGAAAAATTCATCGTGCGCTATTCTGTGCTACCTCCGTAGAGCATGATGTTCGGCTATTTTTCCCGATGGGATGGCTCCTGAATACCCCTGTCAATTATCATTAATTTGAGTAAATTAGACACGCTCTTCACATTGGAGGGATAAAAAAGTGACCTTTACTTGGCAAATTTCCGAGTTCAGTTCGCAAATGTTTACATAATTAAACTTGGGGTACATGACATTAGCTTTAGAAGATGGCAAAAACCTAATAAGAACAAATGCAGTTGATCGCATGATTCTAGGTGGCGTAGTTTTTTTTTATTATTATAATTCAATGACACGTTTTCTGGGACACCCTGTATCTACTTCAACTGGGGACGACCCAATTTAACGAAACTTATGCGTCTAGTATGGAAAGAGAACAGATATCATTTCACGTAAGTATCTGAGACTGCGATTTGCCAATGTTTATACTGTAATCTGTATGACGGTCACAGGAAGAGTTGTGTTGGAGGAAATGTTCACGACGGAATTACAGGGCGACCTGATGCATACAAACGAGCTCATTTGGGCAGTTTTCGACGAAATCGGAGGTAACGCCCTCGCATTATTGAGCAATTTAACGAGCTTCTGCGCCAATTGTGACTTAAAGGAGTACGGACGGATATCCACAAAATTTTCAGAATAAGACTGATGAAAGTGTGTGTCTGTCATTTTACCGAATAGCGCAAAAGGTTTTGATGTGTGCAATTTTTTTGCACCAGAAAAAAGCTGACTCAAAAAAGCTCAAAAGCATGAATCCGCGCGTTCATCCTTAACTGCCACTTCGGGTATAACGAGGAGAAGTAGGATGTCACCGATGACGTTATAGCGGCAACACGTTCTGTACACAATACTTCACAGAATGAATGCTTTAGGAAAGAGTAACTAATTGAAATTGACCATATGCTTGTTAAATATCCTTTCATGGTCCCTTTAAGCCAAGATCATACTGATGCCCTGATTTCAAGGAACGACTACAGCAGAAAGGTAGCGGCACCCATTATCGTAGTTGCAACGAAGGGTGGATTATCTATTATAGAAAGCTACCCTTCTGAGAACGCTACACATATTCGAACGAACCTCTAGCCTCAGGACTCGTGAAATACTGAAAAATTCAATTCGTCAAAAAAGTCAGACAGAGGCTTTAATAGTGGCCCATGGCAAGCCGTCGGGTGGAAAGTCTAGGGGAAAGTCCCAGTAACCATGTGCAAACATTGTAATAAAAGAAGTACGCTATGTAGACGCATGAGGTCAACTGCATTTAGCTTTACTATACGAATTTACCACTACGTGATGTGAGTTTCGTTTGTGTTCAACTTTTTTTTTAAGAAGAATACATTTTTAAGAAGTCATCTTCGAAATTTGCTACCTTCGAAATTTCTTTGCCTTTTTTCTTTCAACAGAGAAAAGCAGGTGCTGACTTTACATCATTTCGTCATGAGGCATATCGGTGCCGACGATCCAGCGGCAAAAACAAAACAAAAAGGAAAGTAGAACACGAAAAATGATGGATTTCGACGCCGGTCCCGTCCTGCGCGCGGCGAGCCTAGCTCGCCATCGATTACCGTGCGACGGAAGGAGGTTGATCATCCCGTCTAAGATAAAAGTAGCAGGATAGGCCGGCTAGATAACAATAAGAGTAAATAAATGAAAATAATGTAATGAACAACATCGCGATAGCCGAGAATGACGCTGTTGACGTTTAGGGCACCTTGGAAGGAGACGGTACGGTTAATTACGTCGTGACGCTCCCGCATGGCAAATCTCAAACCCTTACCCGTGAAGCCTTTGGATATTACGCTGTTGAGGAGCTCCGTTGTTGCAATCCATTCCGTCGCGTGTACGAAATGGTTACTTACAATCACAATGAGCAGCATAAAAATACTACGGCAGGCCCCACCGCCATCTTGTTTCTTGCGTACTTGGTACTGTCTTCTTCTCCTGGCGGCAGGGCTTGGCATTTTGACTCACGATAACTGACAATCACAATCATTTGATATGGTGTTCGACCATGTCGCTCGCGCGCGTGAGCAGCGATGGCCGCTATGGCATCCGTCATCTCGTACTCACAGCAAGACTACCTGACTGTGACCGAGGAACTTCTGGAACAAGCTACTCACAGGAACACGTAAGCGTTCCTAAGCTTCTAAAACTGCATATTGTACCGTCTTCTGAAGAATTGTCGTCACGGCACTTATTTCGGGATCACTCCGTCCGGAATACACGAGAAAGCAGGATCTGGAAAGAACCAGTTTGAGGAGTTCAATGCTGCAGAGCCAGCAGTGAACGGACAAGATAGATGCGAGACGAAATCAGGAATAATCGACGAAAGCTTGGGTCAGCTGTTTTCGTCAAGCACATGTGCGACTCTGGAAGTTACAGGCGCAACGCATAATCAAAGGATGGATATTCCGACAACACATGTTAAAACCTGTACCTCGTCCCAATATTTCACAGTGACATGGGATTTTGCTCTCGTCAAGATGCTGCATTAATCCACCGAATGCGCCTCGATGTGGCCTTTACAGCTCAGTGGCGTTACCGCTTGAGGCAAGTTGACTCTCCCACCTGCTGCCACTGTGGCGTGCTTGAGAATCTGGAGCATATTCTTCTTCATTGCTCCCACTACCAACCTTCCCGAACCACACTCTCCGAGTCTCTTCGTCAGCTGGACTCTCGCCCCTTCTCCCTATCGAAATTGCTTGGTCCCTGGCCTAATCCAGCCCAGCAACGCTCTGCGCTCAAAGCTCTTCTGACGTTTCTGCACACCATCGGACTTCGATCGTTATTGTGAAGGGGCTCGTTATTTTATTTCCCACATTCCCACCAGCAATGGGGTAGAGTATCGCCTGTGGCGATGAACCTCCCCACTCTCCAAATCCAAAATAAAGTTGTTGTTTGCTCCGTTTCAAGGTATGCAACTGTATGACGAACCTCTGATAGCAGACACTGTGAGCAGTCTATTCCCATTGCTTAGTCAAGCTGTAGCTGCGGGGAATAAAGAGTCAGATCGAGAGGAAGCCGCATTTTCTGAGAAAGACATCCGATTGCCAGCTCAAGGAAACGTCATACAAGAGAGCTTTGTGAACTCACAGCAACCCACAAGGATGAATTTGCTCTGTTTGTTCCGCCTGATGTCCGCTCTTTTCAGCCCGTAGATGATCCTGTTGTACCACAATCCCCACTTCTTAATGTGGAACACGGTTACTATCAGACCTTCCTTCCTACTGGACATCCTACTGGTTACAACAAAGTACAAGAAACCATCAACCTGAGTTCTACAGAAGACCTCCAGACGAGTTTCAGTGTCTGACTACCCCTTCCGTTGACGGCCTTACGCCTTGACAGCATACGCTAAAAGAACAGAAGACAGTGGCATGTGATGCGGAAACCAGCGAACATTACAGTGCGTGGTTATGTACTACGCCACGCTCACCCGCGACCCGGAGTTTAAGTAAGAAAGAGAAAGAGGAAGAAGGGACACCAGCATGAGGCATGCACGTTTCGTTAGCTTGTTAGGTTGTTAGTTCTAGTTCGTTGTTCGACGACATTGCAGCTCTTCTGCAGTAATGCTTCGTTGGAAAAACAGGGGTCGGATTCACAAACAGCTCGTGCGACGGAATCTGTCGTATCTCCGTCGTACGGGAAAGTTACGACGAAGTGTAGATTCACGAAGGACGCGCGTCGCAAAATCTTCGCAGCTTACGGCGGAATCCTGCGAGAACTCCCGAGCAGTCTTACGAAGAAAGATGGCAGCGTTATTCGGCAGCGGTGGATTTGGAGACGGCAAACACAGACTCCGTAATACGCGCCAACGCATTGCACTTTGCCACAGAACCTTCGAGACCATCCCCGAAGTGACATTGAGGCACTTTTTTGCTTTTGTAACCTTCAACAAATGCTTCAGCTTTATGCTCTGTAAAATCAGGTCGCAGGGATTTTTGAAGCATCCCCTACAACCCGCTAAGACACCCCCAACACCCCTCCAAATTGTCTACAAGAAAGGCAAAAGAAGCCATAAAAGCTGCAAAACTGGGCGCCACACACCGCTTACAAAACACCCTCACTCGCCCCCTCCCGGAGACGAACATACTGGGAATATATTTCCTGTGTCATCGAACGCGTTTCGCCTGTGATTGCATGACATCCATTATGGCTACCGAAAGACCGAGAGCACGTGCAGTAACAAAACATTTGGGGACGAAGAACTTCGTCTTCTTCTAACGGGACGACTCTTATTGGTGCAATTACAAATTTTCGTCATCGTTACCATAGCGAAAACATAGTCTCGCACCATAGCATAGGCTGTTTCTCTCGGAGGTGCACATGACAGGAAGCGAGCAGCTTCCTCTTCCTCGTCAAAGGGGGTACCCTCTCCACTAAGATCGCTTTGTGAATCGCGCCTACGGCGCCGTCGTACGGGCGTCGCAGGCTACGACGTCTTAGCGCATCTTAGCGTAACTTACGATCGCGTTTGTGAATCCGACCCCTGGTCCTTTTCCAACAGTCAGGTTTGCCTAGGGCGAACCGCCGCCGCCCGGAGGCGCGCGCGTAGCTACTTGGGGAGAAAACGCATGCTGATACGCGTAAATGTCCCTTCTTCTGCCTTCGCTTTGACCAATGTAGACACTTCTTCGTGAAATTCACGTGCATCCTTAGGCTGTGAATAGATTTCGACTTATCTCCGCATGCCGCAGATGTGCTGTGTTCTGGCGTGTCGCTCGGGATATGATAATTCTGGTGAAAATGTATCGTTTTTCGCGTTGCCGACCCATGCCAAGAGAAGTGGAAGCGTTCGATACCTCGGACAGAGGACTCACGTTTCAGCTTTGAGTCAAAGTGGACACGAGTGTGTGAAAAGCGCTTTTACAGGAAGGAGAACAGGAGAACTCGGCGTTCAAGACAGAAAGAACAGAAAATGCGTTGCTATTCATGGAAACACGTTGAATCTTCTCTGTTGTAACACTTGACTGCAATGCAGCCAACAAGAGGCTATAATAAGACACATTCATGAATATGTCTTTTCTAGCCTGCAGTGAAACTTGCAACAAGTCATGCCAGACTGATTCACATGTCTGCACAACTTGACCGAATAGAGCAGAAGCTGTGGGACACACAAAAGAAGCTGTACATCCTAGCTGGAGTGAAAGTTGGCACAGGTCCGTGCAACCTGATGATGTCACATATACCTCACATGCATGTCACATGCCCGGGTGCTAGCGTTCGATGCAGTGCGCACCACATCCAGAAGCCAGCTGAAGTACTTATTTTCTTATTTTTGTGAGATGTCGGCTGCACTTCTTTTCTCGCGAAAAGAACAAGAAGCTTAGCCTGGCTACTCCCAGATCATGCCATGCTGCAGGTGTCAGGAAAGATTCACCACTGACAGTGAACAGTGGAAATAAGTCGCGCCATCCAAGACCGTAAGACATTTAGTCATTGCATGAGTTGCCTTGGAACATTGTTCTTGCCGATTACCATAATTGATTATGAAAATCCATTCAGTCATTCATGGCCATGGTTGTTCTGTGATATAAAGTCCTTATTGATAGTGCCACTGATTGTGATCACTGTCGTTTCGCGATTCGTAAAATGTAAAATACAATCATAAAATGTAGTTTATTAAAATCTCGATGGTGTGGGAATCAGCCTGCGATAGCGACATTGTGGAGTTCTGCTATACCTAAAATAGTAAATCTGCAGAAAATGATGATTGGGTGCATTGCTGTAGCCCGTTTAGAGTCTTCATTTTTTCAGACATCAAACGCGATCAAAACACGCACAGATAACGTGCCGATGAGATAATTGGATAAATGCAGCGGTTTAAAGTAACAAAGCCAGTACCGAATCGTTAACGCCTTAAGCGCCGCTGCAAATTTGTGCTCACTCCCATTTGGACGTCCGCATGTGAAAGCCATTGCTCACTGAAAGTTCTCCTCCGTCCGCAGCCGATTATACTGCTCAGAGAGCTATATATCGCAGCACACCCGTGCACGTGCAAAATAAAACAAAATTCACATCGCTGAACAACCTTATTTAGTTTGTTGTGCTCAAAACCACCCAAAACGGCCAGCTCAGCCCACGCGCGGACGTACGGCTACGATGCGCCGGATGCGACCGTCACCACCTGCTGCTTATGCGCCCGCCGCCGCGCGGCAGCTCCGGTTCCTAGGCTAACTTTCCGGCAGAGTTTCGTGACCAGAGAGAGTATCAAAGGACCGTGCTTTTATTTAAATAATGAGCTCCTCTCACTCATACACACGGTGCGCGTTTTGTAGGTCGTATCGGACAGGTACTTATAAAAAAGAAACGTAGATGGGTAGAAATCTAGCGAACCGGTAGAGGAGTACGAAGGGAGTTGCCTCAGGACAGGAGCCACCGATATTTCGAACAGAGACTGTTGTTCTTCTGGGCACCGTCCTCATCATTGGCATGGTATTTAAAGGGTTAGGTGGGACGTGTTAAGTGGTCATGCGAATTGTGGGTCAACAGCCCGGAGGGAAGAAAGGGTCCGTACGGGATTCTACGGCCGGAGGGAATACCCGTGTTCGAGTGTGGAGGGGATTATGTGAACGAAGTGATCTTGGCTCCAGACCGGTTACAGAAATGGGAGGTTCACGTGCACGGAGACGGAACGGGACAACAGGCAGGAATTGGCAGGCATCCTGAAAGATAAGGAGGTTAGTGGTTACGTCGGGAAAATCCAGAGCGAACAAAGCATTTTTTTAAGGTATATATTCGTAATACAGAGTTGTGGCATGAAATAAAGGAATTAAAAAGCAGCGGCCGTGCAGAACATTACAGATGATAAAGGGGATAGAAAGGAAAGATCTGAGCATATTTTATTTGTGAAGTGTTTCTAGGGTGCCTTGTGATTTGTTGACACCGAAAGGGTAAAGGGCATTGACCTTGTATATGAGATAAGACTCCCTATCACGTATGAAAAATGTGTGTAGAAAAATTGCACGGCGCGTCATGCCGCATACTGGCGTACTCTCACTACAAGGGCTGCCACACTGCAAAAGTGCTTGTTGGAGTTGCATCAAGTGGTCTGATAGCATTGGTCAGGTGTGCATTTGGTGGTAGGGCATCAGACAAGGCTTGTGTAGAGAAATCCGGAGTTCTCGATAAGCTCACTAGTTTTCACGATGATGTCATGGTGGATAAAGGTTTTAATATTGATGACATGTGTGCCAAGATGGGATTGGGAGTGGTACAACCATCTTTTCTGCGCAAAAAGAATCAGTTTTCAGCTGAAGATGCCAACAGAACACTGAAAATTGCACGTGCACGTGTACATGTAGAGCATGCCATCCAGAGTATGAAGACATTCAAAATATTCAAGGAACCTGCGCCCTGGGGGATGGCCGGTGCCCTTGATCATATAGTGATAATATCGCAGGCATCATGAACCTTTCAAGCGCTATACTATCCGATGAACTGAAGCGCTATGCATGCCGCACCGTTGATTGCCTCGGCCCAAAAAAGATAGGCAGTTCAGCTTCGTGCAGGAGCGTTGGAGCCGTCTCGACTAATGTTCCTGTTCATTCGCTCTGCAACGCCATTCTGAGCGGGTGAATATGGCGCAGTCCTCTCATGAACTATTCCCCTTGCTTTTAAGAAATGTGCCAAACGATTGTTGACAAACTCACCCCCATTGTCAGTACGAATCCTTTTGACAGTCCGTCCAAGTTGGGTTTCGGCGGTACATATGTGTTCCTTTAATGCTTCAGCGGCTTCGCTTTTGTAGCGTAAGCAATGAACTGCTGCTCGTCTACTACAGTCATCTACAATAACCATAAAATACTTGCTGCTCCCTATTGACTCCACTGGAAAACGGCCACATAGGTCTACATGCAGCAATTCTAGTACTTCTGAGCTGTGACTTGAGAGCGCCCTGAAAGGCTCTCTTGAGTGCTTCCCAATGACACAGTTCTCGGAGGTTTCCATTCAATTCGAAAGGAGTGGTAGGCCGGCCACCGCCTTCGTTCGTGACATTTTCATTAGCGCGTCGACGTTCAAGTGTCCCATACGACTGTGCCACAGCATTTCTGCACCGTCGATCTTTGCATGATCCGGCCGCTCTGTTACCGGTATGGCTTGCGCATTCATTTTGTAGATGCCTTCAGTTGTCACCGCGGAGAAAACGAAGTTCTCTTCCTTGTGGACGGTGCAATCGTCGTCTCTGAAGATAACTTTCATACCGCTGTCGGTAAGCTTAGACACGGAAATCAGGTTATCTGTTATGCCAGGAACATAAGGAACGTTTCTTGCTGTTAGCCTGTTGTCTCCATCGTCATCTAGGACACGAAAAATGACGGTTCCGGACCCTTCAGCGTCAATAGTCTTGCCACCGGCCACCATAACTTGCCTCTTCTTTTCGGGCTTGAAGTCCATTAGGATATCCATGCATCCGGTCATATGGCTTGTGGCTCCCGAATCAATGGACCAATCTTCAGAGGCACACTTCAATTCCTTAACGCTAAAAGCAAATTCATTGGTCAGTCGTTCCTTTCTATCTTGTACTGTGGGTGCTCTGACAAGTCTGGCCGTTTGCCTCGACTTTCCTTCAATTGTGTCGGGATTTCGAATCCTGAATGACTCGTCGCGATTCCTGTTCTCACGTTGCGTCCCACTTCCAGCGTTTCCTGCTGAACGGGTTCAGCAATTTCGTGCAAAGTGTCCAATTTTCCCACAATTATAGCACTTGAGCGCTTTGGTTTGCGAAGCAAATTTATCCTCGTGCTGGTACTTTTTCGGCCGAACACTTGCTTTACAAGCGGCTTTACAAGCGGCTTCATCAACTGAGTGCCTTTTCTGGCGTTGTTCTTCTTGTAGAACGGCATATCTGACCTCTTGTAGGGTAATATCGGACATAGAATAAACGTCAAAGCCTCGGGCTACTCCATAATATGCTCTTGGCAGTCCTTGAATGGCTACAGTAGCTACTTCAGCATCTTCGATAGTCTCGCCTAAACTCCGTAACTGCTCAGAAAGGAATTCTATACGCGGTGCATGGATTGTGCTGCATTTTCTTCTTTAGTCCACCTAATCCCGTTAAGCTCCCGTTTTAGAGCAATTTTATTTTCGAGTACACGACCACGGTTAACCTCTTCGAGTTTGTTCCAAATGTCCTTTGCAGACGTAACTGGTTTACGACGTAACTCGTCTGTGCGCTTGACAGCGACTTGACCATGACGGTAGTAGCCTCGATCTCCTTCTTGTCCCATTCACGCCTGGCATCCCAGTCAGTTAAGCGTTCGTCTTCCACGGCTGACCAAAATCCCTTCGCCTTAAGGTATATCGTCATATTAAAACGTCATGTGGGATAATTGCTGAAGTCAAGCTTCTCTAAGTGGACCGAGTGGTCAGTCGACGTTCCCTCCGCCATTTTGGTTGCTCAAAAGAATATGAACTTGCTCACCGCTTGAGGTTACTCGGTGTCTTGAAGCCGATCTGGGCCCATAACCTTTGATGAGGTTTCATGCCGTGGACAGTCTGTGTGTGTGGCTTCAACACTACCGAGAGAGCATCAGTCAGACATCCAGTTCGGTCCAGTCAGCGAGAGAATGTGGTACACCACTTTGTCATCACACACCTCGCGCTGCTCGGGCCTTTTATTATTAAAAGATAACTAATCCGAAACTAAAGGATTTGCGCTAGACTCAAAAGATACAGCCCAACATATATGACATTGGAGCTTGTGCATGCGAATGCGTGGTTAACGGGGTGGGTGTAATTGCTGGCAGTGCTTTTGATGGAGTTAGCGTGTCGAACGTGCTTGGATGTTTTGCAGCGCGGGAGGTTGCAGGGGCGTGTTCCAGTGAGTGTTCCAGTTCCAGTGATTGGCATTGGCCCAAGGAGTCTGCTATGTCTTTTGAGCGTCGGTATGTCACCTGTATTGGATGGGTGAATATATTGCTAAGTCGGTCACTGCTTTGGAGGAGGGGCCCGTGCTTCCGTAGAATGGCTCTAATGTTTGGAAGTGCGTTGGTATATCTTGTGATGAAGCTTATTTGGCCCGCGACAGGATCTTTTCGGTGTTCCAGAATCTCGTTACGATCAAGTGTGAGTGCCTTGCGACGGAATTCGGTTAGGAGGGAGTCTGAGTAGTCCCTTTGGGCAAGTGTGCTGCAGAGTTCGTCACGCTTATCAGCATGATCTGCGTCGTTTGAACAAATTATGTGCAGTGTTACACTATGCCCATTAGGAATTCCAACCTTACAGTGGCGCGGGTGGTGACTCTTGAAGTGAAGGTATTGTTGTTTGTCAGTTGGCTTTTTGTACAGGGTTGTGGTGAGGTTGCCGTTGTCTAGTGATATTGTGGTGTCGAGAAAGTTGATTGAGTGACTTGAGTGTTGTGATGTGAACGTTATTGCTATGCGCGGTGTTCAGTAGATCTACGAACTTTTCAAATTCATGTTTCCCGTGTTCCCAGATTATAAGTATGTCATCGATGTATCGAAGGGACATAGTGGGTTTTAATGCGAGGCCGCTAAGAAGTTTGTTTTCTAGGAACCAGATTAAGATATTTGCGTACGCGGGTGCAACTAGTCCCATACTTGTACCCTGCATTTGTAGGTAGTATTCGCCATTGTCCTCGAAGTAGTTCAGTTTAAGAACAAAGTTAATTAGGGCGAGGATGGTTTCCCTGTGTTTGCTGGTGTTTGCTGTAGAAAGGGTATTGCAGAGGGCTGTGATTCCGTCGTTGTGTGGGTTGTTAGTATACAAGGATGTCACATCTAGCGTGGCGAGTATTGTGTCCCTATCAAATGTACGCGTGTTGTTTATATTCCTCATTATTCTAAGGAGGTGTGTTGTGTATTGTACATGGGATGGCAGTGCTGTCAGAATATGGTTTATGTAGTGGTCCAGGAATTTCGAGAGCCTTTCTGTTGGTGTGTTGTTGTTAGATAAAATTGGCCTGCCGGGGATGTCAGCCGTATAGAGCTCGTTGGCGTGTACCTTGTGGATTTTGGGCAGTAAATAGAAACGACCTGCACCGGTGCTTGATGGGGTGAGAACCCAAAGGGACAATCCAGACTCCCTCCTAATCGAATTCCGTCGCAAGGCACTCACACTTGATGGTAACGAGGTTCTGGAACACCGAAAAGATCCTGACGAGTGCCAAATAAGCTTCATCACAAGATATTCCAACACACTTCCAAATATCAAAGCCATTCTACGGAAGCGCGGGCCCCTCCTCCAAAGCAGCGACCGACTTAGCAATATATTCACCCATCCAATACAGGTGACACATCGACCCGCAAAAAACCTAGCAGATTCCTTGGTCAATGCCCTAATCAGCAAAACGAACACCCAGTACAATGGAACACGCCCCTGCAACCTCTCGCGCTGCAAAACATGCAAGCACGTTCAACACGCTAACTCAATCAAAAGCACTGCGAGCAATTACACCCACCCCGTTAACCACGCATTCGCATGCACAAGCTCGAATGTCATATACTGCATTGAATGCGGAGACTGCACAATGCAATACATTGGTGAAACCGGCCAACAAATGAACAACCGCCTTACCGGACACAGAACCAACACGTTCAACAAGCTCCCCAAAGCAGTCGCCGAACACGTTAATGTTCCCGGTCACAACTTTGACAACATTAAACTATATATTTTAGCAACCGGGTTCAGTCGTGACGTTGTCCATCTCTGTGAGGCCGACAACAGCGAGCCCTTTCACCAGCACCACCACCAAGGTCGTGTCGTTTCTGCGCTAGAGAAGTGCGCCCAAGCAGCACAATCTATTGAAGGTCGAGTGCAATTGGGGTGGACGGGTAGGTGGAAGGCCTTGAACAGACACGTGAAGTTAAGGAACACTGCCAGGTCACATACCATCCACCCCCATTGCACTCGGCTTTTATTACATTGTGCTGCTTGGGCGTAGTTCTTGCTTTGGCTCATTTACGTAGCTAAATTCGGGAATTCATTTCTCGGGCTACGTTCGCGTCTCAGTGTGTTTAGTAAGGACGATAGATTTAGATAGTGGCTGGTTCCGTTCCTGCTATTCGCATTTCCTCGAAAACATGTAATTAACAAGTTAATTGTTTAAGTTGATCTATTTAGTTGCAAGCAATTGCATGCGCTGTCGTGCAGGACGTCCTGCTGGCCGTGTAAAGATAGTGTCGAATAAAAAAATATCTATAAATTAATGGTGCCATGCTTATGTGTGACAAAGGTTATTTTTATACAAAATGTATGAAGAATATATGCTAAGGTTCTCCTTCGGCACCCGAGGTGTGTTTGTTTTGTTCTCGACAGTATGTGCGACAGTACTACTACATAATATATCACATTAAAGAAAAATGGGTAAGAAAATCACACAGCAAATATCCCTCATATTTTACAGACAATCTCTTTCCGGCAATGAGGATTCAGACGGAGAGCCCATCCTTTGTTACAACACAATAGACACATGTTGCCTGCCACATTTTTACGGAATTTACAACCTACGCAGAGAACCTCTTTGCAAGCGTTACAACACTCGAGAGGTAGTGAGTATACAATTCCATATTATGGGCGCGTCAATCGTAGCGGGCGAAACAGTAAAAATCAACAAGGAAAGAGAGAGACACTGATTGCGTTCCTCAGATTGACTGTGCAGGGAGATGATCTTTGTCGTTCTCAATGAAGAAGCCGCTAGGTGAGACTTTTAGTGTGACACTACCAGAAGTCTGGTAGGCTACTGCGTCTACAGTTGTACTCGCCTCCTCTTCTGGCGGGATCGGTACAACATTTGGATTTAGTAGACCGCGATGCTGTCGCTGGTTGTACTGGTGGCTTCATTCTAACTCATCTGTGGTATGAGTACTTACGTTTTTTTTGTAAAATATGAGATACAGATGATATATGTTGAATCACCAGAACAGCTCTTCGGAACACCATCGGTATCACCGCTCGAGAGCGGGCCTCGTTCATTGTAGTTCATTTCATTAAACGTTGTCCATCGTTTACCATACCGACCCCTTCTTATATTCTTGCACATTTTGGTGCCGAAACCCGGGACGCCGGACTTCCGTAAGAATTACTGACGAAGGTTTACTGAACTGGACTGGAAGGTTATGGACTGAACTGGACGTCATCAGAATGGACTATTTGGAAGAGCTGGAGAGGGTACGTGCTACTTGTCGTTCAAATGTTGCGACCAACATCAATGATATAACGACTTTACTGACTGCAACCCCACTGGATACCTCCCAGCTGAGACGGAAGCTGCGTTTTTGGAATTGAAAGTTGCAAGATTGACTGAATTGAATCAAGCTATCCAAGCTCTCGTGAATCAAGACTTGTTGGAGAACGAATGTGAGTCTTGCGATCGATACCTTGAATACCACATCGCTATCATTGTCGGAGCCCGAGCGGCGCTAGGTTCTTCAGTCAGTCATGAAGACTGCGACGTGGTGGATCCTCCGCGTATGATGCAGTTTCCTACGTTTGGGTCAAAAACGACTGGCAGAGGACTGCTCTTACGAAATAGGACTGTTTTAAAAACTTCGATACTGGGAGCAAGCTTGGCCTTGGACGACACAATTCACTCGGTTCTGCGTTTCTGCGTTCAGCGTTTCTGCAGTGACATTCATTCCCAAGGAACATCAAGAGCACGAGAATAGACCGTGGTACAGTGCAGAGATCGGAGGCTCCAACATAGCTGTGACGCGAGCCGACTCTGAAGCCAGCAACACTGAAAGGTCGTGTTCTACTGCGAAGCCTGAAGAGGCTCGAGCGGCAAAGAGCAACGCTGTAGTCGAGGACAACGTGTCATGTTCAAGGGGTCATGAGAATGAAGACACGTCGTCGAAACTTGAAGCACGCTGCGACGAAGTTCAACAGGATTTCAACCCTGACAGGACTGATGTCGTTGAAGAAATCGGAGAAGTTATGAGAGACACGTTGACTCAACTCGCCGGAACTCTGTCCGAAGACGAAAGTGATCGGCTCATCACAGCAAGTGGTAAAAGCAATTTTCCCTACCAAGCTGTCTTATTTAACTCGCCTGCCGCAAAGGATGCAAGCGATCCTCAGTGGAGACCACGTACTGCATAGTCAATTTTTTTTTTCGACATGATATCCGAAAAAGCCAGCGGATTTTGAATACCGTAACAGTAAAGTAGATTCTCCCAAGGGGAGTAAGTAAGTCAGCACTTCTCTCTGCCTAGGATTCGAGGATTCGCGGATTCGGTTTGCACATCCCTAATGTATATTATGAAAATATGCAAACCAATTCAATAATGGGCTAACCGCAAGTGGTAAAAGCAATTTTCCCTACCAAGCTGTCTTATTTAACTCGCCTGCCGCAAAGGATGCAAGGGATCCTCAGTGGAGACCACGTACTGCATAGTCAATTTTTTTTTCGACATGATATCCGAAAAAGCCAGCGGATTTTGAATACCGGAACAGTAAAGTAGATTCTCCCAAGGGGAGTAAGTAAGTCAGCACTTCTCTCTGCCTAGGATTCGAGGATTCGCGGATTCGGTTTGCACATCCCTAATGTATATTATGAAAATATGCAAACCAATTCAATAATGGGCTAACAGCAAGTGGTAAAAGCAATTTTCCCTACCAAGCTGTCTTATTTAACTCGCCTGCCGCAAAGGATGCAAGGGATCCTCAGTGGAGACCACGTACTGCATAGTCATTTTTTTTCGACATGATATCCGAAAAAGCCAGCGGATTTTGAATACCGGAACAGTAAAGTAGATTCTCCCAAGGGGAGTAAGTAAGTCCGCACTTCTCTCTGCCTAGGATTCGAGGATTCGCGGATTCGGTTTGCACATCCCTAATGTATATTATGAAAATATGCAAACCAATTCAATAATGGGCTAACCGCAAGTGGTAAAAGCAATTTTCCCTACCAAGCTGTCTTATTTAACTCGCCTGCCGCAAAGGATGCAAGGGCTCCTCAGTGGAGACCACGTACTGCATAGTCAATTTTTTTTTTCGACATGATATCCGAAAAAGCCAGCGGATTTTGAATACCGGAACAGTAAAGTAGATTCTCCCAAGGGGAGTAAGTAAGTCAGCACTTCTCTCTGCCTAGGATTCGAGGATTCGCGGATTCGGTTTGCACATCCCTAATGTATATTATGAAAATATGCAAACCAATTCAATAATGGGCTAACCGCAAGTGGTAAAAGCAATTTTCCCTACCAAGCTGTCTTATTTAACTCGCCTGCCGCAAAGGATGCAAGGGATCCTCAGTGGAGACCACGTACTGCATAGTCATTTTTTTTCGACATGATATCCGAAAAAGCCAGCGGATTTTGAACACCGGAACACTAAAGTAGATTCTCCCAAGGGGAGTAAGTAAGTCCGCACTTCTCTCTGCCTAGGATTCGAGGATTCGGTTTGCACATCCCTAATGTATATTGTGAAAATATGCAAACCAATTCAATAATGGGCTAACAGCAAGTGGTAAAAGCAATTTTCCCTACCAAGCTGTCTTATTTAACTCGCCTGCCGCAAAGGATGCAAGGGATCCTCAGTGGAGACCACGTACTGCATAGTCAATTTTTTTCCACATGATATCCGAAAAAGCCAGCGGATTTTGAATACCGGAACAGTAAAGTTGATTCTCCCAAGGGGAGTAAGTAAGTCAGCACTTCTCTCTGCCTAGGATTCGAGGATTCGCGGATTCGGTTTGCACATCCCTAATGTATATTATGAAAATATGCAAACCAATTCAATAATGGGCTAACAGCAAGTGGTAAAAGCAATTTTCCCTACCAAGCTGTCTTATTTAACTCGCTTGCCGCAAAGGATGCAAGGGATCCTCAGTGGAGACCACGTACTGCATGGTCAATTTTTTTTTTCGACATGATATCCGAAAAAGCCAGCGGATTTTGAATACCGGAACAGTAAAGTAGATTCTCCCAAGGGGAGTAAGTAAGTCAGCACTTCTCTCTGCCTAGGATTCGAGGATTCGCGGATTCGGTTTGCACATCCCTAATGTATATTATGAAAATATGCAAACCAATTCAATAATGGGCTAACAGCAAGTGGTAAAAGCAATTTTCCCTACCAAGCTGTCTTATTTAACTCGCCTGCCGCAAAGGATGCAAGCGATCCTCAGTGGAGACCACGTACTGCATACTCAATTTTTTTTTTCGACATGATATCCGAGAAAGCCAGCGGATTTTGAATACCGGAACAGTAATGTAGATTCTCCCAAGGGGAGTAAGTAAGTCAGCACTTCTCTCTGCCTAGGATTCGAGGATTCGCGGATTCGGTTTGCACATCCCTAATGTATATTATGAAAATATGCAAACCAATTCAATAATTGGCTAACAGCAAGTGATAAAAGCAATTTTCCCTACCAAGCTGTCTTATTTAACTCGCCTGCCGCAAAGGATGCAAGGGATCCTCAGTGGAGACCACGTACTGCATAGTCAATTTTTTTTCGACATGATATCCAAAAAAGCAAGCGGATTTTGAATACCGGAACAGTAAAGTAGATTCTCCCAAGGGGAGTAAGTAAGTCAGCACTTCTCTCTGCCTAGGATTCGAGGATTCGCGGATTCGGTTTGCACATCCCTAATGTATATTATGAAAATATGCAAACCAATTCAATAATGGGCTAACAGCAAGTGGTAAAAGCAATTTTCCCTACCAAGCTGTCTTATTTAACTCGCCTGCCGCAAAGGATGCAAGGGATCCTCAGTGGAGACCACGTACTGCATAGTCAATTTTTTTTTCGACATGATATCGGAAAAATCCAGCGGATTTTGAATACCGGAACAGTAAAGTAGATTCTCCCAAGGGGAGTAAGTAAGTCAGCACTTCTCTCTGCCTAGGATTCGAGGATTCGCAGATTCGGTTTGCACATCCCTAATGTATATTATGAAAATATGCAAACCAATTCAATAATGGGCTAACAGCAAGTGGTAAAAGCAATTTTCCCTACCAAGCTGTCTTATTTAACTCGCCTGCCGCAAAGGATGCAAGCGATCCTCAGTGGAGACCACGCACTGCATAGTCAATTTTTTTTTTCGACATGATATCCGAAAAAGCCAGCGGATTTTGAATACCGGAACAGTAATGTAGATTCTCCCAAGGGGAGTAAGTAAGTCAGCACTTCTCTCTGCCTAGGATTCGAGGATTCGCGGATTCAGTTTGCACATCCCTAATGTATATCATGAAAATATGCAAACCAATTCAATAATGGGCTAACAGCAAGTGGTAAAAGCAATTTTCCCTACCAAGCTGTCTTATTTAACTCGCCTGCCGCAAAGGATGCAAGCGATCGTCAGTGGAGACCACGTACTGCATACTCAATTTTTTTTCGACATGATATCCGAGAAAGCCAGCGGATTTTGAATACCGGAACAGTAATGTAGATTCTCCCAAGGGGAGTAAGTAAGTCAGCACTTCTCTCTGCCTAGGATTCGAGGATTCGCGGATTCGGTTTGCACATCCCTAATGTATATTATGAAAATATGCAAACCAATTCAATAATGGGCTAACAGCAAGTGGTAAAAGCAATTTTCCCTACCAAGCTGTCTTATTTAACTCGCCTGCCGCAAAGGATGCAAGGGATCCTCAGTGAAGACCACGTACTGCATAGTCAATTTTTTTTTCGACATGATATCCGAAAAAGCCAGCGGATTTTGAATACCGGAACAGTAAAGTAGATTCTCCCAAGGGGAGTAAGTAAGTCAGCACTTCTCTCTGCCTAGGATTCGAGGATTCGCGGATTCGGTTTGCACATCCCTAATGTATATTATGAAAATATGCAAACCAATTCAATAATGGACTAACAGCAAGTGGTAAAAGCAATTTTCCCTACCAAGCTGTCTTATTTAACTCGCCTGCCGCAAAGGATGCAAGCGATCCTCAGTGGAGACCACGTACTGCATAGTCAATTTTTTTTTCGACATGATATCCAAAAAAGCAAGCGGATTTTGAATACCGGAACAGTAAAGTAGATTCTCCCAAGGGGAGTAAGTAAGTCAGCACTTCTCTCTGCCTAGGATTCGAGGATTCGCGGATTCGGTTTGCACATCCCTAATGTATATTATGAAAATATGCAAACCAATTCAATAATGGGCTAACAGCAAGTGGTAAAAGCAATTTTCCCTACCAAGCTGTCTTATTTAACTCGCCTGCCGCAAAGGATGCAAGCGATCCTCAGTGGAGACCACGTACTGCATAGTCAATTTTTTTTTCGACATGATATCCAAAAAAGCAAGCGGATTTTGAATACCGGAACAGTAAAGTAGATTCTCCCAAGGGGAGTAAGTAAGTCAGCACTTCTCTCTGCCTAGGATTCGAGGATTCGCGGATTCGGTTTGCACATCCCTAATGTATATTATGAAAATATGCAAACCAATTCAATAATGGGCTAACAGCAAGTGGTAAAAGCAATTTTCCCTACCAAGCTGTCTTATTTAACTCGCCTGCCGCAAAGGATGCAAGCGATCGTCAGTGGAGACCACGTACTGCATACTCAATTTTTTTTTCGACATGATATCCGAGAAAGCCAGCGGATTTTGAATACCGGAACAGTAATGTAGATTCTCCCAAGGGGAGTAAGTAAGTCAGCACTTCTCTCTGCCTAGGATTCGAGGATTCGCGGATTCGGTTTGCACATCCCTAATGTATATTATGAAAATATGCAAACCAATTCAATAATGGGCTAACAGCAAGTGGTAAAAGCAATTTTCCCTACCAAGCTGTCTTATTTAACTCGCCTGCCGCAAAGGATGCAAGCGATCCTCAGTGGAGACCACGTACTGCATACTCAATTTTTTTTTTTTCGACATGATATCAGAGAAAGCCAGCGGATTTTGAATACCGGAACAGTAATGTAGATTCTCCCAAGGGGAGTAAGTAAGTCAGCACTTCTCTCTGCCTAGGATTCGAGGATTCGCGGATTCGGTTTGCACATCCCTAATGTATATTATGAAAATATGCAAACCAATTCAATAATTGGCTAACAGCAAGTGATAAAAGCAATTTTCCCTACCAAGCTGTCTTATTTAACTCGCCTGCCGCAAAGGATGCAAGGGATCCTCAGTGGAGACCACGTACTGCATAGTCAATTTTTTTTCGACATGATATCCAAAAAAGCAAGCGGATTTTGAATACCGGAACAGTAAAGTTGATTCTCCCAAGGGGAGTAAGTAAGTCAGCACTTCTCTCTGCCTAGGATTCGAGGATTCGCGGATTCGGTTTGCACATCCCTAATGTATATTATGAAAATATGCAAACCAATTCAATAATGGGCTAACAGCAAGTGGTAAAAGCAATTTTCCCTACCAAGCTGTCTTATTTAACTCGCCTGCCGCAAAGGATGCAAGGGATCCTCAGTGGAGACCACGTACTGCATAGTCAATTTTTTTTTCGACATGATATCGGAAAAATCCAGCGGATTTTGAATACCGGAACAGTAAAGTAGATTCTCCCAAGGGGAGTAAGTAAGTCAGCACTTCTATCTGCCTAGGATTCGAGGATTCGCAGATTCGGTTTGCACATCCCTAATGTATATTATGAAAATATGCAAACCAATTCAATAATGGGCTAACAGCAAGTGGTAAAAGCAATTTTCCCTACCAAGCTGTCTTATTTAACTCGCCTGCCGCAAAGGATGCAAGCGATCCTCAGTGGAGACCACGTACTGCATAGTCAATTTTTTTTTTCGACATGATATCCGAAAAAGCCAGCGGATTTTGAATACCGGAACAGTAATGTAGATTCTCCCAAGGGGAGTAAGTAAGTCAGCACTTCTCTCTGCCTAGGATTCGAGGGTTCGCGGATTCGGTTTGCACATCCCTAATGTATATTATGAAAATATGCAAACCAATTCAATAATGGGCTAACAGCAAGTGGTAAAAGCAATTTTCCCTACCAAGCTGTCTTATTTAACTCGCCTGCCGCAAAGGATGCAAGGGATCCTCAGTGAAGACCACGTACTGCATAGTCAATTTTTTTTTCGACATGATATCCGAAAAAGCCAGCGGATTTTGAATACCGGAACAGTAAAGTAGATTCTCCCAAGGGGAGTAAGTAAGTCAGCACTTCTCTCTGCCTAGGATTCGAGGATTCGCGGATTCAGTTTGCACATCCCTAATGTATATCATGAAAATATGCAAACCAATTCAATAATGGGCTAACAGCAAGTGGTAAAAGCAATTTTCCCTACCAAGCTGTCTTATTTAACTCGCCTGCCGCAAAGGATGCAAGCGATCGTCAGTGGAGACCACGTACTGCATACTCAATTTTTTTTCGACATGATATCCGAGAAAGCCAGCGGATTTTGAATACCGGAACAGTAATGTAGATTCTCCCAAGGGGAGTAAGTAAGTCAGCACTTCTCTCTGCCTAGGATTCGAGGATTCGCGGATTCGGTTTGCACATCCCTAATGTATATTATGAAAATATGCAAACCAATTCAATAATGGGCTAACAGCAAGTGGTAAAAGCAATTTTCCCTACCAAGCTGTCTTATTTAACTCGCCTGCCGCAAAGGATGCAAGGGATCCTCAGTGAAGACCACGTACTGCATAGTCAATTTTTTTTTCGACATGATATCCGAAAAAGCCAGCGGATTTTGAATACCGGAACAGTAAAGTAGATTCTCCCAAGGGGAGTAAGTAAGTCAGCACTTCTCTCTGCCTAGGATTCGAGGATTCGCGGATTCGGTTTGCACATCCCTAATGTATATTATGAAAATATGCAAACCAATTCAATAATGGACTAACAGCAAGTGGTAAAAGCAATTTTCCCTACCAAGCTGTCTTATTTAACTCGCCTGCCGCAAAGGATGCAAGCGATCCTCAGTGGAGACCACGTACTGCATAGTCAATTTTTTTTTCGACATGATATCCAAAAAAGCGAGCGGATTTTGAATACCGGAACAGTAAAGTAGATTCTCCCAAGGGGAGTAAGTAAGTCAGCACTTCTCTCTGCCTAGGATTCGAGGATTCGCGGATTCGGTTTGCACATCCCTAATGTATATTATGAAAATATGCAAACCAATTCAATAATGGGCTAACAGCAAGTGGTAAAAGCAATTTTCCCTACCAAGCTGTCTTATTTAACTCGCCTGCCGCAAAGGATGCAAGCGATCCTCAGTGGAGACCACGTACTGCATAGTCAATTTTTTTTTCGACATGATATCCAAAAAAGCAAGCGGATTTTGAATACCGGAACAGTAAAGTAGATTCTCCCAAGGGGAGTAAGTAAGTCAGCACTTCTCTCTGCCTAGGATTCGAGGATTCGCGGATTCGGTTTGCACATCCCTAATGTATATTATGAAAATATGCAAACCAATTCAATAATGGGCTAACAGCAAGTGGTAAAAGCAATTTTCCCTACCAAGCTGTCTTATTTAACTCGCCTGCCGCAAAGGATGCAAGCGATCCTCAGTGGAGACCACGTACTGCATACTCAATTTTTTTTTTTTCGACATGATATCAGAGAAAGCCAGCGGATTTTGAATACCGGAACAGTAATGTAGATTCTCCCAAGGGGAGTAAGTAAGTCAGCACTTCTCTCTGCCTAGGATTCGAGGATTCGCGGATTCGGTTTGCACATCCCTAATGTATATTATGAAAATATGCAAACCAATTCAATAATTGGCTAACAGCAAGTGATAAAAGCAATTTTCCCTACCAAGCTGTCTTATTTAACTCGCCTGCCGCAAAGGATGCAAGGGATCCTCAGTGGAGACCACGTACTGCATAGTCAATTTTTTTTCGACATGATATCCAAAAAAGCAAGCGGATTTTGAATACCGGAACAGTAAAGTTGATTCTCCCAAGGGGAGTAAGTAAGTCAGCACTTCTCTCTGCCTAGGATTCGAGGATTCGCGGATTCGGTTTGCACATCCCTAATGTATATTATGAAAATATGCAAACCAATTCAATAATGGGCTAACAGCAAGTGGTAAAAGCAATTTTCCCTACCAAGCTGTCTTATTTAACTCGCCTGCCGCAAAGGATGCAAGGGATCCTCAGTGGAGACCACGTACTGCATAGTCAATTTTTTTTTCGACATGATATCGGAAAAATCCAGCGGATTTTGAATACCGGAACAGTAAAGTAGATTCTCCCAAGGGGAGTAAGTAAGTCAGCACTTCTCTCTGCCTAGGATTCGAGGATTCGGTTTGCACATCCCTAATGTATATTGTGAAAATATGCAAACCAATTCAATAATGGGCTAACAGCAAGTGGTAAAAGCAATTTTCCCTACCAAGCTGTCTTATTTAACTCGCCTGCCGCAAAGGATGCAAGGGATCCTCAGTGGAGACCACGTACTGCATAGTCAATTTTTTTCCACATGATATCCGAAAAAGCCAGCGGATTTCGAATACCGGAACAGTAAAGTTGATTCTCCCAAGGGGAGTAAGTAAGTCAGCACTTCTCTCTGCCTAGGATTCGAGGATTCTCGGATTCGGTTTGCACATCCCTAATGTATATTATGAAAATATGCAAACCAATTCAATAATGGGCTAACAGCAAGTGGTAAAAGCAATTTTCCCTACCAAGCTGTCTTATTTAACTGGCTTGCCGCAAAGGATGCAAGGGATCCTCAGTGGAGACCACATACTGCATGGTCAATTTTTTTTTTCGACATGATATCCGAAAAAGCCTGCGGATTTTGAATACCGGAACAGTAAAGTAGATTCTCCCAAGGGGAGTAAGTAAGTCAGCACTTCTCTCTGCCTAGGATTCGAGGATTCGCGGATTCGGTTTGCACATCCCTAATGTATATTATGAAAATATGCAAACCAATTCAATAATGGGCTAACAGCAAGTGGTAAAAGCAATTTTCCCTACCAAGCTGTCTTATTTAACTCGCCTGCCGCAAAGGATGCAAGCGATCCTCAGTGGAGACCACGTACTGCATACTCAATTTTTTTTTTCGACATGATATCCGAGAAAGCCAGCGGATTTTGAATACCGGAACAGTAATGTAGATTCTCCCAAGGGGAGTAAGTAAGTCAGCACTTCTCTCTGCCTAGGATTCGAGGATTCGCGGATTCGGTTTGCACATCCCTAATGTATATTATGAAAATATGCAAACCAATTCAATAATTGGCTAACAGCAAGTGATAAAAGCAATTTTCCCTACCAAGCTGTCTTATTTAACTCGCCTGCCGCAAAGGATGCAAGGGATCCTCAGTGGAGACCACGTACTGCATAGTCAATTTTTTTTCGACATGATATCCAAAAAAGCAAGCGGATTTTGAATACCGGAACAGTAAAGTAGATTCTCCCAAGGGGAGTAAGTAAGTCAGCACTTCTCTCTGCCTAGGATTCGAGGATTCGCGGATTCGGTTTGCACATCCCTAATGTATATTATGAAAATATGCAAACCAATTCAATAATGGGCTAACAGCAAGTGGTAAAAGCAATTTTCCCTACCAAGCTGTCTTATTTAACTCGCCTGCCGCAAAGGATGCAAGGGATCCTCAGTGGAGACCACGTACTGCATAGTCAATTTTTTTTTTCGACATGATATCGGAAAAATCCAGCGGATTTTGAATACCGGAACAGTAAAGTAGATTCTCCCAAGGGGAGTAAGTAAGTCAGCACTTCTCTCTGCCTAGGATTCGAGGATTCGCAGATTCGGTTTGCACATCCCTAATGTATATTATGAAAATATGCAAACCAATTCAATAATGGGCTAACAGCAAGTGGTAAAAGCAATTTTCCCTACCAAACTGTCTTATTTAACTCGCCTGCCGCAAAGGATGCAAGCGATCCTCAGTGGAGACCACGTACTGCATAGTCAATTTTTTTTTTCGACATGATATCCGAAAAAGCCAGCGGATTTTGAATACCGGAACAGTAATGTAGATTCTCCCAAGGGGAGTAAGTAAGTCAGCACTTCTCTCTGCCTAGGATTCGAGGATTCGCGGATTCGGTTTGCACATCCCTAATGTATATTATGAAAATATGCAAACCAATTCAATAATGGGCTAACAGCAAGTGGTAAAAGCAATTTTCCCTACCAAGCTGTCTTATTTAACTCGCCTGCCGCAAAGGATGCAAGGGATCCTCAGTGAAGACCACGTACTGCATAGTCAATTTTTTTTTCGACATGATATCCGAAAAAGCCAGCGGATTTTGAATACCGGAACAGTAAAGTAGATTCTCCCAAGGGGAGTAAGTAAGTCAGCACTTCTCTCTGCCTAGGATTCGAGGATTCGCGGATTCAGTTTGCACATCCCTAATGTATATCATGAAAATATGCAAACCAATTCAATAATGGGCTAACAGCAAGTGGTAAAAGCAATTTTCCCTACCAAGCTGTCTTATTTAACTCGCCTGCCGCAAAGGATGCAAGCGATCGTCAGTGGAGACCACGTACTGCATACTCAATTTTTTTTTCGACATGATATCCGAAAAAGCCAGCGGATTTTGAATACCGGAACAGTAAAGTAGATTCTCCCAAGGGGAGTAAGTAAGTCAGCACTTCTCTCTGCCTAGGATTCGAGGATTCGCGGATTCAGTTTGCACATCCCTAATGTATATCATGAAAATATGCAAACCAATTCAATAATGGGCTAACAGCAAGTGGTAAAAGCAATTTTCCCTACCAAGCTGTCTTATTTAACTCGCCTGCCGCAAAGGATGCAAGCGATCGTCAGTGGAGACCACGTACTGCATACTCAATTTTTTTTTCGACATGATGTCCGAGAAAGCCAGCGGATTTTGAATACCGGAACAGTAATGTAGATTCTCCCAAGGGGAGTAAGTAAGTCAGCACTTCTCTCTGCCTAGGATTCGAGGATTCGCGGATTCGGTTTGCACATCCCTAATGTATATTATGAAAATATGCAAACCAATTCAATAATGGACTAACAGCAAGTGGTAAAAGCAATTTTCCCTACCAAGCTGTCTTATTTAACTCGCCTGCCGCAAAGGATGCAAGCGATCCTCAGTGGAGACCACGTACTGCATAGTCAATTTTTTTTTCGACATGATATCCAAAAAAGCAAGCGGATTTTGAATACCGGAACAGTAACGTAGATTCTCCCAAGGGGAGTAAGTAAGTCAGCACTTCTCTCTGCCTAGGATTCGAGGATTCGCGGATTCGGTTTGCACATCCCTAATGTATATTATGAAAATATGCAAACCAATTCAATAATGGGCTAACAGCAAGTGGTAAAAGCAATTTTCCCTACCAAGCTGTCTTATTTAACTCGCCTGCCGCAAAGGATGCAAGCGATCCTCAGTGGAGACCACGTACTGCATAGTCAATTTTTTTTCGACATGATATCCAAAAAAGCAAGCGGATTTTGAATACCGGAACAGTAAAGTAGATTCTCCCAAGGGGAGTAAGTAAGTCAGCACTTCTCTCTGCCTAGGATTCGAGGATTCGCGGATTCGGTTTGCACATCCCTAATGTATATTATGAAAATATGCAAACCAATTCAATAATGGGCTAACAGCAAGTGGTAAAAGCAATTTTCCCTACCAAGCTGTCTTATTTAACTCGCCTGCCGCAAAGGATGCAAGGGATCCTCAGTGGAGACCACGTACTGCATAGTCAATTTTTTTTTCGACATGATATCCGAAAAAGCCAGCGGATTTTGAATACCGGAACAGTAAAGTAGATTCTCCCAAGGGGAGTGAGTAAGTCAGCACTTCTCTCTGCCTAGGATTCGAGGATTCGCGGATTCGGTTTGCACATCCCTAATGTATATTATGAAAATATGCAAACCAATTCAATAATGGGCTAACAGCAAGTGGTAAAAGCAATTTTCCCTACCAAGCTGTCTTATTTAACTCGCCTGCCGCAAAGGATGCAAGGGATCCTCAGTGGAGACCACGTACTGCATAGTCAATTTTTTTTTCGACATGATATCCGAAAAAGCCAGCGGATTTTGAATACCGGAACAGTAAAGTAGATTCTCCCAAGGGGAGTGAGTAAGTCAGCACTTCTCTCTGCCTAGGATTCGAGGATTCGCGGATTTGGTTTGCACATCCCTAATGTATATTGTGAAAATATGCAAACCAATTCAATAATGGGCTAACCGCAAGTGGTAAAAGCAATTTTCCCTACCAAGCTGTCTTATTTAACTCGCCTGCCGCAAAGGATGCAAGCGATCCTCAGTGGAGACCACGTACTGCATAGTCAATTTTTTTTTCGACATGATATCCGAAAAAGCAAGCGGATTTTGAATACCGGAACAGTAAAGTAGATTCTCATAAAGGGGGTAAGTAAGTCAGCACTTCTCTCTTCATTTTCTGAGCTCGGACGCTAGATGGCGCTCCGAGAACTGAGTGCGAGGACAGGTTAATAGCCCCCTGTCGGCTGCGAGGGGGTGGGCAGTCGCTGGAATCTCCCATAGACCCAGTGGTTCAAGGAAAATGCCGGGCTCTAAAAGCCCCGTGATCTACAGGAGCCACCTGTAGCGATTAAGAGCAACGAGCGCGAGGAAAAATCGTGGATGAAATGAGCATTCGCAGAATGATCCCCTATCCTTACCCCCTTCCTCTGCTCCTCGTATTTGCAGTCTCCTATCATCCCCCTCCCTGTGCTGTAATAGCGTTTATACTGATGACGATGTGGCTTGCTGAGAATGTGCGCATGCCTGGGAGGATTGCTACAAAAGGGCACGCGCTTGGCTTGTTTTGGGGACATCGGACAAGAAAGCGCGGACTTCTTCTTTGGGGCTCGTGGGCCCGGTAGAACGATACATGGTGTTTCGACGGGTGGCTCCCACGAAGCTACTAAATTCGGATTAGCAACTGAAAGGGCCAAGCGGCAAACAGCTCAACCTGATCCGCAATTTCACAGGCTAAGTACTCTGGAAGGACAAGAACTGCCAAGAGCAATTCTATGTTGTGGATCGAACTAACCAGGCTAAATGCAAGCGTGCTACATGCGAGACACGTTCTCTCAAGCGTAAGAAGTAACTTTGGGCCTGTTAGGCGAGGCGACTGTTTTTTTAAAGCTTGACGCCAACTCTGGTTTTCACCAGATCAAGCTATCCGCAAGCTGCCACCCAGGGAGCACAGCGCGACGACCCAACATCGGTGCGTTCGGCTCCCGACCATGGTCCGGCATACGGTTTGCAACACGGGGATGTTAATGGTTCGTTATCGGCAGCCTGTATCGTACCCCAACGATTTCCCGAGGTGCTGCCAATGCACATTTACGGGTACCTCCTACCCCCCAAACAATAGTTAATTTGCGCGATTTTTAAAAACAAAATCAATATGTTATTGGTGAAAACTCTTTATTGCATCATAGTCACAAGATACATGGGTTCTTTAATGCATCACTTCACAAGCAATGAAAAAAAAAAGAGTGTTACATTGAAAGTATATAACCACCAGTCCCGCATATGTACTATTTACTTCACAAATATTCACTTAACACAGGTTATATGGAACAGAGATAGAAGTTGGAACTCGTTGCCAGTTAAGTTAGACTGTTGAAAGATGGAAGTCACTGTAAAGGTTAGCCAGAACATAATTGTAGGCCGGTTCCACGTTAGCTCAGACAGGGAGGTCCCATGGACCTCCTGAATTTTCATGATTTTTTATACATATTTAGACGGTCATCGCAGATGATGAACAACATTGGTAAGATTAATCATTGGAATACTTTCCGTGCAAAAAATCGAGAAATCCAGCCTTGAATTCGATTGTTGCAATTTTGCCGTGTTTGCACGTGTATACATCCTGAGTTTTAAAAGATATCGTAGTGCAATTTTTTTGTGCTTTAGTATACCTACCTGCCAGCACTCCGAGCGCAACTTTAGGCGCACAGGTGCAACACTGTATCGTATAAAAAGCGGTGAACATGCTCCGTCGCGCAGTTTTGTTCAAACTTCGACGCTTCTTGCTCTGACTGTAGATATCTCCGACACGTTCGTACGCAGTGGGGCAGCGTTTTAACGCGCTAGTCAGCAGTATACGCCTTTGGAGAAGAAGTTTTTGCGCTAGATGAAAGGCCTAATATTGGCCATATCCTGGCAAAATATATACGAAATCAAGTGGGACGTTTTGAGAAATACACGCGCAAAATCCATGTTTATTTCGAAATATGCCTAAACATTTGCCTATTTCAGCACATGCCGCTAGGAAGTATATGCAGGATAGATATATCAGATGAAAGAGCATTAAAACCTGAGCGAGCTGATACCAAGTATTGCGATCAGGGACATCTATAGCCATCAGGCGTCGAAATTAGGACAATAGTGCGCGAGAGGGCATGTTCGCCATTTTTTATAGCACACTGCGTTGCACCTGCGTGCTAAAATTTGCTCTCTGACAGCTGACCTGTAGGCATAATAAAGCAGCATCAAAAATTTCACAACAATATCTCTTAACACACGGGAGGTATACGCGTGCCAACACGGCAAAACTGAAACATCTGAATTCAGGGCCGGATTTTCTCGATTTTTTGCACGAAAGCTCTGCGGCAAAAATGTTGATCATAATATACGATGAGCTTATAAATATAAAAAATACTGAAGACCCAGGAGGTCGATGGGACCACCCTGCCTGAACTGACGTGAAACCCGCCCGTAATCTAAATTTCAAACGCAGTTACACGTAATAAAACGTAATGAAAATTGACGAGTTCCTAAAATTCAGTTCCTAAGCTACTTTAGAAATGTAACAGGTTACCTTCAAGTTATTTTCTACTCAATATATATACTTTTCAGCTGACCTGTCTATATGGTTAATTCAGACCTTGCTGTCACAATGGGCGATTCAAGACGTTTCAAAATAGTCTTGATATACAAAAATGATATCAATATCTGCTACGACAAAAGAAGCCTACATTTATAGGCTTCTTTAGGGAGGGATTTGATGATTTTGATCTCGTAATAAGGCACATGAAAAAGGAGCACAAAGCAAGTTTATGCTCTACGAGTTGTCCCCTACATACATATCGTAGAACCGTGCCAAGTTTTAATCCTGCTACTCAGTGCCCTCTATCATTATCAATACACTGCTTATCGTTAAGGTGCGCGATACCTGAGCTTCCTAATGCTCGGCTAAAACATAATTTGTAACATTCACCGTGTAACAACGGGAGTTAGTCGCGCCGTGTACGTGCCATCTTTCATCTCAAGTCATGGGGGGAGGACTCAGCCTGCGATGTTTGTACACAATCTAAGAGAAAAGGTGAAAAAAGCGTCTGATAAGGGGTGTAAAAAGGTGGTAAAAGAAATTATCATCCATTCAAATTACAACAGAAAGGTGTACGCACCCCTCGCTCACCGAAGCGGTAACCCTATTATTCGTAGCAGAGAGTGAGGTAGCAGGTAGAACTTTGCAACCTTTTAGGCACAACATATGCGACAACTATTACCTCCTAAAATGTATAATTGCTCCACCCTTTTTTCTGAGAGTGCAGTATGGCACATGTGTGACTCGTACCCTTGTCTTTAGGAGAAATATTAATGTATCAAGAAGATGCCTTTTCTTATGGCTTTCTTGCTACGGAGGCCTCTTATTATGGATACCTGAAGTCCTTTTAAAAGAAAAACAACACAGCATACCAGATTGTATTCCTTTCAAGCAAGCATCACAGCGCGATAGGTTCATAGTGTTGTAACCGAAGTGCGAGGTGGATTCTGAAACTGGAAGGTAGCTTGATGTCAGGGTTACACTGAGAAAAGTACACCACACCACAAGATGCACACGTTATTGAATACAGACCAAATAGCTAAACTTACAGTTTTCAGCATGACATGACAAGATCCGCTAGAAAAATCTTGACCATCATCACTGGCTCTGAGGCAGAGATCTGGCGGTGGGCACTTCGGTGGTACCTTCATCAAGGCATTGATTTCTTTAAGCACGCTCTGGTAGTGGTCCAGCATGGCATTCTGAATGAAAGCTCAGGATAGCTTTCATTCACTCAGAGTTTCAAACAAATTGGCATATCATGCGTCGATCACATTACGCAAACGGATTAAAGCTGAATAATTTATTCACTTCGGAGGTTCCTTTTTTCTTTTCTTTTTATTTAGAATGACTACAAAAACGAACCTTGAGCTGAAGTCCACTAGCATTCCAGTTTTGTACGCACGCTGGAGATGGAAAGCACAGCTGCAGCACGCAGTCGTCCTGAGAAATAATTATATTTCGTTTGATGTCAAATACACAATACATACGATTCCACACTTTACTGAACCATATTTTCACCAAAACGGAGTCCATTATCCTAAAAGCAACGCATAAACCACAATGGATCACTGAAATCGAAACTATGCGATGCTGCGCTGCTAAGTTTCGAGAGAAGCCTTCTAGAACGGTGTCACTCATGTTGAAAAGCATCTATGAGTAACGTTTATTAATGCGAGGAATACCACAAAAAGAAATAGCACTTACCACTCGATGAATCGCTTGAAAATGTTGGAATTCCTCGAAAGTTTCGGGAGCACGGCCGGATACATTCGTTTCTCGCAGCGAGAGCGATGGGTACCCCGACAGTGCGAACAGGGCTGGATGATCGAGGAACATCATTGGCCAGATTCGAAACTGTCGGTTACGTGATTGAATCACTCGGCGCCTGACAGTCTGGGAAGAGAAATCCGTTGCTGCATCCCGGTCATGTGACTGATTACCGTGAAGTGATCAGATCAGCATCGGGGAGCGATCCTATATTTTGGTCACATGACCAAGGTCAGTCCAGACCGGGAAATGATCAGAGCAGCATCGGGGAGCGATCCTATGTTATTGTTTACATGACCAAAAGGAGACCAGAGCGGGGAGGCACCGTCGGGGGAATACCTTATCTTCTCTTATGTTCAAACTTCCTCAGTTCCAAAACCGCTGGGAACCAGTCGGGCACTATCACCCGTTCAGGAGCCGAAGCCCCCATTGCGTTCCCATTCTTTTCCCGAGGGTTTGTGCGGCCTGGGCAGGAGTTCACGACTTTTATTACGTCGTTTGGGCGGCATTGCTTCATGAGGTTACTGTTCGGAATAACGTCGGCTCCAGAGTACTTTCAAAACCGAATGGCAGAAATTCTCAGTGGATTGCAAGGGGTGGCAAACCTCATGGACGACGTCCTTGTATATGGCAAGGATAAGGCACAGCACGACGAAAGACTCAAGAGTGAAGAGTCTGCTGGAGCGCGTTCGAGCAGCGGGTATCAGTTTGAATCGTGATAAGTGTGCCTTCGGTGTCAGCGAGATCACTTTTCTCGACTGCAAGATCAGCAAGGACGGAATTAGTCCAGATCCAAAGAAAGTGGAAGCGATAAAGAACCTCGAACCGCCATCAGACGTGTCTGGAGTTAGGAGGATCCTAGGGATGCTAAACCATTTGTCACGATTTCTCCCTGACCTCGCGGTCAAGACAAGATCTCAAGAAAAATTCGGAGTGGCACTGGGGCCACGAACAGGAGAAAGCGCTCCAAGAGCTGAAGGAGATGATTTACTCAGCCAAATGTATGGCAAAGTACAATCCCAAGTTTCTCATCATCGTTTCTGCAGACGCGTCATCGTACGGCCCGGGTGCTGTATTACTACAAGTTCAGCCGTCAGGGAAGCGCCGGCCAGTCTCCTTCGCATCTAGATCTCTTGCTGATGCTGAAGAACAATTATGCGCAAATCGATAAGGAGGCCTTGGCTGTGACATGGGCAGCAGAGCGTTTTGACGAGTTTCTAAGAGATCTACACGCAACTTTTCAGACAGACCATCGTCCTCTCGTAACGCTCTTAGGGAAGTCTCCTGTAGACCTGCTTCCTCCACGCATTCAGCGGTTTCGACTCCGGCTGCGGCTCATGAGGTTCTGCTTCGACATTGTTTACGTCCGTGGAAAGGACTTGGTCATCGCAGACACACTGTCAAGAGCGCCAATGCAACAGGGCCTCGACACCAGGCGTCTCGTAGTTAATGAAGTTCAGCGTTTTGCAAGCGGAGCAATGATGGGCATTTCTTCTCAACCATTGTAAATGCTACGCATCCAAGCGGTCCAACAAGAAGACAAGGTCTGTCATACCTTAAGAAGCTACTGCGAAACAGGATGGCCGCGATGATCGTCAACTCCTTTGGCACTTCGACCGTATTGGAAAGACCAAGGCTCCGTCACTGTCCATGAAGATACACTGGCCTTCGGCACACCAGCCATACCTACCATTGAGCCATGCCTACCTGTGACCGCAGCCCCAACCAGGACTCCCAAAACTCGCTTGCGTCTAGTAACACTAATGCAGCCCTGGGAAAGATCCCGTCGTACTCCGGATACTAACTAGACGGATATGATACGGATACTACTAGATAATTCAGTTGCTTACCACTAGGATTCAACGTCGATCATCCAGCCAAGACTCTGAACCAGATGTAGATTTCAGCCGACAACGCTCCTTGGATCCGCTCCACCACCATAGCAGAGTATCGTCTGACGAACCTCGTTTCCACCAGATCTCGCCGTCGAGGGTTGTCTTCAACGGATCCTGTTGGCTGCACCAGCAAAAGAAGATGTAGAAAGAACGTTGATTGAGGAGTGGACGGATTCCTGTAGCCGAAAAATAACGTAGGCTAATTAAATATTCAGTCCCAACCAAAATACCAATCAGCGTCGACCCTTCCAGTCCTGTTGTCTCGCTTCAGAACTGCCCGTTACAGTCAATGTTCCCCGCTTTTCTCGAAGCTTCTGTCGGTGGTGGTGGTGCTGGTGAAAGGGCTCGCCGTTGTCGGCCTCACAGAGGTGGGCAACGTCACAACTGACGCCTTGCGGGAATGTGCGTCGTGGGCGGACTTCTAAGGGAACTGTGCCGCCAAAGCTTCTGTACACGTCGCCGCCCACGATTGGCCAGACAATGGTAGCAACTTCAGCATCTTCGTTTGATGCGTCGACACAGCTGTAGACTATTCGTCGTTCTTCGTAGCACCCTTTACCGGCAGATGGAAGTGATGTTTCGTAGTAGTGACACTGGCAGACCTTTCCGTTTAATAAATGCATATCCCCCCCCCCCCCCCCACGAGTGGCACTGACGGTGCGGTTGGAATTACCGAATACAGATCGGTCAGCCCTTGTACTCTTTCTACTGAGTTCGAGGTTGTGCTGTAATCAGTATCGCGCATGGAGGCTGCACATTTCGACTTTAGAAGGACAACTGATTTGAAGGACTATGACTGAGGGACCAACAGTGGGCTTGGAGCTTGTTCAGATCAAGCAACTACATACGTTGCGAGATGATTATGTGTGCTACTTAAAGTACTCAACCTCCGTAAAAAGATTTTTATTGGAGATTGTTTTGGTGAAATTATCAACGGGGGCGCGCTATCCGCACCATAGCCGAACATCCAAGCTCCCCTCACGCACCGGTACAGTTCAGTGTCACTGAATGGAATGCGGATAAAATAAGGGTGCCATGTGAGCGTTCCTCAGTTGGTTTCAGCGTTCATGAATACCTAAAAAGTGTGGTCAACACGTGTTCCTCCACGTCATTTGTTCCTCCACGAAACAACTTCAGTTTCCCTATAACTAGCTAAGGTCGTTAAAGTGACAGTCGCATCCGCAAACGGGTCTATCTAATTGATACCATAATGTTCGGTATCGTTCATTGGTCTATTTGATCAATTTTCATGACTGGGAACTGTTTAGATATTAAATAAACGAATTTTAAAGATCAGAGCGGCCTCCGCAGCCGCGGAGGATCCAGCGGGACCGACATCAACTTGACGTATTTATCTAAGCGAACCACAGTGCTGCGCTGGCTGGGAGCAGTCGACCGTGTTGTTATTGTCTCCAAGTTGGTCTGCTCTGCTTTCGACACTTGTAAATAACGGGCAATTCGCTGACATTTCTTTCACGTCTGGAAGCTCCGAAGTGATCATGTCAGGCGGTGCACGTTGTTACGGTCCTGGTTATATGAAGACGCCCACAGCTAACCCAGAGGTGTTTCACGAGCCGAGGGACCGCGAGATGAAGCGAAAGTGGGAAGATGCAATTTCCTGTGCAAACCCTGACCTACGAGAAAAACTACGCGTCTATTCTATGCATTTTTCGGACGACGTCTACAGGTCCACTGACATTAAGCGAACGCGCGTAGGGATTCCAGTAAAACGAAAGCGTTTGAGTTGACGCCGTGCCGATATCCACTGAACAAAGGCAACTACTCAGCATGCCGTTGCCCGAGGTAAGTGACATTTCTTTCACAGCCTCAATGAGCTATAATGATTTGAAGATATGGTGCTACGACGAGGCTTTCACGGAATTCGTGTGTGCCAGCTAGGATGTACGGCCCGTCGTAAAACAATGAAATGAGCAGGGGCTCAGCCAAAAACCATGCGAGAAAGATATATAGTTGTTCCAACCTGTACACTCAGTATTACTGCTTGATGATACTATGATGCTTTTGCAGTTAAAATTTGCGTGAAACGTAAAATGCTGTATGTGCGCACTTGGAGCACACCCACTGGTACAAATCGCTGCAGAATAAGTTGATTAATTTCAGCTAGGGGCATATGATCTTATTTGTCGAATAAAATCAGTTGATCAGATTAGAGGTAACTTTATCCCACAATAAAAAGTGCTTCAAATTGAATGGGGTTCCATCTATGGCACAAAGCATAAATAGTACTACCTTACTAGCATGAAATAATATTTATGGTTCAGAGCGATATATGACTACCACTGCCTAAAACAGTAGACTGCATAAGGCAACATCTTCGCTGTAGAATCTGACTCATCCCAATAGTATTATAGTGTCATTTTATCATGAATTGATGGCACATTACGATACAGTTACACATTTCAGAAACCCACAACTGTTTGCAACATTGCCTTGCAGGTACTCAGACCCACTTCCTGATGCAAAGTAGGGCAAACCCCTCACCTTCTAACACCCTCACCTTCTAACACCCTCCAACGTAGTGTCAGTCGTTCTTGGGGTATGCAGAGACGAGCACAGCTAAAATTGTGCAGCTGGCATCCTTTGGCGATATCAGCTGTTCCACACCAGCACCTCGAGATCCTGATATAACAGCTGTGTCAACGTGGTATGGTGAAGCATATGTCGTAGAAGCATTATTATTTGGCGATACTACTGCTGATATTTAAAGGGAATTGCCTCAGGACGAGAGCCGCTGATATTTCGAGCAGAGACTGTTCTTCTTCTGTGCACCATCCTTATCATTGGCATGGTATTTAAAGGGTTAGGTAACCCTTTAAATACCATGCAATGATCCGGACGGTGCCTAGGAGAAATATCAGCGGCTCAACGTCTTGAGGCAATTATCTTTATACTTCCTTATACTGGTTCGCTGGATTTCTACCAGTCTACGTACTGCTGATGTTGTGCTGATGTTGTGTTATTCCGGAAAGGGGAAGCTCAGATCCTGAGGGTCATTCGGGCTGCACCAAGGGAGATTAATTTGCTTTTGTCATGCTATACATGTCACATCACTGTGGCATGTATAGCATGGCAAAAACAAATTAATCTCCCTTGGTGCAGCCGTGCTGACCCTCAGGATTTGAGCTTCCCCCTCTCCGAAACAACAGGGAGCTCAGATTCTGAAAACCAAGTTTAAGTCCTGTACTGGCAGATCTCATACCTGAATACACTTTGTCTAGTGAGGAGTACAAGAAACAGTTACAGTCACGGCCTCGCACGCGAAATCTCGTGTGCATGTGATGTAAGACATACTTTCCACAGTATGCCCATAAGCTATACAGATGCTGATCTACATTTTAGATTACATCCCAAAGAATGCTTGCATCTCATGGCTGAGTTGAGACATGTGCCGTTGGAGATAAGGAGGTGCAATAGTAAAATTTGGAGTTTTCTCACACAAAAATAAGATGCAATTGGCAGTAGTGAAATGGATACAATTACATTATCTGGGGCAGCGATTCAGCGTAACATCTGTGCATTCAACCATTCTATCTGCCGTGCAGTAATATTTTGAGAGCTGACGAACTAGATTTTGTTACCTTCTTAAGTCGAACAAGACTATAGAACCCTTGTTGAAGGGCCCATCTTGCGCCAACAGCAATACTCACGTCACAATAACCACAAGAGGCACATGGCTGAAAGCAACAACTGCCTGCAGTTGCGGCATCCAGAGCACATGGTCAAGCCAGCCCTGGGTAGAAAATAGGTCACTGCGAAGCACCCTCCTGTGCTCAGCCATTCTCTTTTAGGGCATGAATGTTGCAAAGGCGCTTCGCATGTTTGACATATGAAAGTGTCTACCCTGACGAAATCACATGCAGTATTTAAAGGCACAAAGCAGCATTTCTTATTTCTTGCTGTGAATGACATGAGTGCATTCATGTGGTCCAACTTTGGACAGTACAAGTCTCATGCTCGTAAATGTTTCTATTTCCTACATGTAATTAAGACTTAAGCACACTGAGAGGCGAAACTTTGATGCTGTCTTATGTGTCTTTTGTTGAGGTGTTGTCATATTCTGCACAGGGCTTGTAATTCTAATTCTCCCATCATATTTGTTTAAATACTGTGGTAATGATGAGGACAGTGCACAGAAGGACAACAGACAAAATATTAGTAGCTGTCCTCCAGAGGCATTTTCTTGACATTTCCCAACCAATTCGCTGTATTTTTTACCAGTTTACATTTATGGACAAAGATGTCCAAAGTAGCATCAGGGAGAAATTGTTTCATAAATTACTTGTTATTGCAGACATATTTTGTGTGAGTTAGTTGCTGTTTCATTTGCCTCTCAGTTGTACGGCTGTTACATTTCAGGGATGCGTTATGTTGACACTCCCCTGTGCACATCTGATGTCCATGCACCTTGGACCTCCTGGCTAGGCTGCTAGCTCTTGGTACATTAAGCAATCCCACAAGCAACTGGGTACCCATGGCCCTGCACCTGAATGCATCACTGTGAAGTTGAACGTGGTGGAGAACCCACAGGGACAAATACAACAAACACACACAGCGTTCAACTAGCATCTGGTTTATTTGGACAAACACCCCTAGTCCAAATAAATCTGTTACTAGTTGAACACTCTGTGTTTGTTGTCCTTGTTCCTGTCCATTCTCCAATGTGTTAAGTCCAAACAGACATGCTCTATTGTTTCACTGTAAACTTTTCAAGATAAAGCAAAATTTCAGTCATGCTTTGCTTATCCTGTTATTGTGCAGTTCAGTGTACATCTACACCACATTACAGAGCTGAAACAAGACATGGGCAGCAGGAATGAGACAGGTCTCAATGTCATACCGCCTGACATGAGTTACAACTGGACTGATCAGAAAGATTTACTTGCAGCTTGTTAGTTTACAACACGAGATTGCTGTGGAGCAAAATGATCCAAAGAGGAGTAATTTATATGAAAGAAACCTGCATAAAATGGAATAAGTGTGCGAACACATGTACACTCACATAATTTCCATGTCCTACGAATACAGGCAGTCATCTTCAACCAGCAAGAGACAGGGACACAAACATGCACAACAAGACTATCTACTTCACAACAGCAACTGCGTGACAGACTACAACGAAGACATATATTTTACTTGAAGAAAAATTGAGGAACACAGGCGCAAAACCTGGAAAATCTGGGATCTCTTCTGGAAAAACTGTGGGCAGCTTCTTCCAGTAATCTTTTACTTAGTTGCTAGTAAAGCAGATTGTCTTGCTGTACGTGTTCGTGTCCCTGTCTCTTGCTGTTGGAGGATGCTCGCTCAATACAAACTACTCCACTTCGCAAGTTTGCTCCGAATACAGGCAAGTAGCAAAACCTATAGTGTCACCAATATACTGCATTTTTAAAAAAAAATGGCATCCATAGTAAGGTAAGTTATAACATGTAAATGGAATATGTTATCCTTCTGAATCTGTTAGCACCCTCATATGGCGATTGGACGAGCAACAGCACATCCAGGTAGCCCCAGATCCAGCTGGAGAATCATAGACACCTGTGAGAAAAAAAAATCCTTAAATCTGCTGTGTCAATTAAAAAGGACAAAAGCACTAAAATATATCTGGTGCCATGAAAGACAACCAAGTTAAACTCTAAACAGGAAATAAACGTGAAGCAACATATACAGGGTGTCCCAGCTAAGCGTATACAAATTTTAAAAAATATATATGTAACACTTCTTCCAAGATGAAAACAGTTGCAATACAGCATATGCTGAAGGGACTACCTAGGAGGGCATTAGCAAAGTGGCAAAGGCAATGTCTTAATTAACTTTCATTAATTAACTTGTTAATTATAAAAGCTACAAAGTTGTCCCAATGAGAACATCTGTTCCTTTCGGTCACCTGATATCGTAGCCGTTTTCAGAACAAAAATCCGTTTCAGAGATCGCCCGCAAAAAATTAGTGAAGGAACGCCATTTTTCTTTATTTTGTTCATTGCGCATCTTCGCAGACGCGTATTTCCTTCATCCCCAATGTGAGAGGGAGAAAGAGCATACTATCGCCTCTCGCGTCCTGGAAAAAGATTAAAAGGAAACAGAACATAAGGCCAGTTCCGATAGAGTCACCCGATACATTTGTTTTTGTTTTGTTTCCGCAAGTTAAAGCTCATCTTCGACGCATGAGGCGGCACTGTGCTCCTTCCCCCTCTCACGTTTGTGGATGAAGGAAATACGCGTCTGCGAAGATGCGCAATGAACAAAATAAAGAAAAATGGCGTTCCTTCACTAATTTTTTGCGGGCGATCTCTGAAACGGATTCTTGTTCTGAAAACGGCTACGATATCAGGTGACCGAAAGGAACAGATGTTCTCATTGGGACAACTTTGTAGCTTTTATAATTAACAAGTTAATTAATTAAAGTTAATGAAGACATTGCCTTTGGACTTTGCTAATGCCCTCCTAGGGAATGCCCTTCAGCATATGCTATATTGCAATTGATTTCATCTTGGAAAAAGTGTTATATATATTTTTTTTTAAAATCTGTATACACTTAGCTGGGACACCCTGTATACAAAGTATGCCACTAAAGTGTGTTTGGTGTGTGTGTGTGTGTGTGTGCGTGACCCCTGTTAGTGTTTGTCCTGTACAGTTAACATCGTAGTCCAACATACCCAACAAGATGTTTCACGTAATATAATAAGCAGGGTGGGACTGGTTCAAATTATATGCTTTTCTGAATTCAGGCTAGAAAGTGTTGGAGAAACATGCATTTCATGTGAAATACAGCACAAAAGGAGGAGATAAACGCAAGATTTGATACGGAAGTTGTAGCGATGGCTGCGACATTTCTAGCTATCTAGCTATCGTTTGAAAGTGATGACCAGTGCCCCTCAAAGAAATTGAAAAAAAAAAAAACATGTTACTGTGCCTGATGTCTGTTGGAGCAGGGAGTTGCAGCAGGTAGCATAGGTCCGGGAAAAAAGAGGATGCTCCGTAATGCACTAGAACAATACGCAGAGCGTCGCTACCGGGCCCACTGCACGGCAACACAGTACACGTTCGGCTCCTCTGATTGTAAAACCCGCAGAGGCAGCTGTTGGGCTGTTATTTTTGAAGTGGGCGTCTGTCAAGCACTGAATCGAGAAGCTACTCGTAACTGACGAGCGACGTATGATCGTCGCGACCATTTTCGTCTCGATATCTCTTGTACACAGTGTCGTTGCAACGGATCCGTAGAATAAGGATCATTGTCCTCTATTAGTGCATCACTGCTGTCCTCGCGAGGAAATCTGTGGATAGCGACGACAGGTAACATTCGCTCGCGTCGGACATGTTGACATCTACAGTTGACATCCAAATGCCTTGCAGAGCTTGGAGAGGACGACGGATCAAAAGCGTCGCGGTCCAGATTCTGGAGGCCACACATTTTAAGAGAGGGATTAACGGAATACAACAACATCCGTCGTCTGCTCTTGTCGTGTATTCCATCGAATAACAGCCGAACAACGCAACAATTTGGTGTTGGGGTTTTCGATCGCGTGTTCAGCAGTCCATAAGGAATAAAATGACACTAAAGTTTCGAAATAGCCCGAAACGGATGCGACTGTCAGTTTAATGCCCAACAGCGAGCAAAACTGCACGCGGTCCTAGAACACTTCACGTTGCTGTGAAACAACATCCCCACCACCTAGTCGACTTCTCTCGTCCTCGTGGAGTAATACACAGGTTTACTTCAGCATAAAGACTGAACTAGCCCTTACCATGTCGGTAATTTCCCACATAGGCTACTTGAAAACATGGTTCTGGATCTCAACCGAAAACGCAATGCGCCTTCCATTCGAACAACTTGTCTTCCTCCTTGATTGACTGTCGTAAGGCCTGTAGGCCATTCATTGTACACAGAATTAAGAATTTCAGATCTGGTGCATTCCATGCCAAGTGATCCAGCGGTGCTGCTCGGGCATCGCCCATTGTCACAAAAAGAAAAAAAAATCACAGTTTATTATGATAGCCTCAAACATCGCCACATTGCGACGTTCTGAAGTTTGCGCTGCTAGCAAAAACCATACCCCTATGGAATAGTAATTCTGTGAGCGTTCTACAGCAACTTAACTCAAATTTTAAGTACAGTTTGTAGAAGGACCATGCCACCGATCGAGTCTCAGTAGTCTCCCGCAGAATTTAGGGTTTGGGGAATTGTGAGATATAATTCAAAATTTGCCCAATTTTTTGAGGAATTAATTTAATTGTTACGAAACCGTCAGAAATGAAGTAGTGCCTTAAAACAGTAAAAACACGTCAATAGTAAGTTTAATATTGCTCGTTTTCGGGTACCATTCCACAGCTCACAAATAATGTGTCACATCCATTCTTGAATGATGACACTTTTGTGCACATATTTTTGCAGGCTATCGATTTCACTGACAGACCTGATGCTGGTCCAGGGTTCATGTGTATGTTCTCATGCGTGTTTCAAGGTGGCCATAATCTCGCTGTAGCGCCCGTAGGAACGGTGGTCAGAGCAACGTCCGAGTATTGGGTAAGCGTCTCAACAAAGGGACATTCCGTGACAAACGTCCCAGAGGTGTGCTCGACCCTCGTCGACTTTTTATAAAAATTCAATACAATTTATTACTTGGAGATAACCAGTAAAACAAAGGTTCTTGCTGCCATCGCAAAATGCTTATCTCTAAGTGTGTGTTTAAAGTTACTGGGTTAGCCTCTGACCACCCTTACAGCCGCATGGCGTCGTCTAATTTATGCGGAAACCGCAATGTGTTCTCGTCGCAGTAAGGAAGAAATGGCCTACTTCCTGAGGGTCGCACATATTCTGGCTGCTCGCATTATGCATCCGAAAAGTGGTGTAAAAAATGCTTTCTAAAGCGATTTTTCTGGGCTACATCACTAGAAGTAAACAGAGGAAACTGATGCAAGATGAAAGGGATCGAGCTTAGCTCAATTGGTAGAGCCCTGGACCGGCAATCCAGAAGATGTGGCTTCGATCCCTACAGCTGGCTAACCTTTTCAGTGACTTTCATCTTTCATCGTTGATTTCTTAGGCAATTTGAGGCTTTGTTTGTATCTGTCCCCTTCTATGTAGTTCCAGCCTCAGAACATCAGTTTATCTCTTGTTCAACAGGTGCCGCTTGCGTCGATTTCCGTCGTATGAATGTGTGTATGAGTGAGCAAAAATGTAAGAGTGAAAGGAGGGTGAGTGAGAGTGAGTGGCTGGTTTGTCGTCCCCTCAGATGACGCACCCCGAAAGTCGCTGGAGAGGCGTGTTAGCTTAGCTCAATTGGTAGAGCCCTGGACCGGCAATCCAGAAGATGTGGGTTCGATCCCTACAGCTGGCTAACCTTTTCAGTGACTTTCATCTTTCATCGTTGATTTCTTAGGCAATTTGAGGCTTTGTTTGTATCTGTCCCCTTCTATGTAGTTCCAGCCTCAGAACATCAGTTTATCTCTTGTTCAACAGGTACCGCTTGCGTCGATTTCCGTCGTGTGAATGTGTGTATGAGTGAGCAAAAATGTAAGAGTGAAAGGAGGGTGAGTGAGAGTGAGTGGCTGGTTTGTCGTCCCCTCAGATGACGCACCCCGAAAGTCGCTGGAGAGGCGTGTTAGCTTAGCTCAATTGATAGAGCCCTGGACTGGCAATCCAGAAGATGTGGGTTCGATCCCTACAGCTGGCTAACCTTTTCAGTGACTTTCATCTTTCATCGTTGATTTCTTAGGCAATTTGAGGCTTTGTTTGTATCTGTCCCCTTCTATGTAGTTCCAGCCTCAGAACATCAGTTTATCTCTTGTTGAAGAGGAAACTGCTTTTAACGTTGAGATACGAATGGGTACTACAAGAAAAACAAGACTCATTGAGAGGGTAAACAAAGTAACAAAGTAATAGGAGAGAAAAAAAAATGCAAAGATGCAGCTCTGGCTGAAAATGAACTGAAAATGATCTGAACTGATCTGAAAATACAACTTTACCCGTAAGTAACAAAAATGGTGGAGCGCAGAAAGATGTGCACTGAGAGCTCCAAGAGAGTATTATGCTAAAGGAACACAATGAGCAAGTTTTAAAAAAGCATATGTTTTATAGCGGAGAAAACAATGTTTGAACTTCGGGGTCCTCTGCAGACAACATGTCCAACCATAACTAAACACTCTCATTCTCTTCGTAACAGCACATGGAACGTGCATCAGGGGCGCACCTTATGGCCTGATTGACTTGACCTTTTTGACCTGACTTCACTTAAAACATTTTTGTGACTTGACACTTTTTTGCAACTTTCCCTGTGACGCAATCGGAGGAACGCCTAACAGCTGTGACGGAAACGACCGGAAGCAAAAAGAAGCTTGCAACGATCCTTAAAGCAGTAGATTCTACGGGTGGGCAAACCTGGGCCTCAAACGTATAAAACCATTTTGGGTTTCGTAACAGTTTGTAAATGAGACGAGGCAGTTCCTTGCAGAGAAGATACCGAAATGCAGTGTCCATGAGCTGCACACGCACAGCAGGTCTGCCACTGCTTTGAACCAGTGAGCCCATTGGAGGCCTATGTGTTTTTGTCGTCCATGTTAGTAGCTTCCCTCGGCTAATTCTCGTTGTTTACGCTGCATACACAGGACGTTGGAGGTTTACGTGTCAGTGTCATCCATGGTTGTAGCCTGCCTAGTCTAATTTTCGTTGTTTACGTCGTCTATAGGCAAGCATATTGTCAGGGCCGCGATAACGTCTACTCAAACAAGCGGTCATTTCCGACGTCGAGGCTGTAGTGAATGAAACCCATGTTAACTGCTCGTAGCCGACAAGAACGAGAACGTACCCGGAGCCCGATGCAGAATTGAAGATACTGACCGTTATCGTTATCATATGGAGTTGGTGCTCTCCAAATAGCACGTGGCGACAATGTCGAAACTGTTTTGGTAGACTGGGATTTCAAAGAAACGGCATGGTTGATCATCACTCGGCAGCTTCTAACGAATCACAACGAATCACACACATGCATTTATCGCACGGTATGGAACAGCGAAAAGTTGAGCAGCGCGCCCCTGGTGCACCTTCGGTGGGCTGGCGTGGAGAGCATGAGAGCGTATATAAAACGGTCGCGCACATTGTCTGCGCAGGACCTTGAACTTCGAAAATTATTTTCGCCGCCATAAAAAGTATTCTACAACTTGCTTCTTGCATTCCTTTGGCACGGTAATTTAATCTAGCTCTCGCTGTAGTTATTTCTGCGATCCACCATTTATGTTATTTAAGATGAAATTTGCCAGAGTGGAGTCTTTGCGTGTTTTTTTCTCCCTTTATGTTGTTTAAGCTCTCGACGAGACTTTTTTTTACTTGTAGTACCCATTGTTATCTCAACATTAAACATAATTTTGTCTCTTTAGTTATAGCGATGTAAACCAGACAAGATGAGAAACTTAGATTATCGAACCATTTTTCCACCGCGTTTAGGGTTCGCCTGGCGCGCAGTTAGAATATTTGCGACCCTCAGATAGGTAGACGAACAGTTCTTCATTACCGCGGCACGAAAACAGTTGAGGTATCTCCATAATTTTGGCGTCGCGATGCGTAGACTGCAGGGGTTTAAACAATCAGACAATCAGCAACAACTATTCTGCGATGGCAGCTAAAACCTTTGTGTTATTCGCTTCCCGCAACTAATGAAGTCGCCTGAATTTTCATAACAAACTCGACGAGGGTCGAGCGCCACCTCTGGGACGTTTGGCATGGAATGACCCCACAATCAACTGAGTGTAAACTTTAGGGGCAAATTAAGATAGCGAGGCGCTAATGTGTTACCGTTTAAATCGGTAACACATTTGCGCGTCTTTCACGCATCCTGGTAGGGGACCGAGAGGCGCGGAACAAGAGTAACGGACGACAAATCCGACAAAATAGGTATAGGTTACACCTTGTGCTGAGTCTCAGAATTTGTCGTCTGTCAATCTTGTTCCGTGTCTCTCGGATCCCCACATGAGTCTATACCAGCTTGCCTGCACCCACTTCCTCCTCTCCTTTCATACATCGTCACAACACATCTTCAAAGCCAGGCACCGCCAGGTTGCTTGCTATTACCTTTGACAAAGACAACTTTCTGGCGTAGAGGTAGCAAGTGATATCTAAGTGCATTTAGATTGAAATGATCATCATGCGCACTCGCATTAAATAGTCGTTCGGTGTGGACACTGAACAACCGTGTGAAATTGAACTTTCCATAACGAAATGTACAAACAGAGGAGCACACGGACAACCACACACACAAAAAAAGACAAGAATTACTTGTGGTCGTCTGTGTGCTCCTCTGTCTTCGGGTTACTTTCCAACATGTTTCGCCAGTTAGCCTTCATTTTGAGTTTTACGGACATGCTTTTCCATGCAGTCTCGATCTCTACTTTGCCCTTCAGACGAGGATGAGGTAAGAACGTACATGCATTTCTACTTTTTATCTGATTGAGGCAGAACAAAACAGATGCCACAATGCACGTGTCACGTACACGCATGACATACAGTTTTCGACAAAACAGTTTTATAATGATCTTGACCTATGGCTGTCCGTCCCAGTTCCAATCGGTCTTCCTATTGAATTTAGTAAAGCATGGAAGAATGCGAGTTTTTATTGCGGAGGACGCACTTTTTTCCTGTAGTTCCTGTATTTTTTTCCTCACATTTCCTGTAAACAGAGGGTAGCGCAACTACTACATGCTACACTCTAAACCCATTGATGGATAGGTGCCGTCTGATCAACTGCAGATGACTTCAAGGGGCACGCGGTGCCTGCGAAAGCTGCAGGTGCCATGTGCCCCCTGAAGCAACTGGTACGACATCCCTGCTGACGCCAGGAGCCACAGTGTACCGGACGTATCGAAGGGTTACTTGTACCCACTAATACGCGAGATACATTGTGCTTCTTGAGTTCCCTAACAGAAAATTACCTCCACGCTTCGTAAAAAAAGAAAAAGCAAGGAAGAAAATGCTCCAAGCACATCGAACACGGAACACAAAATTTTATTGGCTTGCACATAACTTTAAATTGCATCATCGTTTACGAATGGAAAGCATACACGGTTCACTAATCCCAACACACACATATGGAGCACACGTTGCACGGACACACAACCCATCCGATGATCCGATGCACCAGGCGGTCCTCCAAACGCCGAACACACAATCCTCGAAACTTCGAACAGGCTGGCACTGCAAAGCTCAATGAAGATCCTTGAATGAAGACGAACACGACAGTTCCTCAAACGAAATGGCCGAGGAACAATTGTCCAACATGTGGCGACAGACACCAATTCTATGTGAGAAGCAGTTGCAATCTTGGAAGAGTTGTTGAGACAGGAAACAACCTGTAAAGAAACCGCAGTGAATATCACGCTGGTATTGTTCCAACGTTATTGCTGGAATAGTACTCCATTTTGTAACTCACCTCCTCGCAATCGATACAGTCCAACGGTCACCCTATAACGAAAGAATACAATTAACCTCTCCTGTAATGTACACCGTCGCTTCACCGATGCAGCCGATCCTCTCCTGCCGCCATTTGAAATGCGTCCACCGTCTGCAACAGAATGTACTTCGATTGTTAAACACGACTAAAACGCAGGCGTCGTACGCTGCATCACAGCTAGATGGACTCACCTTAAGCAAACAGTAGACCTGTACTTAAAAAGCAAGGTCTCATCCTTCTCAAAGGCGAGGTTGCAACGCAGACAGCGGGCAAGAAAGCGGGAAGCGGGAACGAACGTACTGCGGGATATTACGTTGTGTCATGCCACTCCTCACCGGCGGAGAGCGGAGCAACGTAGTACGGTCCAACGAAGGCACGCATATTCTGCCGGCACACGCATTATTCAACAATCCCACGAGTACAAGGTTGAGGAGGCACACATATTATTCAGCTGGCACAAGGCCGTTTCATACCAACGTGATGGCTTTGTACCTGCTGAAATTTGGTGATGAGGATCGCTGTGCTTGCTATTTGATAACCGTTACGGCTGTTTTTAGACGGTTACGGCTGTGTACCGGCTGCACTTTCTGAGGGAACTTTTTTAACTGGCACATGTCCGTCACAGGATTTAGAGTGTACTACTGACATTACATGAAGAAGGCATGCCGAAGAAAAGCTCCTTATATTCTTCTAGCGTAATATTAACCAACGTACTAATTAATGAAGAGATTGTATAGGAAGGGAACAGGGGAAGGAAAAGAGGAGGCTCAATTTAACACGTTTGGGGGACGTTCCCCAGGGGAACGGTGGCGGATTTCCGCTGCTCCTTTACTGTACCTGTTGTACATTGTGTTTTGGCGCAATCGACAAAATTATCGTGGAATATGTGGGTACATTCCATGTCCGGCCATCCGGCGACGCTTGCGTACTGGTAGATTACCAGGTGGACAGGGACGAGCCAGTCCCAGAAAACGTCAGTACCCCAGAGACCATCCAGTTCATCACAGACAAATGTAAGTCCACCGCACAGGAGATTCGGCAAGAGAACATAGTGAAGACAAGATAAAAATGAAGGTTACCAAATTTCAATCAAGGATATTTGGGTTCGATGTAACTTAGGGTAGGAGTCCCACGCCCGTTTCGATGCCAGAAATGCTAATTCAACTAGTAGCAGTGCAGCAACAACACGCTCAGGAGCATCAACAACTGCTACCTGCTATAACAGACTCTAGAGCGCCAAAACCCAGATTTGAAATTGCCTTTGAATTGAAAAGTCTCGGGGGTGGAGCCTGTTTTACGAATACGGTTGTGAGAAGAACCAGTGGTGTGTGGAAATGTCGGCCGTGCCCACGAGGCCCCAAGCAAGTGACCAGGGGTCGACACAAAGCCACTACCACAAAGATGCCACTACATGGAAACAGAGCAGAAACATGTTGAACCAAGAACAAGCCCGGACTCTTAGTCAAGCCGTAAGTCAGCTGGACGACGGTAACTGTGATTCAACAACAACGCATCATGATCTATGGCCCTATGGCATCAGATGAGACTGTGCACCTTGTAAACCAAAACCTATTGTACGCCACGCTGAATGCAAACGGGAAACCGACGAAGAAGCTGGTGGACAGCGCGGCCGCTGTTAGTATTGTGAACAAGAAGTTAGTCGACACCGGAAATATTTTTCGCGGGCGACCGATATGCCCCTACAAGGCTTCGACGGTTCCCGCCGCAAGCTGCAAGACTGGTCAGTAGTAAACGTAGAACACTAGAACCAGAAGCTATTCTCAAAAACGTTGGTTGTGGACGATTTTTACTATCGCGGCCTCACATGAAGGCCATGCATTGAAACCTCTTCTGAAATGATGAAGTTTCCGTCGATAGCAACATCTGTTTCACGTGTGGACTTAGGCAGACCTTGAGACTACCGAAGAATTCTGCGACGTCAAGGTCCTGTACCCTGAACTAGAATGTCTGGCGAAGTACCCAACAGCCATGGCAGGGTACGCGGTGCGTTTCAAATTGACGAACACGACCATTCGCAGAAAACCATGCCCCATGTCCAGAGAAAAAACAGCATGGCTTCTGAAAGAACTACAATCGATGCTACGACCATCGACTTCATCCTTCGCGGCACCAATAATAATTGCACCTAAGCAGGATGGACATTCCGCCTCTGTAGAGACTATCGCCGGATAAACCAACAGACGGACCTATTTCGCTAACCGATGCCTCGCATTGACGACGTCAGCCAAGATGTCGTCAATGGGGCGATGATGGAGAGCCATGGTGTTCTCGTTTATTGACCTCACCAAAGGAAACTGGCAGATCCGTCAACTGGATGAATACAAAGAGCACACAGCATTCGCCACACCCATCGATGTCTACGAATATAATCGACTCCCGTTAGGCAGGGAAGACTCTGAAGCCTGATTGCAGAAAATCATGGATGATATTTTGCGGCCTTACAAAGGGAAATTTTCTGTGGTCTACATTGACGACATAGTCGTTTATTCAAGATCGGAGGCTGACCCACGCCACCCATCTCGCACAGATAATCACTGCTCTGAGTAAGGCAGGGATGAAAGTGAACTTCCTTACAGAAACACCAAAGTTATAGTATTGGACAATGCTCCAGCGTTCGCAAGCCGGAAGCTCCGGGTGTGGGCACAGCAAAGAGGAATTACTGCGCTTCAGCACACCCACCCAGCAGCTAACAGGTTAGCAGAACAAGCCTACAGGGACATTAAGCACTACATCTCAGCTTATCCAGAGTACCGAGAAGGGTGGAAATGAGCTTTGTAAGGCGCAATTCACCACCACATAAGGTCACGCACAACGCGCTCGGATGCAGGCCTCTCTACGCTGCGTCCATTAGTTCAGTAGTTCCATTTCTCCCTGCCGTTCATGCGCTCGGTGTCACCCAGTGGATCCGATTGGAAGACCCTCTCAAGACTATACAACAGCATGAAAAATATCGCCTAACAATGAAGCGGAACTTCGATAAAGGATACAACAATGCCATTCCGGACATACAAGTTTGGTAACGGCGTCCTAGTTCGACAAGGCCTACCCTGTACGCGGGCCCGATAGAAAGGGCCATATATCATTCTAGAGACTGATTCATCAGAACGGTGTATTGAAGGCTACTGGCTGCAAGGGGTCCAGGTACGTGCGCAACGGTCTCCATTGGTAACGACAGCCCATACGACCCACGGGGGATGGTCAACAAAACGGGGGAGGATGTAGAGGTTGAAGAGGAAGGGAACAGGGGACGGAAAAGAGGAACTTGAAATAAACACTTTTGGGGCACATTCTCCAGGAGAACGGTGGCGGATTTCCCCTGCTCGTTTACTGTACCTGTTGTACATTATATTTAAGTAATTTATTATTAAAAAGAGTACACCAGCACTACAACGCTAAAAACAGCGAACAGGTTCATCTTCGATCCATTGGTGGATTCGACAGAGAACCGTTAGCATTAAAACCAACCCTTGGGCGTCACATGTTGTCTTAGTAACGAAAAAAGGACTGTAGCATATGGTTCTGCGTTGAATACCGTCGTCTGAACAAGATCACACATCGCGATGTCTACCCCATGCCCCGGATTGATGATGCCCTGGATGCCCTCCGTGATGCCAATTTCTTTTCTTCTCTGGACTTGCGCTGTGGATACCGGTAAATTCTTATGGCGGACGATGATGTGAAAAAAAAAAAGGCATTCAGTACACCGGATGGCTTATATGAATTTAAAGTGGTGTCCTTCGGACTCACCAACGCACCTGCTACTTTCGAGCGCCTCATGGATACTCTTCTGTGTGGCTTTCGGTGGCATGTTTGCCTTTGCTATTTGGATGATGTCATCGTGTACTCTAAGACTTTCCTCAACATTTGGAGCAGCTTCGTGCCGTTTTCGACTGCTTCGCTGCTGCTGGCCTTCAGTTAAATCACAAGAAGTGCCACTTTGGCTACCGGCAGATTAAAGTTTTGGGCCACATCGTTTCGGCACAAGGCATCTCTTCCGACCCCGACAAGGTACGCGCCGTGGACGAATTCCCCACTCCAACACACATCCGAGATTTGCGCAGCTTCATTGGGCTATGTTCGTACTTTCTACGATTGATCAGGGGCTTCGCCGATATTACTGCGCCCCTCACCAGCTTTTTGACGAAAGATATCCAATACTCTTGGACCCCTTCGTGTGCTGCAGCTTTTCATCGCCTCAAATCCCTCTTTAGTTCTGCTCCAGTTCTTCAGCACTTTGACTCTTCCGTACTTACAGAGCTGCATACGGACGCCAGCGGGGTCGGCATCGGGGCGGTACTGGCTCAGCGCTCCTCTGACGCTCCCAAGGAACACTCTGTCGCTTTTGCGAGTCGTACCCTTTCCAAGAACGAACGCAATTACACCACCACTGAAGAGGAGTGCCTTGCCGTCATCTGGGCCATCCAGAAGTTCCGTGCGTATCTTTACGGCCGGCCCTTTTCTGTTATTACCGATCAGCATGCCCTCTGTTGGCTCGGCACCCTCAAAGGTCTTGTTGGCCGCCGTGGCAGGGGGACACTGCGACTTCAAGAGTTTGACGTGTCTGTGAAGTACAAGTCCGGCCGCCTGCACTCTGATGCCGACGCACTTTCGCTTTGCCCCCTTCCGCACGACATGTCTCCACCCCTCGATCAACTGTCCCCTGTCTTGGATCCTTCCCTCCTATTTTGCTGTCCTTTGACATCCTTCGACCCCACCTTCCTTCGGACGGAGCAGCTCAGGGATAGCACATTTTCCCCTATAATCCGCCACCTTGATGGTACCTGTCCAGCCATCTACCGGAAAGTTATCCGCCAGAGTAAACATTTCGCCATATCTGACGGTGTCTTATATCGGCACAATTACTCTCCCGATGGCGCACGACTTCTTCTAGCCGCGCCTCCCTGCATTCGCCAACAAATACTACGTTCCCTCCATGACTACGTGACGTGACGGCTGTTCATATGGGCTTTTTGAAGACCTATAACCGTGTCCGCCAGCGCTGTTTTTGGCCTCGGATGTATAGTTGTGGTGGGCGACGACAAAGTTTATCGGCCATCGCGCGCGCACCATCTGGCGCTCACGCCAATAAATCATTCTTTCGCCTGCTATCAACCTGTGTGGTTGTCTCCTACCTTTCCTCTTGTCGCGACAACCCACAACTGGTGACCCAAACGTGATTCGAACGCCCTTCGCGTCACTCATGGAGGATTCACCAGCCACTTCGCACGTTAATCACGTCGCAGTTCGGCTGGCGCCCTTTTGGCTTGCGAACCCTTCCATCTGGTTTGTCCAAACCGAGTGCCAGTTCCAGCTCGCAGGTATAACACCACAGGCTACTAGATACCAGCATGTCGTCTCCTCTCTACCACCTGAGGTCGCCTCCGACGTTGCCGACATTCTGTGCGCACCGATAGGCACAACACCTCACGACACGTTAAAAGCAGCCATCATCAAACGCACTACGGCCTCCGAACGTCGGCGTTTTCGACAACTGTTGTCAGGCGAGGACCTCGGGGACAGACGACCGCCCCAATTCCGGCGACACATGCAGGGCCTCCTCGGCGATCGGGCAGCCACCTTTGACGAATCTTTCCTGAAGGAACTTTTCCTCCAGCGTCTGCCTTCGGCGGTACAAATGATCTTGGCCACCGCTTCGACCCTCTCCCTCAGTGAGTTGGCCCTGCACGCGGACAAAATCATGGAGGTCGCCCAACCCTCCGCTTGAGCCCTCGCCCCACCAAAGTGATGGGCTCTCTCCGCCGCCCTCGAACGCGTGCTCTACGTTCCCGGGGCAACCTGAGCCACCTCAATCTGACCTCGACTTACTAAGGGCCGACATCCAGAGCCTGAGCAGTCTCGTGGCATCCGTCAGCCCCCATGATCGTTCTTCTGGGCCACGCGCGCAATTTAACCGCCGAACACGCTTGCCTCGCGCCAACCGCAGGCGCAGAAGATCGCCGTCAGAGGCATTCCAGCGTCAACCGAACCCATCCCCGTTCTGCTGGTACCACTGGTCTTTCGGCGCCCAGGCCTGCAACTGCACGCCCCCTTGCTCCTGGCCGGCAAATGCCCCCGGGGAGCGCTATAGGCGGCGAGCGCCCCCCACTCACCGCGACGTCCAGGCCGTCTTTTCTTCGTGCTCGACCGGACGCCCCAGCGCCGTTTCCTCGTAGACACTGGGGCTGAAATTAGCATCATCCCAGCTACGCGGGCAGACAAGCTACGGAGCCCCATTTACCACCTAACTGCCGTTAACAACACGGGCATACCAGTCTAGGGTGAGCGGTCGCTCACTTTGAACCTCGGATTACGGCGAGCATTACCAACATCTTCGCGAGGTGTTTGGCCGCCTCGAAAGTCACGGCGTCGTGATCAACGTTCAAAAATATGAATTTGGCAAGTCATCCTTGGAATTCGTAGGCCACCGCGTGTCAGCGGACGGCATATCCCCACTTCCACAAAAAGTCAAGGCCATCACGGACTTCCCCGCCCCTACGTCACTACGCCATCTCAGTCGTTTTTTGGGGTTCGTCAACTTTTATCGCCGGTTTGTTCCCTCTTATGCGTCTCTACTCCGGCCCCTGGAAAACCTCCTCAAACCGCCACGCTCTCCATCCCGACCAATTCCCTGGAATGACAGTCAACCAAGCAGCTTTTATGGCCATCAAGCACGCCATTGCCAATGCCACGCTCCTCGTTCACCCACGGCACGACGCTCCCCTCTCTCTCTTCGTAGGCCAGGCAGTCGGCGCTGTTCTTCAGCAGGAAGTCGACGGGCAGCGCCAGCTGGTGTCTTTCTTCTCCCGCCAGATGTCGTCCACGGAGTCACGCTATAGTGCGTTCGGGAAGGAGTTGCTAGCTGCACATTCTGCGGTCCGGTACTGACCTCAATTCCTCGAAGGATGCGAGTTCGTAATATGGACCGACCACAAGCTGCTCGTTGGCGCCTTCACATCTGCTGGACGGAGCTACTCCCCTCTAGAAATCCGCCCATTGGCATACCTCGCGGAATTTTCGACGGATGTACGCCACATCATGGGGACCTGTAATACCGCAGCAGACGCTCTCAGCCGCATCCATTCCCTTGCGGACGCGCCTGTCCTGAGCGTCGACGTCGTCGCGAAGGCCCAAGAAGCTGACCCCGAAATCCAAAGGCTGCGCTCATCTCCCTCTTCAGCTTTGCAGCCGCGCGACATCATGTTCCCTGGGACCAGCGTTCGGGTGCTCTGTGACACTACAGCCCCTTCCCCGCGCCCTATAATCCCTCTCGCTCTGCGCCGCGCTGTCTTCACCAACCTTCACGGCCTCGCCCATCCTGGAGTTCGGGCTACCATCAAGCTAGTGGCCGACCGTCAGGATCTCCACCACTGGGTGCGGTCATGCGTTCCTTGCAGGCTGAGCAAGACCCATTGCCACACCACCTCACCCTTGGGCAAGTTCCTTGCTCCCTCGCGGCGCTTCTCCAAAACCATCTGGATATCGTCGGCCCTCTACCTCACTCAGACGGCTACCGCCACTTGTTGACATGTGTCGACCGTTTTTCACGGTGGCCTGAAGCCGCGCCCATGAAGGACTCCACCGCACAAACCGTGGCTTCTACCTTCATGGCCACATGGGTAGCGCGCTTCGGAGTGCCTGACGAAGTCATCACCGACCGTGGCCCGCAGTTCGAGAGTCACCTTTACCGGGCCTCCAAGAAATTCCTAGGAACCGCCCGACGTCGAACCACTCCGTACCATCCTGCTTGCAACGGTCTGGTCGAACGGTTTCACAGGCACCTGAAGCAAGCCTTAATGGCCCACGGCGATCGCAATCGCTGGATAGAGGTCCTCCCTTTCGCCCTTCTGGGAATCCGTGCCGCCCTCAAACCCGATGTCGGCTGCTCGTCGGCCGAGATTGTCTATGTAGCGCCCTTCCGCCTGCCCGCAGACCTCTTCACCTCAACGGAACCCTCCAGCACGACCTCTACAGAATACGCCCGGCACCTTCAGAGCCTTTTCGCCGACTTACGAGCAACCCCGACACGAGCCGTTTCCACTTCTCCTTCCTATGTTTCCCCCGACTTGTCGAGTGCCACGCACATCTTCCTCCGCACCGACTCGATCCGCCGGTCCCTCCAACCTCTTTTTCTGGCCGGCATCAGGTCCTCAAGCGCGGTGACAGGACTTTCACCACTTGAACGGCCGCCCTGAGGTCGTTTCGATCGACCGCATTAAGCCGGCATTCGTCGACCCGAGCTCTCCGATTTCCTGTAACCGACAACCGACATAGTAATGTTCATAGGTACGTCGGCGCCTGCTTCGTCTGTCGGCGACGCAACCCTTCCTCTCCGCCGCCACAGGTCTTCTTCAACCCCTAACACCGCCCCATAACCCGTTTGAACGCATCGGGATCGACCTTTTCGGCCCACTCCCTTAACACCTTCCTGCAATCGATGGGTTAGTGTCGCTATAGACCATGCCACCCGGCATGTGGAATCCGCCGCCCTCGTCCCCGTGTCGTCACAAGAAATTGCCCGCTTCTTCGTCAACTACATTCTCCACGTCACGGCGCCCTGCGGGTTATCATCAGCAACCGTGGCCGTTCTTCCTTGGCCGCCCTGCTTCAGGAGATATTCCGGGCTTGCTCTGTGGCGCACACTCCCGCTTCTGCCTATCACTCTCAAATAGACTTTGTATCGCCAACTGTAAGCTTTAATCACACCCTCGCAGGTATCCTGGCTTGTTACGTCTCTGCGAATCACACCAACTGGAACGCCATCCTCCCCTACGTCACGTTTGCGTACAAATTTTCCGGTGCAAGCCACAACACCCTTCAGCTCTTTCCGTCTTGTTTATGGCCGCGAGCCCTTTTGCACCGCGACACTATTTTCGAATACACCCCGCAAACCGATCACAACCCACCCTTGGCCGACGCTACTTCCCGCCGGAAGGAATGCCGGCAGCTGGCCCGTTTCCGTAATTTTCACCACCAACCCCCGCCAAGCATCGCTACGATGAGCGCCACCGGCACGCTGGATTTCGCGTCGGTGATAAAGTATGGCTCTGTGCCTTCGCGCTCCGGGCCTATGCGAAAAGCTCATGTCCCGCTACCTTGGCCCTTACCGCGTCCTTCGCCGTACCTCAGAGGTGAACTATATCGTGGAATCCGTTGACCTTCCTCCTGACCGTCGACACCGCGGCACTGAAACCGTCCACGTCACCCGCCTTAAGCCTTTGATCACCCCCTAACCTCCCCCGTTCATCCGTCGCCAGGTTGGCTCCTTTTCACCGCCGGGGGAAGTTGTGTGACAGACGATTGCCAACGTGATCATCGTATAATCGTATCTGGCACGCTCGCTCGCTCCCGTTTCTGGAAGTTCCAGGACCAACTTTAATAAACAGTCTCTCCTTGCCAAACCTGTTCCCTTTTTTTTAATAAACATATTCCCTCCTCCCTTTTTCCTTTCCAGAATACACACGAACTTTTCTCTCCGTGGTTTTCGAATAGGGCTCGCCAATGTCCGCACAGGTGCGTCCTGCCGCCATTATTTCACTTCCCACACCATCGTCAGCAATGGGATAGAGTATCGCCCCTGGCGATGAAACTCTGATGATGATCACCACGAAAATGCAAAGTTGTTGTTTGTTGGCCACTTCTAAACATGTCACGATTACCTCGCGTTACGTACTCAGCCAATGCGGCATACTTATGCTAAGGACAAATGGCCAACCATGTTGAGGAATAAGGCACGCCTAGTTTACGCTGAAAAAATGCGTCTATCTCTTGGGTTTATGCCGACAAGAATATGTCGGCAGACGCTAAAACGACGCGTAAACAAAGTCACATGACTTCAAACTGACGTTACCCATGCGACGCTGCGACGCTAAAAATGCGAAACTGCGTTCAACCATCGTTGCGCCTCACTGGCAATAGGGCAGCTTGATGACTCATGCAACTGATGTACAAGATGGAGCCGTTGGACAACCGCTTTAATAACCACTTTAAACATAAAATACATGACAGAACGAGAACCCACATTCAGAACCCACATTCATAACCACTCACCTCATTCATACCTCATCGTCCGCGCAGCGCGAAACAGTGTCCACAACATGTAGTTTTCCACATTCGGATGCTTCACCCGTGACCATCCTCATCCCACACAAATATGAAGACACAAAAATAAAAGAATGTCGAACCCTCAGCATAAAGTGTGACAGGTGTAACAGCTGTCTGCTCGACGAGCTAGACTCATCCAAAGCATCCATCATATGCAGTAGGTCTGCTGGTTCCATGGCGGCCATGTTGAGCAAGTGTAAAAGGGAGGGTGAGAAGGAGCGGAAAGCGGAAATTGAGAGCTCGTCTTCCGGTCCACACGGCCGATATTCTCGGTGTGGCCCAACCTGCACAGATTCACTGCTCACGAGCGCACGCTGCATGCGAACGACCAGCGGAACATGTTGCATGTTGCCCCAAAACGACCAGCAGAATATGCACGCTCGAGTCAGTGCAACAGTCAGAGAACGACCAGCTGAATTCGCTAAATGTCGTCGTCGCCATCGCAGTCTGTGGCTGCCTATGCTGCTGCTGCTTTAGGCGGCGACAACAACGTGCCAGCCAGTCACGTCTACCGCCACCCGCCTAGCATAAGGGTATGCTCAACTCGCTGGGTCATTCCATCACAGCCGGTCAGAACTCGTACAGAGGAAGACCATCACATCTAAAGTTTGCTCGATGTGTGGTCGCATCCAGAGATCGCCTGTGATCGCTCTTGTATTATAATAACCGTTAGGCATTGATTTACGCACAGCTGACGCTGAAAATTGTGTTACAAGTGCGTAACCGTCCCTTCAATTCTTTCTTTTTGCTACTCAGAGTTTGATTGTACCACGATTTTTTTAATCGCCCAAAATACCGTGCGCCATGGGAAGCTCCTACAGTGAGCAGGTGACGTATTGCGCGCGTGAACGTGGGACTACTTTGTCTGCTCACAACCTGTAGAAACCATCGAGGTATAAACAAGGGAGGTACCAGAAATGTAGCGCTTTTGTGTGTGTGTGTGTGTGTGTGTGTCCACTCTTTTGATTGTCTATTATACGCCAGGGCAGGATTTTGCGTGCGGTCATTCTTCTTTCGTTTTGATGCAATCTCATTGATGTTCCTCTTATGTTTCCCACAGATCTGCAATGCAGACGGGCTTCGTCAGTATCACCGCCTCTACAAGGATTTCAAAAGGGCAGTTCTCTACGCGTGGGAATTGGACGACTACGAAGTTCCAGAAACAGACACTTCCTTCTGCATGCAATAGGGAACCGTTTTCCCAGAAGTCCGAATAAAGGTCTGCACATGACACAGAAAACAGGAAACAGGAATTGTTGAAGTGTGAACTATTCATCCGAAAAGAAGGGAGGCACATAATCGCGCAGAAGCGAAAGTATATATATATGCAGTGCAGGTAGATGGATATGTATATATATATATATATATATATATATATATATATATATATATATATATATATATATATATATATATATATATATATATATATACTCATGGAACGATGCGACAGCACCAGAGGACACATGTTTCGCCGTGTTTGGGGCTCGTCAGCTCTTCTGCGCATCGTTCGGAATTCTCAAACCAGGGGTCGCTCAGCGAGCGATATACACCTGGGAGGGTGACTGGGCACTCCTCAATGCCACAGTGCAAGCCAGTGAATTATAATGAGAGAAAGAAAGCCATTAAAGAAACAAGTAAATGACACTAGACGTCTTTGAAATTCAAAATTACATATTAAGATGGCTTCTATGGCTGCACGCAGAGAAACAGATACTCATGGAACGATGCGACAGCACCAGAGGACACATGTTTCGCCGTGTTTGCGGCTCGTCAGCTCTGGGTATCTGCGCATCGTTCGGAATTACCAAATTACCAAACCAGGGGGCGCTCAGCGAGCGATATACACCTGGGAGGGTGACTGAGCACTCCTCAATGCCACAGTGCAAAGGAGTGCTCAGTCACCCTCCAAGGCGTATATCGCTCGAGGAGCGACCCCTGGTTTGCCAATTCCGAACGATGCGCAGATACCCAGATATCTCTGACGATCTCAGTATGTCTGAGATCTGAGATCTCAGTACATTTGAGATCGTGTATGTTTCGTGTTTTCTTTCCCCTGTCTCTCGGTTCCCTTCATATTCTCAGCGAAGATTTTGAACCTTTTTCCTCCTCGAAAACTACGATGCACCTTTTCCACGGCAAAAAAGGTGCCTGAGCAGCTTCAATAGCAATTGTAACCTAAAAGGGGTGCTATCATGCCAGTCTAGGAGGTTCTCAAACTTGATTTCTTGATTTCATCCGCAAAGACAACCGGGATGTTTACATGATGGCAACTGATGTTGTGAGGCTGGAACACATAGAAAAGACAAATAAATACGAAGCCTCGAGTGCCTAAGAAATCCAGAAGATGTGGGTTCGAGTCCTACATCTGGCTAACCTTTTCAGTGACTTCCATCTTTCATCGGGATGTCTGCCTTACCCGGCTGCAAATCATTCGCTAGGCCTCTCCAGGAAGCTTCCCGGTGCGTTTCGTGTTCCGTGCTACGTACCGAATATGCGTGAGTCATTCGGCCCTGGCTGCAAGAACAATTCAGCGTGCAGTTCTAATATTTAAAACCCTACGTTTCCGGAAGACGAAATGAAAAGCTATTGGACTGCAGCATTCGGTTACAGCTCCAATTGGGTGGCACCTTCGAAAGGAGCGACGTTTGTTTCGGTTATTTCGCCCTTGAGTGTTACGGAAGCAGCGCGCAAATCGAAGGGCAATTTGGAGTTTCACACGAAGCCGACCCAGCAAACCATGAATATCCCAGGGATGTTCAAAAAAGGTCGTGAACATCCTGGATATCGCATACATCCACGGTATGTCTCCTCAATATCCATACTTTGACATCAAAGTTCATCCAGATAGCTATCTCCAAATGACATTCTCTGGAGATCAACACCATTTTGACAAATATGAATGAGAACATGTCAGTTCAAATGCAGTCAGTGACTTTATGATCCCAAATATTGTCTTCTCCACAGGTATCCTTCTAACCACCTTTGTTTAGGCAGGCCCATCCCAATGTCTGCAACTATAGGAGGCATGGACAGTGTAGTTCACAATAATAAACACTGTAAAAGAAGATATTAAAACAGAGAAATATACTTGAAAGATAACATCGAAACTGAAAAAAAATAAAAATTGAAAACTTCAACTATTCAAAAACAGCACTTTTATTATTCAGATTTTATGCATGTTCAAGACATCAACACTCTTTAAGCGATGTACAAAGCATACTGCAAAAGATGAATACGTTGTGAACGTGGCCAATCTGAATTGACAAAGTGACATAATCTAATTTTCGTCATCCGCTTCTGTGTTCTCAGCAAGGTACTTCCATCATGTTCACAGTGTTGCATGCTACTTTCCCTGTCGTGTAATTATCTCTGCATCTGATCCCGATGACTTTATCAAGTGTTCCTGACCGAGTCATGGTAAGTTACTTTAAAAAATGAAGTTACAGTTATGATTAGTTCATAAAAATAGTAACACTTACTCTAGACACACTTCCATTTACTCTTTTTGAAATGAAACTAGACAGCTACAGTTAACACATCAAAGTAGCGTAGTTACTCTACAGTTACATTTTAGAAAAAAGATGTTGGCAAAAAAAAACGACAGGGCAATGTTACAGAAATGGTGCATGGAAAAGATGGCACAACCTGAATAATTTAATCATAGTTACATTTTACAGTTAGTTTAACCACAATTGGTAAATGGGTATTTACATTTGCAGAAAAAGTTCTTCTGACTAGTTACTGAAGAAAGTAACCAGTTAGTGAAAAGGTAATTAGTCACAGTTACAAGTTACTTGTAAGTTAGTTACTATATCCCGGACTCTTCCGACCCACATGAAGCAGACCAGCACAGTAATAATATGCACTTTGCTCCCTCTTTGTATATTTCAAGCCTATGCATCTGACATGTTATCTCCTCGCAACCCCAACCAACCTCTCCCCAAAGAAATTTATATCTTTGAGGTAAGGCTGTGTCATGTGAACAACATGGGAAGCAACCTCTGTAATTGCCACAATTATTTACTTTACTGTCGACCTTGTTTGATAACTAAACATAATTACAAATGTATAAGTTCCTGTGAGTAACGGAGATTGGATCCATGTAGTAATCAGATAAGCGTTAGTCAGCATAGGTACCTCAGCACATGAAAAACAAAAACACTAAATTTCACATTTAAAGTACTTTTTGTCGGCATTGTTTGCCCCGCACGTCATGGCTTTCTTATGTGGACTTCTTTGCATAGAACAACCTCCAGCTTCAGGGAACATGAGGAGGAACGATGCGACATTCTTCTTTGTGTTTGCTGAAGCTGGGGGTTTTGCAATGTCATGAATCTCCACCAGCAAGCCGTGGTTTTCTCAGCTCTCTCAAGTAGACTTCTTTGTTAGGAGAAGGTGCAGAATTGCAATATCATCATAAATTTAATGACAAAGTCGATCGGATTAAATGCTTGCTGAAGTTGCAAGTGAAACAATAGCATCCCAATATAGACAACACGGACAGGATATGGCCAGTTAGTGAATCCGCATCGTAAATAAAAAAGCTTGTGCTTGACGAACACAGAAAAACAAACAAGACTTGAAGACTCACAACCAGCAAAGTACAGTTAAGATCAGGACAAATAAGCCTTGCAGGACACAAAGTCACAGAGCGCAAACGTGGGCATTCCTAGGACTTTTTCCAAGGGGAGGCAAAGTGCTTTGAGGCAGGGGCAAGCGTGCGACCCCCCCCCCCCTCTTTACCTAGATCCGGCCATTACGGACTATGCGGCTGTTCAGAGGTTCCTATCATGACATCTGAGAATAATCGTTACGGCCTATGACTAAAGAGCGCGTAATATTTGACAAGCGACGTTGTTCTCCTCTCAGTACGCCCAAGAGCACCAACCATCACTGACTGCTATGAGCCTAGTGATAAGAACATTTTCCTGGTAGCTGTAACCATTGTATCAACAAACTAGCTGTGTCCCTTGCAGGAGGGCTCTGTGAATCCGTGTCCAGCCATGCCGAGCAATTAAAACCATTGTTTTCCTTGTTGTAATCGTTCGCGTCACACCTTCATCTGTGCTCCTTTGGCTGAGAAGTTTTCGTCAGTTATTAATTAAGCGTGAACTAAGTTGCATGTAAGAAGGTTGCCTTTTTTCTGTTCTTTCCTCAGCTTCCTAGACCCGGTTTCACCAATGCTGGTTAATTTTGAACAGATATCAAGCATTGCTAACATTTGAAGTTCACACTCAATTCTTTTTGCAAACGTTAGTTGGTTACGTGATGTTTCAGTAACAACTCCCTTTTGTGAAGCACAGCTAAGCGTTAAATTGAAGTGAAGGGACCGTTGATCTTCGTTCAAGTGTTAATCCGCGTTGGTGAAACCCGGCTTTCGCACCTCACTTACTAAACATGCATCCCTGTGCACAGGAGGTTCCTGTCACTAAACTGAACTCATACACCGCAAGATGGATTTTTATCACAAGCATGACGAGCCTTACGAACCCCCACTAAAAAGCACAGAGAACAGGCACAAGGTTTGTAGTTCAGCACACGCCACATATGCTCCGAGTCCTGTTTAGGAAAGGAGCCCATTTCGGTCCAACCTCCACGACCGTCGTCACTGACAGTTTCACTGACCCTGACACGAAGTCAGATCATACAGCTGATTCTAATATTCACATCACTACAGTGCACAACACACGTGAACACATTCTGGCAACCTCGCTGGGAAAGTATCCGGCTGCACACGTTGCACGAACGAATGAAGGTGACATAAAAGTAACAGCCACACACACAGAAACACGCTCACGTTGACGCTACTCAGGGAACACAAACGCTCCCCTTCCTCTTCATACTGGCTGCGGCTCACTACTTTCCCATTCACTGTTAAAAACGACACGGACACATCGGAGCAAACGCCTGGCGCACCATTTTTACGTAAAGGAATATTCGTGCTCGCAAACCTTTTACATTTTAGGTTATATTTCGTAGTTGTAGAGCGATGCAGGTGAGATGACGATGATGAGGTGCTAGTGGCTGCTAGTGACGATGTCAATGGCATGCATCATACCATACCATACCATTAGCATCATGCGTAACTAATTTCAACTACGACAAAAAAAAAACGCAAATGAAATTGTTTCCTCGTGCTGTTTTGCAGCAAATATGTATATTATTGTTTTGGCAAAAGGCGGAACAGGTTTAGTCGTGCATAGAGCCCGGCCAGCCGATCCAAGTCAATCCAAACCGATCAAGCGGAGAAGAACGAAGAACGCGCGCGCGCGTTTATCGGGTAGCATTTTTTTTAAAGTTGAGTTTACAGCACACGAGGTGTAACTGGTGTAACTGCAGAGTCTGGTGGCGTGGAACAACTGGCCGAGAGGAATGAAGCGGACGGTACCAAATGTAATATCAGTCTTGCACTTCTGCATTAGCGTCTCACACCTGTAGCTCTAGAGTGAAGTCCATTGAAATTCGAGGTTATCCTTTGGCATGCTAGTGGTGTGATTGTAGAATTGGATGATTTAAGATGCCGAAAGAGAGGAAAAAGTATTTGGTGCGTAAGGCTTATAGGGAAGCCTGCGCTTCGATATCATTGCTAAGCAGTGACGACGGAGCAGTAGTACGTTCATTACCCCAAGTTTCTTGTCGCACCGACAACAAGAGTGAACAAACACTGTGCGATGTTACACCGTTACCTGATGCTTCGTCTTCAGCAACAGAAACGCCAAATATGGAAATAGTAAATAACGAAAGCTGCCCTCGCAGCCCTTTTGACGACGCGTCTCATGGCGAACTGGAACCTGTCGCTGTTAACGAAAGCGTCCCATCGCAACGGCCCGATTTGGCGACTGAACCTAATAGCAGCTCAGATGACCTCGATTACGCTGATAGTTTGGAGTCAACAGTGGTTGATCTTGCCCCGCATTTAAGAGCATGGGCTGTTAAAGAGAACATTACTCAAACTGCGCTGACATCACTGCTCCGTGTACTCCGTATGCATAAAAGCCTCAGGACCCTTCCGAGCGACGCCCGTTCTCTTATGCAGACCCCCAGAAGTACTTTCCGGAATATTTCCGCTATGTCCCCTGGGGAATACTGTCACCTCGGCCTCATTGATGGTCTCAGACATGTCCTCACACACGTCGACGAAATTCCCGCTCATATAGCGCTATGCTTTAGTGTTGATGGACTTCCGATATCGAAGAGTTCAAAGGTGGAGCTTTGGCCAATACAATGCCAAGTCAAAGGAATTTCCAAAGCTCCACCCTTCGTGGTAGGTGCTTACTGTGGAGCTGGAAAACCGTCAGATCCTAATGACTTTTTGCGAAAGTTTGTTGACGACTTGCTGACGCTTCTCGAAGAAGGAATCACGGTGAATGATACTGTCACACAAATCACATTTGATTCAATCATGTGTGATTTGTGTATTTTCTTATTAAGAACCACACCGGCCACTCAGCGTGCCCAAAATGTACCGATGAAGGAGAATACGACATGAATCGTATGTACTTCTCCAACCGTGTAGCCACCAAGAGGACAAATGAAAGCTTTCGGGCCCAATCTGACCCAGAACACCATCGAGGGGTCTCCATCCTAACAGAGCTTCCAATCGACATGGTGCATGTGGCCCCACTTGATTACATGCACCTTGTCTGTTTGGGAGTAATGAAAAAGCTCTTACTCCTCTGGCTATCTGGTCCCCTGTCCATCAGATTAGGCCCCATGAGCAGAAATAAACTAACAGAGAACAGTGTTCAATTGAAGCAAAGTATCCCCCGGGAATTTGCGCGCAAGCCCAGAGGCATGGACGAAAGAGAACGTTGGAAGGCCACCGAATTCAGGCTTTTTCTCCTATACACAGGGCCTACCATTCTAGAAAATGTCCTTCCACAGCAGCTCTTTGTGAATTTTTTGACACTTCACTGTGCCATCTCTATTCTGACTGATGTTGAACTGTGTCAGACAGAATATCAGTACGCATCTTCTCTATTGTCTCACTTTGTTGAAACATTTTCCGCATTATATGGAGATCATCTCGTGTCGTATAACATTCACGGGCTCTTGCACTTAGGAGATGACGTGGGTGTTCGTGGGCCCCTGGATTCATTCAGTGCCTTTCCCTTCGAGAACAATATGAAGGAACTAAAAAGGCAACTGAAGAAACCAGGAGCCACACTTGCACAGTTGTATAACCGATATCACGAGTGGAAGTGCGCAGACTTACAGAATGACCCCCAAAAGGATGCTGGTCTTGGAGGTAGGGACACAGAACCCGGGACACAGAATTAAGGGTCTGGCCGATCACACGTGTACGCAAGGTTCTTTGCCTCCCTTACGAGAAAATGTGGGTTGTCGTGCCACTAAGGCACCTACAGTGTTGAGACACAGGAAGTGCAAGCGCTGAGATGTGCAACAAGTGTATCGCTGCACATTACTGGCACTTGGGTGCAGCAGAGAAATTCCCAGTCAAGCACTTGCTCACATTCACATAATCCAAATGCTATATGTAACAACATGCCTGTTTTTAATTTTAATAACTTTACGTATATCCTAAAGCTCTCTTGTATTAGTGACCCAGAGTGGGATGTTCCAGTTTTGCTCTGCTAGTTTGTTGGTTTTGGTATAAGATTAATGTTTGCTATTTTATGTTGGGATACTCTTCACGGCATTAAAAGACGACAAGCCCACAATATACGTCTGTGCATTTACCGTGTAATTCAACTTTGAGTCAATGGGGGCCTTTTCAGATACCATATACTATAGCTCATTTCTTGGAGCGGAATGAGGTTGAAGTGGTGCCCTGTACATGGGTCACGGGAAATCAATGTGTGTGGCCTCGGCTCCCGACAAGCAAAGTACAAAAATGATACAGCGAGGTTCTCCTCCAGGTGATAGCTATGAGACTTTTGAAATCACCTGCAAAGGCATCTTTGGTAAGCACCCACGTAAGTGCTGTGGTCGCGGTAGATTGCTCATACTTCTTTTTAAATTTAGGGTGCTACAAAGATGCTCGTGAGCAACTGAGGACCTCTGAGTACACCTCGGACCTTAACCCTGAGAAAGAGTTGCCACCAAAGCGCATAAGACGAATTCGAGTCATTGACAGCGATGACAAAGATACCTTTCCTCCTATACCGGACAGCTTGCTGAAATTAGCGGGCAGCCACAATGCAGGTGTGCGGACTGCTAGAATTTCTTCGTGTCTCTTGGTGTCTCCGGGTCATGTTGTGCAGTCTAATATGGGTTGTCTCCCTTCTGGTATATTATACTGTCTATTACAAAGTTGTACGATGCGCTCAAAATTACAGGTGTGCAGCTTGCAAAACGTTCAGAAGCTGAGTATCGAGCAGAAAGAGCTGAAGGTATACTGCAGTTGCATGAGTTGTACCATGACCATGTTTAGTAATGATATTCTTAACCTTAAAGTACCACGGACTGATACAAGATGCAGAAGTAGTACTTCAGTCCAAGAGGGACATCTTGTAGAACCTTGTGAGTTTCGTCTATTCCATGCTTAATGATGTCGATAAAACGCAGATTATTTTTGTTGCAGATCAAGACAGTAGCCCCTATCAGCAACCTAGTGGGCTTTCCTCCAGTGCACCCGATTCAGAGATTCGAGTGGTAGAGGTATGCGTTCTGTTAATATCTTCAATGCTTTGGTTGTTCAGTGTTTGGTTTCTTTGAAGAGCCTACTCCACGTAGCCGCCTTGAGGGGTTGAACCGGCATGAAACCAGCCTTCAGTCAACAGGTATGCTTGTCTTCGTATGTTTTTGCTGTCATTTTATATAAAAGGATACCCTGCAGCAGCGCCTCTTCTGCGGTCGTCGTACCCATCACCCAGCACAAGCTTTCGTGGAGGTATGTTTAATCACAATTTCTTACGTGTATAAATTTCATGATAGAGGGTGTAGGAGTGTTGGCAAATAAGCTGAGACCATTGTTTTGTTACGATGTGCGTGTTTATATTTTTGAAGTGTTCAGCTTTCATGTCTCGTTAGTAGACACAGTGTACTGGGTAATATCTATCTGTGCACGATGTGCTATGGTATCCGTACACCACACAGGGCTGCTCCTAGATAGCACAAAACTAATTTTTGTTGTAATCTAATGTTCCTAATGCCTAGATTGTGTCTTGCGATGACAGAGATCACAGGAGCCTTAATATAAGAAGCAAACAGCAAACCAAACAGCATGTCATCCTTCTGACTTTTTAGGGTTAGACATGGTTTCACTTGATTGTTCTCTGTTGGATCAGGTTACAATCAATTCAGGTCAAACCCGATTTCTCGTCAAATGTCAATCACCAATAAACCAATAATAATACAGCATGGTTACTCTGAATATTGTGAGTGTACATTGTGTAGGTGTGTATGTATTAATATGTAATGCTAACAGCATGCCAAAGTATTAGCAAAGTGTGTGAAGCTACATATATTCGACTGAAGAACGCTTATGCAATCACTATGACCTTAGTTGCTTATGCGCCATAAAAGCTCCAGTAATCTTCATTATATAACAAAGTTTCACACTTGTATTTGTGAAGAAATTGCTGGACAAAGAGAAAAAAATAGCCTAATAACGCCCCAGTATGTCAGTAGCAGTCAATTTCAGCCCGAATCAAGCGTTCAAGAATAACACCCGATTTTTACCCTACTAATCCTGGTAGAGCATTTAACCCGAGAAAAATCAAACCCTACATTAATATATATTTATAGCAGTAACATTATCAGTGATGTTGACAGCGACCATTCGGTGTCTGGAACAAAAGCATGAGCAGAGCTATTGGTACAAGCTCCTTTACAACAAAACTCGGAACCGCGAAAGAAATTCGTAGTAGAGGTCACTTCATTAGAGGTTCTCCGCCATGTCCTATGGGTCTCTGATGGGACAACGAAAAATTTTTGTTTTAGTGGTATTTTTTGATGGCTTGTTGTACAAATCCACAACCACTCTGTGTACGGCTAATTGTGAGAAACGTTTAATAACTGAGAGTGCGTCTACATGGTTCAAGGAATGCGGTCACCAGAGAAGTGCGCAGTTCGCTGCTGCTGTCGGAGAGAATCCGAGAGAGGGAAAAACTACGTCACATGACTGTGGCGTACAGGTGTGCCATCTACAGGTCACGCTGTGCAACAGTATTTTCGTTAAAAATTGCGTTCACTCTAAAGAAGTTTCCATAGTATTACTACTGTTTCCATATTTTTATCACGTCGATCCTTCAAGATCGTCCAACAGATGTTGAGGTTCCCTTCAATTTATACTCTGAGATATACTCAAGCTATGCACCGTGGCCTGCTCATTGCAGATGTGGACGTTCCTACCTCACCTCTCTCACAAATGAGTGACCCTGATGCTACTGATGGTATGAATAACTTTTTTGTAAACTTTTCTTCATCTTTTTCACTTGCTGTACGCTATCTTTCATTTGGAAAGACTCTCATCTGTCAAGTAGAGGTACCACAAGATCGCACCTTGGTCCGGTGTCTGGTAAGCTCAAGTTTGAGAATGACGTACGTTTCTGTGCTGGGAGCTTTATGTGTACTTTATATTATGTAGGCACAATGCAACATACTTCAAATTCCCAGGAGCCTGTGATGCCGAAATCGGGTAAACATTCTTAGAGACGCAGTGCCCATAGTAAATCAATTCTTTAATTTGCAGAATTCCAACGTCAAGTTCTCAAAAACCTCATGATACTGCGGCTAGGGCAACAACAGCAAAATGACCTTTTGGCAAACCTTCCATCAAGATCTACACTGGCATTCCCTGACTCTCCTATCCTAATTCCCGAGCCGTTCCAAACAGTTGAACAGCTGGAGGGATTTCAAAACAAAGTCACCAAGGACAACGAAAAAGAGCTGGTACATAAAATTTACTGTTCATATTTCGTTCTATTTTTATTTTATATTTTTGCTTTGCAAACATCCTTATTTTGCATCAACATACATTTTTGGTGTTATAATCTAAATATTGCAGACTTTTTTCTTTTTTTGTTAACACAGCAGTATTTGAAGCAAAAAGTATAGATCTTGGTTTCTGTTCTAAAAGTACAAACTTGCAGCTTTTCTGTGAAAGCATTGTGATGGCTTTGTTTTGTTCTCATTGTTGCTGGGATGTCTCCTGGAGCCTGCCGTGTCAACAGGTAGTAAGAACATGCGGTTACTACTAAAATGTGTGCTGTGTTGATTTTGAAATCCATAGGTGATGTGTGTGAAGAAAGATCCACCTCTGCTCAAATGAGTGGACTCCAAGCCATGCATGTACAATGTTAATTGCAATGACTATTTGCAGGTTCAAGAACTCTGCATTCTTGGAGGGAGTTCACTGAAAACTTGTGTAAAAAGAATTATGTGCCACATCATGACTGATAAGTTGGCTAAGCTGTACAGCTGGCAGGGAAGAAAAGGGAAGTTGAAGTTCACTGAACTCAAGTTTGCTGAGATTATTATAGGTAAGTCCAATCATTTGCTGGTCAGTTCTCTCACATATTTCAAGAGATGGTTTTACTAACGCTGTATCTGAGAAAACCAAGTAAACATGACACCAACCTGTGTCCAAGTAAACATGAACTAAGTATATATATCAGGTGCAGTGACCTGCTCACCTGTACATTTCATTCTACACAGCTAATTTATTGCGCACATTTAATTTGCTAACACCTTTGTTGTTTCTTTTAGGGAGGAGGTGTAAACTGAAAAATTGTAGTTTGTGCAGAATGGTGTTCGCAAGTGTTACCAGCAATGCACAGATCACATGGGTATTTATCGGTAAATGTATCGGTACCCTGGGATCCTGGGTCCTTGAAAAAATATTATCAGCGTAAACAAAAATTCATCAAAGGGGTGTAGGCCACTTGTTACTGAATTCCGTGCTATGTATGTACTTGCCATGCTGAATAGACTATTTCAGAAATTGCGTGGATGGCCCGCCAGAGAGTGCCGTGTCGGGAATGCCCCACTGCACCTTGGTATTTAGTTTTCATGAGGCAGACAGAAGAAGAAGAGCGCGATCGGTTTCGGTGTTCCCTCCTTCCTTCAAGCAACAGGCAGGCAAGCACGAATGCAAACCATTTCCCACGACGCATTGCGCGATGCGGGTGACTTGGGCGACGGAGGGCCCCCGTGCGCAGCACAAGGGCAATATCTGAAATCGCCTATAGTGCATGGCTGTGCTAACATTATCAACTGGTAATACGAAAAGAACATCACTAAAGTCACAGCCTCATCCCAAGTTAAAGGGAACGATTACATGCGTACTGTTTTCAGAGTGCAGAAGATTGTTGCATGAAATGCTGCCTGTACATTTCCTTGTGTCATACCTGAAAAGTTGCTTGTTATCTTTCTTATTGAAGTGTCAAACTGACCGCATGTAGCAGAACATTTCGCATAGCAAAAGATCGCAATTTCAAAGCACACACCGAACAAAACCGAAACATACACAATGTGTCACAAAATCGTATCTTTGTCATAAACAGAGTATGTGTGAAGTAATTGTTAAAGTACCTTACTTCTTTGTGGGGCAGGCTTTCCCAGGTGAACTCGTCTGGGTTGTCATTTAAGCCAGAGTTTATAAAGTTTTGCTTTGATCCAAATGAGCAAAATTTCAAACTGGAAGTTCGAAGATCCAGTATATGTAGCGCCACTTCTCAACTTGAAAACAAATAGTTAGCAAATTGATCATGCATAATTGAAAGAACTGATGTTCTGAGGCTGGAACAACATAGAGTCCTAAGCTGGCTAACCTTTTTAGTGACTTTCATCTTTCATCATGCATAATTATTTAGCTGGGCAGAATAAGAAAAACTAGGGGTAAGTAGACCACACCCTCAACTATATAGGTTACGTTCCGTCCATGTATGCATCTTTTTTAGATGTTTGCTTCACGCTAGTTTGGTGCGGAATTTACAACATGCAGAACAGTTGCTGCCCTTTGTGCACATGGGGTATAGCACAGTTTAGAAGTGTCATAGATTTGCAACAGTGCATCATTTCCACCTGTGTTTGTTTTTGCTATGTCTGCTACATGTATCATAGATTGGTGAACCTGCTCAGCCTGTGTGGCGTAACTCATGATCACAGTTCTCTTGCGACATAAAGCCACATGTTATGAAAACTGTGCTCGTTATTTTGTGTGCAGCTGCTGTGCGCTCCCAAGCAAGCTTTTCTCAGGCTACGAAGTTTCAAATTGAAGCAGAGATTAAGGAGTGGCTTCGCCATGCCCGTGAAAGAGATGAAAAGAAGTCAACTTAAACCAGGTAATTCACTTGTTATTCAATGCCGTAAACTGCATTTAGTGGTTGGTATCCTTGCTCTTTTGATTTTTTTACACTTTTGCATATCAATGCCTATTCGAGCATTGTATCGGTCTGTGGCTTAATGAAGCCCCCTTGTAAGCAACCCAGGCTGGAGCTGATATATTTTTTTTGACGGGTAGGCTGCAGTGAGGTGAAGTGGAATAGTGTCACTTCTTTCTTCAGTATATACGTGGGTATTTTGGCAAGCCAGCCTATCAGTATGAACTGGTAAGTAGTACACGCAGATTTGCATAAGCGTGCAAGCTGGTGCATCCGGCGATCACGCCAACACTGCTGAAGCATTGAACACAACAGTGCATATGAGTCTGCACCTAGGACTAAGAATCTGTGCTACAACTTTCAACTAGCCAAGAGGGGAAAAAAAAGCAGCTCTGGAATTTACCTTTTCTGTTTCATGGCACATTGGTGATTTTTATTCTGATATTTGTCCCACTGCATGCCCTGCTTTGTATGCTGTCACAAATATTCACCGGTTTTTACATTCCAAAGCCCTTGCGGCTGAATTCCAGATTTTTAATTAACAAGGTATCACATACAAGGCATGAGCTGCACCAAGAGCTGTACCAAAATGTTGAATCAGAATTGTATTGATGTTATGTTACTTGACTTCACAGACGCTTTGAAATGTGGGTACCGAATATGATGGCTTGTTGCAATAAACATGCTAATACGAAACATATTTCTAATAATGCTATAAATGTTAGTGTAATATTATAATTTACTTCTGAGGTTGAAGTCCAGAATTCAGATGCACTAAAAATATAAGGAATACGAAATAGCGTTGGTAGCAGATTTCACCATCGAAGGCTGTTTTAAATACCGAGCATAGCTTGGCACTTTCGGCCTCGAAACTCACGATCACAGTCATCTGATTAGGCGTGAGTTTGTAGTAGGGCCCGAACTGAAGCCTTATCATGTGATGCTGAGCTGTAATGCATTTATTGTCACACCTAACACGATAACTTGGTAACAAAACAATGTTAGCTAACGTAACAAAACATGCAGGCCATCCAAGACGACTGTTGCATATTGTACACTTCTTACACCAGGCTTCCCTTTGTGTGCTCAGTGGTGCTGTCACTGGGGTGTGAAATTACATTTGGTGTGACATGATCTAGTCTGATTGCAGGGAGAGAAACCACTGAGAGTCGTAGAGAACTACTAGGGCATGTCTACTCGTGATAAAAGAAGTACTTCTTTGCCTGCCTCAGTGCCGGCTTTCTAAAAAATGCCAAGTTTCATATTTTGCCAGTAGCAAATATACAATGTCCCAGAAAACGTGTCATTGAATTATATTTAAAAATGTGTCAACGTGGTCAACGGTATTTGTTCTTATTAGGTTTTTGCCACCTCCTGATGTGAATGCCATGTATCGCAAGCTTAATTATGTAAATTTTTGAGAGCTTAAGTCGGAAACTTGCCAAGTAAAGGTCACTTTTTTACCCCACCAATATGAAGAGCGTGCCGTATTCACTCAAATTCATGATAATTGACAGTGATATTCATGAGCTATCCCATCGAAAAAAATAGCTGAATATCATGCTTTTCGGAGCACCGAACCATAACGTGCGATGACTTTTTGAGCGCAATTGCTCTGAGTCCAACGAAAGAAGGTTCCAAAGCCAGCCCACAGAGTGATAGTAAAAAAAGCAACAGTTCCTAAAATTGGAAGAGGGAAAGCATTATCCCAACGAAAATCAGACACGATAAGCCATGTCTGTGTTATCTCTTTCTGCTATGCTGGGGTGGGCTGGGTTTTCAACCGCCTTTGTCAGACTGCCAAAGATTGCGATGAAAAATTTATTGTGCGTTATTCTGTGGGAGCTTCGCAGAGCATGATGTTCGGCAATCTTTTTCGATGGGATACCTCCTGAATATCCGTGTCAATTATCATTAATTTGAGTAAATTAAATACGCTCTTCACATTGGTGGGATAAAAAAGTGACCTTTACTTGGCAAATTTTCGAATTAAGCTCTCACAAATTTACATAATTAAACTTATGTTACACGACATTCACATCAGGAGGTGGCAAAAACCCAGTTCGAACAAATGCCATTGACCACATGACTCTAGGTGGTGTAGTTTTTTTATTATAATTCAATGACACGTTTACTGGGACACACTGTATATTGTAACTTATATGTATACTTGTATGCTTTAGGCCAGGTGCCCATTCTTGTGGTACAAAACAATAAAATACATTTTGTGAATGCTTTGAATACTAAAACCTTGTCTGTGTGTTTTGTCTCTCTTTCAGTGTTTTGGTTACGACGAATCAGCATGTGCCGGGGTGCAGCACGGAGCTTGGGTTATGCACCCTACTGATGTATCGACGTGGGAGCATGTGCTGGGGGACACTGTGGGACTGTGATATGCACTTACCACTATTTCTTACGTCTCCTACAAGGACATCAAGACAAGCATGTGCCAGGGCACACTTTGGAGCTGTGATACGTACCTACCACTATTTCTTATTTTCTTAATGTATCGTAGATGTCCCACTGGGACATCAAGACTGAAGAATGTGTGAGGGCACATTGTGGAGCTGTGATATGTACAGTACCGAACAAATGTTTACTGAACACTGGGTTGATTTATTTTTTCATCTGAGCGATGCCGTTGCAGAAAATGGGAGCTGATGCAGGTACAGACTGTTGCATGGGTCACGCAAACACCCGTTTTTAATTGCATCCGCTCCCGTTCACTGCTGGGGTGTCAGTCAGAAGAAGAAATACGCCAACCAGGTGTTCCGTAAATTTTTGTGCAGCATTGTAGCTAGCACTATTTTTTATCCTTGTGCTTCTAATATTTCCAACTGGGATGATCACTGTTGATCTCTTTAATGCATCATAAATATCTCCTGTTGTGACATCAAGACTGAAGCATGTGCCAGGGCACACTCTGGAGCTGTGATATGTACCTACCATTATACCTTATTTTCTTAATGTATCTTAGGGTGATTCCACGTGAAATCAGGCAGTGAAATCAGGATTCCACTGAAATCAGGCAGGTTGGTCCCAACGACCTCCCGTATTTTTTTAAACGCAATATATGTTGTAGCCTAGCTTATGGAAAACATTTCAGGACAAAAATAAATTGAAAAATATTTGGGGAGTTCGCGTAAAAAATAATTACGTGAAATGATAATTTTGCGCAGTGGTATTTTCATCAACTTTTGGACGTTGTACTCTGGGGCCATGAGGCACAGGGGGAAAATATTTTTGTCTGAGAACACAGGTTGTCGTTAGTTGGCTGCGTACTTTCTACGGTCGCAGCTGTGACAGATAACTTCTTAAGAATTCTAAAAGTCAGTCCATCTGCAGATTTTCCTGCTTTTTAGACGCCTCAGTGCTTGTCTCTATGTTGCCGATACATAGTGAATGTGATATCATAATGTTCGTCATTACATTCTTGATACAGGTTGTTTGACGACAAAGCTCTCGGGCTAATTTCTCAACCATGGTTCAGCGAAACTGTCAACTTTGGACGTCCGTTTCATGTTTCCACCCACTGAGTACTTCGTTCATACTGCTTACAGACATTGTTCCTCGTGTCCCGAAAAAGACATCAATTTCTTTTGTGGATCAGAGGATCCTACCTCACCAGTTGTATGCCCAGGCATACAACAGGTGGTGTAGGGGTGATTCTAAGGTTGCTGGCTGTGCTTTGCCCTTCTGATAAAAAAAAATTGATGCCTTTTTCGGGACACGAGGAACAATGTCTGTAAGCAGTATGAGCGACGTACTGAGTGGGTGGATACCTGAAATGGACGTCCAAAGTTGACAGTTTCGCTGAACCATGGTTAAGCAATTCGCTCCTGAGAGCTTTGTTGTCGATTGATACGAGTAGAAAGAAGTTGTAACGACAAACGTTATGATATCACATTCACTATGTATCGGTAACATAGAGACGAGCACTGAGGCGCCTAAAAAGCAGGAAAATCTGCAGATGGACTGACTTTTAGAACTCTGAAGAAGTTATCTGTCACAGCTGCGACCGTAGAAAGTACGTGGCCAACTAACGACAATCTCTGTATTTCCCCCCTGCGCCTCATGGCCCAAGAGATACAACATCTAAAAGTTGATGAAAATACGGCTGCGCAAACTTGACGTTTCACGTAATTATTTTTTACGCAAACTCCCCAAATATTTTTCAATTTATTTTTGTCCTGGAATGCTCTCCATGAGCTAGGCTTCAACATATATTGCGTATAAAAAATCCGGGAGGTCGTCGGGACCAATCTGCCTGATCTCACGTGGAATCACCCCGTACATGTCTCCCACTGGGACATAAAGACTGAAGAATGTGCCAGGGCACAATGTGGAGCTGTGATATATATGTGCCAATATTTCTTAGCTTTTTTATGTATCGTAAATGCACCCTACTGGGACGCCAGGACTGAATGAGCATGTGCGAGGGCACACTGTGGGGCTGTGATATGCACTTACCACTATTTCTTATGTTTTTAGCCTATATAGTTAATGTATCCTACTGCGACAGTAACAGAGAAGCATAATACAGGCACACTGTGCAGGTGTATATGTATCTACCACTGTTCATGTTATTTTCCTTTAATGTACAGTGCTGGACAAAAGTTCACGAAATACGCTCAGGCGCATATACCTTACTCAGAGTAACGTGCTACTGGCGAATGATATTATCGGACTAAGTTACCCAGGCACATATGTCTGCATGTCTGTATGGTCCCGTTTGCTGCCAGCACATCACTCCGAGGAAGGAATGTGCCAGAGTATATGTTCCGTAATCTTTTTTTCAGAACTGTACCTCCTGAGTTCATGGCATCCGGAGTGAACTTACATTTGTTTGCTTATTGATTGTCATTGGCCATGAACAGCCTTAGCCAAACATTTCTCCATTATCTTATGTTCTACACACCATGCTGAAGTAAACCTGTTGCAGCCTAAATAAATGCCTACAAGAAATGAACCTGTGTCATCCTTCGTGTCTTGGCTCCCATCTGTTCATAATCACAGTTTGGTATATGGATGCAACCCATTCCCTTACCCTTTAAATACTTACCGTGGGTTGTGATGTATGAAAACTACTGAACTACCGGGATTATTACTGGCACCCTACAATATCCACCTCATATCCACATATCCGTGAAAGATATTGTATGGAGATTCCATGGATCAGAAAACAGGGATAAAGTGCAGCTCCCATGTATGTACAGTGGATGTAAGTTGGACCCTCGCGAAACTCCATTGGATATCCAAATATCCATATCGCGACATCTTATGTACGTCTGTGTGCCGTTAGTGGTTTGCTGGGGAAGACATCTTAACCCGGAAGCGGTGCCAACGATATCTGCAGCTGGAGATTGCAGAAACACTAAAAGACAGCGGACGGAGGTAAGACGCGTAAAGTTCCTTTGATAAGTCATAAGTCATGCGGTACGAATGCCACCACATCGAAAAGAAGACATGTGACAGACGTTCGGACCCAGCGGGTTTGTTTCGTTTTCAGTACCGATTCCGACCCAGAGGGAACAATGCTGTCCTACGGATGCGCAGTGGAGAACCTGATGTGGAGATCCGGACGTCCACAGGATATGACCACTTTGGGGAGTTGACGTGTAGATGATGTCCTGTGGAGCTCCACGTGGCCGCAGTTTTAGTATCCTGTGGAGGTCCTGCCATGACCCTCACAGGTCATAGCAGGGACATGTATGGGACTGTTACAGCACATGGATCCACAGCGGTTTCAGCAAGACTATCAGCCTTAACAGAGAAGTATTCAAAGTGCGTAGCGTTTTTATTGCAATTTAATGTAACAGCATGCAGGGGCGCCGGAACAGGGGGAGCAACGGCTCCCCCTCATTTGCGAATGGGGGAGCACGGCTCCCCCAGTGTCAGCCCGGCATCATAATCTACCACGGTCTAACGGAATGGCCTGTGCATGTGTCCTTTCGGCGGCCATAAATATAGAGAGCAATAAGCACAGAGCCTATCACTGTCACTCTGTGCGGAGACCATTTGAGAAGAACTACATACCACTGGTGGCAGATTCACAGTGTTCTGGAGTTGACCATGGCAAGGCTTGTGGGACAAAGTGCACTGTCGAAGTTTCGAAGAGCAATAAATCAGTCCGAAAGTGTGTGCCAGGAGGCGCGAACATTACCAGACTCAATCCACGGGGTGAGGTGGGGGACAGAGGCGCAAACGGGAATCACGAAAGGCACGCAAGACACCAGACATCTGGGGGAAATAAGGATACAAAGAAATCGCCTTGTTGCGGACAGACGGTTGTTATAGGGGCGGTTTGCGAGGTTCAACCACAGATTTCAGTCGGTTGTGGCCAGGGTGCCCACTTCGAGCTGGCGTGTAAGACCTGTAGTACGACAAGTGCGATGGACTGAGACGACACGTCGCACCGGTGTTGTGTTCATGTGTCGGCAGCGGCAACGTCGAGGGAGCGCCATTATGTCGTCGCCTGCAGCAGCGTTACAGGATTATCAAACGCCATTGACATCAGAGAGGGCCACACCTCTGGCAAGAGATGTGTATCGCAGATTCTTTGTTATCTTCATATTATATGTTAACCTGTCATAGTAAAATATTCTAGCTGTTAACCTGATTGCTGGCTCCTCACTTTCCACCGTACCGATGTCCAAAATTACCCGCTATTGTCGTTTACCCGGCTTTTCTTATTGAGTCGCCCTGGAGTGATAACGACAGCGTGCCACCCAGTCAGAGAGCACCTGTAGGCTCTTGTTGAGCTCGAGACCTCCCCAGAAAAGTCGGCTTTATTCGCAGAAGGTTTGCAGATCAGACGATATTCGCTTCCAGTCCGGCACGCGTACTTGCCGCGACGACGATTCCCGGGGACAAGTCCCCCGGAGTTCCTTACACATTACTTGTCGTAGAAGTCTACGCACTGCGTAGAGGTACAAAAAGCCAGACGCACTGAACTCATACCAACTAGCCCACCACCAAGCGCAATTTAATTACAATACTTCTGCAATGTTATTTTAGATCTACTGTACAAATATGCGCATGTCGTAATTTGCCTGGAGCACGTTTACAGTTTGCGTAGCAACACTGTATAACGCAGGCATGAGCCCCAAAGGGAGATAAGTGGTGGTGATGATGATGATGTTTATGGTAGCACCTTTTTTCGCTCCCCCAGTGGAAAAATAGTTCCGACGCCCCTGACAGCATGTAACATAGAGAAACACCGTAGGAACTGAGAACAATGCGGGTATGCATGCACTGGAATGCAGTGTTCATTTTCAACGTTTACCAGGCTCACAAGTTCTTCAAAGTACAAAAGTCGCTACTTACTTTATACAACATTTAATATCTGCACAACGTACCTGTGCAATTAAAAGGCGAAACCACACAAAAAAGTACGGGTACTCGTCATATATGACAGCCAGTATCAGTGCACATTTGTGCATCACAACGACAACAACTTTATTTTGGGATAGAGAGTGGGGAGGTTCATTGCCAGAGGCCATACTCTACCCCATTGCTGGTGGGGATGTGGGGAATAAAATATGGAGCCCCTTCACAATAACGATCGAAGTCAGATGGTGTCCAGAAATATCAAAATAGCTTTAAGCGCAGATCGTTGCTGGGCTGGATTGGGCCAGGGACCAAGCAATTTCGATAGGGAGAAGGAGCGAGAGTCCAGTGGACTTAGGCACTCGGAGAGTGCGGTTCGGGAAGGTTGATAGCGAGAGGTGTTTCGTGGCATGCGGAAAGCGAGCGTTGGATCAGCTCTGCGCAACATAGATTGGGGAGAATGTCGGTTGTCCATTGGCGGGAAGCCAGGGGTGTCACGAGGCGTCGCAGAATGGAACAGCGGTCTCCTCTCAGCAGGACAATACTGGTCCGTTTACGAGAGTGCTGCTTCTGCGGCGCTGTCGGCCTGTTCATTCCCCACGACACCACAATGGGCTGGAACCCACTGGAGAACTAGCCTGTGGCCTGCTCCGTAGACAGTGTGGTAAGCCATTAACACATCTGTGACTAGGGGTGCGGATAGGCCTCGTATGCCGGAATTTTCAATAGCTTGAAGTGCAGATTTGGAGTCTGTGAAGACTGTCCATTCCCGCGCTGTAAAATGAGCGATGTGTTGTAGAAAGAAAAGGATGGCATAGAGTTCCGCAGCTGTTGAGGGGTTGGATGTGAAAGGCGCCGTCCTTGCACTACGCCTTCGGATAGTATGACGAATGCTGAGGCGGACTTGTTGTTTCGGGATGCGCCATCTGTACATGCTGCCGTAAACGTAGAAAGCTTCTCGTCTACCAGAGCATGAAAATGGGTTCGGAGGACTTGATGGGAGAACGAAACAGGGACTGAAGGGATATTTAATGATGTCGTTGATATCCTGTGCACAATAGGAAGGCTGTAAAGCACAGTCGCCCTCACCAACGCCGCGTGAACTGCGAGCAGGGAACGCCGATCACAGCCCCAACCTGAGCCAGAAGGATGCTGAATTGCGGGGAGCCATCGTCGCACTTTAGTTTCAAGATGTTTAATGTGGCGAGCCCAGCGCAAGTCCGAGTCGATTACCATGCCAAGGAAGCGGTGGAAGCGTACCGGCTCAAGCTTCTTGGCACCAACCCAAGGAGGGAAATTGGTCATAGCTTTGCGCGTGAAAGGGAGCTCGACGCACTTTTCGGGTGAAAGGTCCATCCCAAGGTGCGTGAGGTACGTATGTACATTATTTAAAGCGAACTGCAGGCAGCACTGTATGACTGGGCGTGATATTCCTACTGTCCAAAGGGCGACGTCATCTGCATACACGGAAAACGACACTTTGCGAGGAATTACTGACTGTAGGCCGGCCGTCACCACATTAAAGAGTGTCGGACTGAGAATACTTCCTTGGGGGACTCCTTGATGAGCAGGATGCTGAGGGCTTTGGCCTTGGGACGTACGGACAGCGACAGTTCGGTCCGTAAGGAAGTCTTGGAGCCAGAAGAAGAGCCGACCGGATACCCCAACGAGCGCAAGGCGTGCCGCACACAAATGTGCGAGACGGTATCATATGCGCGCTTGATGTCAAGGAAAACCGATTGGACGATCCGCCGATGGGCACGAGCATGTTGGACTGGAGAGACTAGGTCGAGAACGGTATCCATGGAGCTTCGGTGGCGACGAAAGCCAGCCATTTCTTGAGGGAACGCACGTTGTTTTTCGAGCCACCAGTCGAGGCGATGCAAAATCATTCTCTCCATCGGTTTTCCCATACAGCTTCTTTGCGCATTAAAAAATAAATAAACGCTCACTATATCGCAGTCAAGGTAGTGAGCGGCACACTTTTCAACTTCAGGAGTTTTGAGTAAAATCCTTAACAATACAAAAGCGGCCACTCATGACATCACCGTCAAGATATGTGCACGGCATTTGCGCACTGAAAAACGAAAAAGTGCAACCTATGAGTTTAGGACTTTCAAAAAATTTGCGCAGTACAAAACCATGTGCACATTATATCACAGTCAAGATATATGACGTCATTCTCGTGAAATTGAAAAAGTAAAAAACTGAGAGTACAGTTTAACCTAGTCTAACCACTTGGCTGTTGTTAAATTCTTTGCACTACAAGAGTCACAGAAAGTTAAGCAATATGCACAGAAATGAGCATCACAAAAATAGCCATATTTATACAAAACTGAAAACTTTTACAGGTGTTACCTACTATAAAAGTGAGATCTAATATCAGAGACCCGATGTTCTGAGGCTGGAACAACATAGAAGGAACAAATACATACAAAGCATCAATTTGCCTAAGAAATTAACGATGGACGATGGAAGTCACTGAAAAGGTTAGCCAGCTGTAGGACTCGAACCCACGTCTTCTGGATTGCCCTCCAGATTAATCCAGAAGATGTGGGTTCGAGTGCTACAGCTGGCTTACCTTTTCAGTGACTTCCATCTTTCATCGTTCAGATCTAATGACCACGTAGCCTGTTGCTACCGCAAACAATTCACATGTGGGTAACTTGTCCATTTAGCAAAGTTAAACTGCTCCTACAAGCAGACTGTTAATGTAGGCAGGAAAAACGCATAATCACACGTCTTAGAGAAAGACACACGAATCGGTCCTTTTTATGAACGGGTTGTCTTTTATTTAAAAATAAGCAGGCAAGCTACACAGGCACTATGGATGCTCGTTTTGCACGTGATCTACAGGACAGTCCTCAACCGTGTTAACTATTCACAATAAAAGTAGTATAGAGTCGTTACGCACAACGACATCCTTTTTCTAATCCAGTTCTAGGAATTTCTAATCCACCACCCATTTCTAATCCAGGTGAAGCCAGGTCTAATCCAGGCTCCACCACTTCAGGTGATCCATCCAATTTCTATGAGATTGGCTACCCTTCATTGCCGCATTTGTTCATTCGCTTATAGACACCAAAATTATCTATTCTATTCAATTCTAATTTGGCTCATAGGCTTCCAAATCGCTCTTTTTTCTAATCCATTTCTAGGAATTTCTAATCCGCCACCCAATTCTAATCCAGGTCAAGCCACTTAAGTCCTCTGGTTGGTTGGTCACAGCTCCACCCCTTCATCCATCTAATGTCTATGTGATTGGCTACCATTCATTGCCACAACATCTGGTCACTAGCTCGTAGACACCAAAATGATCTTTCTATTCAATTCTAAGTCGGCTCATAAACTTCCCAATCGCTCACCTGTCTATTGACCCGGGGGGTTGTCACTTCCATTCATTTCTAAAATCTAGTGATTGGCCTATTGGCTGCCTCTCATACATGCTCGATAGACTCATTTGTCATTTCCACTCTCTAGTTACTCGGTCACACTCTTTCAACTGCATATTGCTTCATAATTTCAACCGCAGCATAGACAACCGCTCATTGATCAATTCCATTCATTTCTGGGCCAGCTCACAGGCCCACCAAATTGCAGATTGGCTTGGGATGCTTTCTAGTTAAGCCAGGACAACGCTTCGGAACAGTAGGGACGTAGAAAAACACGGGAAATAGTTTTCAATGTTTATTGAGTACATCATGGCAGTCTCAGAGAGATTGTAGTTCTCTCTGGGGCACTTCCAGGCACACTGGACATTTCCATTAACATCCATGGCGTTTTTCGCATAAGTACCATGTGGATCACCCAGGCGTTCGTCCTTCTCCATCCACGGCTGAGTCCCAGACAGCACGCGAGAACAGCATGTCACAGAAGTATCAGTTCTCTTCCTGCACATCTTCTGGAGTGAAAAAAGAATGTTATGAGCTTCACTATTTGCATCATCCATTTAAACTTACAATATTCACAGCTTCCGTAAGGGTAGGATTCGATGTCATTGCAGAGGTATCGCTTGTCGTCATATGCCATCAGACTTCTTTTGACATTTCTGATGGTGTACATGCACTGTTTCTTTCCAACTATTGACACTTGCTCATTCGATACGCTCGTGTGATTGAACAAGGCATCGTGGTATGTCTCATGGAGGAGGTGCTTGCGTACAATATTTTTCTTTACCCCTTTAGCTCTTGCAATTTGCTTTTCTCCAGCTAGTTTGATAGAGTACATTTTAGCTTTCAAGCATATTACTTCTTCGATAGGTACACTACCAGTTTCGCTTTTGAATGCCTCAAGTCTTCCACGATTCTTTTCACTGTACAGTGGATGATCCCGATCAAAGGAAGACAAATCTAAGTGGTCGTCGGCGATCGCTCGTAACTGATCTTCGTAGTCCTTGCAGAATAGGCCGAGGATCAAAGAATCCGTGTCAAAGTAGCAGGTAATCACCGGACAAGTGAGCTTGCTCAGCAGAGTTTCGTAGTAGAATGAGTACATGGTTAATTTACTGAGTTCTAAAATCGTAAACCCAATCTGGAGCGGGAAATCGCATCGCACTTTTCTTTTGCGCATTTCGTACATGACACAATCTGGGGACAAAATTTCCATCCGCACGCATTCTGCCCGACTCCCGAGGTGACTCGCCGTCTCCTCATCGAAGGCTACTCGAATATCACGCATGTTAAATTTATTTAAAAGCGTTCTCCCGAATACCGCATTATTTGAGAGTTTATAGAAATTTTTTTCGAACGTTGTGCTCGAGGCAACGCGCCTGGCAACATTGTCCTCGATGTAGGGACGCAGGAATGGTGCCTGGCGAAATTTTAGGATTCGGTGAATTTTTGTCACCCTCATGCCCAATCTACAATAGAGTGCGAGCAACGCGTAATGAACGACGTACTCGACCTTGTCGTTGCACGTGAGCAATAGCTTTTTGCTGTTAGCAGGCTGATACATTAATTCTTCGAGAAGCCCTCGCTGGAATGGCGAGAGCCATTCCTTCGGGACGACTGCCTTCTCGGGAGCCAGGGGGAAGTATCGCGTTAGAGCGTGGATAGATTTTGGATACTCCAAGTCACATACGTACACATACCCCACCTCCGAATCCGTGGGGTGATGCATAAAATCCACGGAGCTAAAATCCTCGACCCATTCGAAATCACCGGCAGGGAGGTGCTTTATCATACTAAATCCGTAAAGATTGTTGCAATCTATGTATGATATGTACACCTCCTCTTGATCAGGATCATAGCCGCTACACAGAGGGTTATTGGCACGCAAATGACGCCTGCTCGCCTGACAGAGCCCGCCTCTAACGCCCGATTCGATGATTCTGTACATTTCCTCATCGGTAATCAATTCCAATTTTGCATTCGTATAATTTAACGTGCATTGCCACGAATAGGATGCCAGAGAAACGCAATGAAGCAATTCCAATCCGCGTGCGCTGTAGCACAGGCGTCGGAAGTGCTGCATTATGTCTGCATGTAAGAGGGCATCCGTTTTCAGGTACAATGTGTTATAATCCCGTAAACTCGAGCACCCAAAATGTTCAAATACATGCACAGCGTACTGGTAGTCCTCATCGCTTACATCTTCCCCAGTTAGATCATTTCGAAAAGCGGATTTTTCTGGGAGACTCAACTCGTCGTACACTGCAAAAGAACTAAGGTAACTGTAAGGGAACACACCTTTACGAAGCAAAATTTTGTAGTCGTCTCCAAATACCTGCTTCAAGCATTGGAACGCCTCGGCTCCCCCCATGGATTTGACGGTTTCCACGAGGTCCCCCAACGACGAATTTAGGTACTGCATGGTATCTCTGAAGAGGAAGGTACCAATTTCGAACGAACGAATTTTTTCCATGGAGCTGGCCACAATGAAGGGAGGTCGCTTCCACCCGAGAACGTGAAATTCCCGTAACAGTCCAGCCAGATCATAGACAAATTGTGGACCATGATCGGCAATTTTTCTCTGGTAGTGCACGCGACGTTACAGGGGTTGCACAGTGTCGCGATATAATTTGTCTCACCCGCAGTACAATGCTTCGAATGATCATGATGCCGGACACGAGGTAGGTCTTCCGCGAATTCCCGTTTACAATATGCACAGTGGGTAGCAGCTCTGTGCTTGGCCTGTTGTTCATCGCTCAACACCATTGCAGCGGGGCAGGCGTTCAAGGCAATCATTTCATCACGCATTTCCATGAGTGCCTTCACACACTGCTTTGCCGCATCTTCCCCATGGTGTGTTCTAATGCGCATCACCTTTGAGTCATGGGTACGCACGAGCACAGCACAGAAGCTAGAGGTAATGTGACGTTGCATGCCAACACCACTGGGTGCGAGTACGCTCTCAGTGTCCAACGCAACGACATAGTTGTACTGTTGCATGTACTGTATTTTAGTAAACTCTACAAAATTTTTTCCCGGCTCGCAAAATTCCAACAGGATTTCGTTTATGTCCGTGCAAAGGCGTCGATGTTTCGCCATGCTCTCTTCCTTCACGAAAGAGCGTGTGCAGCGTTCGCATACAAAATGGTTACTTCTTGTTGTCAACAAGCGTTCGAGGGACTTTATTCCAAAAAAATGCTCATCAACCTCCAAGAGATGAATTTTCTTTTCGAATTCCAGTTTTGCGGGTCGCGACACGTGCACTCCCTGATCGACATAGGCGTAGACATACACGGATATCTCGTTTTGGACTTCAAATTCATCCAGATCAGAGAATGAAACAGGGAAGCGGCTTGGCCACCAGTAATCTGCTGCATAATTTTCACATTTTTTCCACGAATTCCTTTCCTGTGGATGCAGGAGAGCGAGTGTATTGTATTTAAAACATTCACCCTCCTTGCGTGCTGGTAATTGGATATTCGTTAACACATTCCTGCGTTTAGCCAAATTTGTGGGAAGTACCCCCTCGCATCCAAACTTTTTAGTTTTCACAGCGGAAATACACATTTGAACTTTTTGGACATCGGTGGATACAAACCCACTACCCTCACGCTGGTAATTTTCAATGCGCCCGGTGGACTCCTGAATCACGTCCATCAAAGTATTTGCAATAGCTCCGTCGCTGTGGACTTCGCGAGCAAGCGCCATAAAATGAGCTATGTGTGCGGTTATATCCCCTCGATTTTCTTTCATCATTAGAACATCAGAACAAATGCAAAATCTAAAGGGTATTCTTTGCGCTCGCAAAATAGCAATTATATTGTGGAGGTGGTTCATTAAATATTGTCGCAAGTCCTCTACTCCCTGATCGTGAACAGATGCCAATAGCACAAACGCTTTGACGGTACCTCGAAATGCACTATCAGTTTGAAAGAAAGGCAGGAAGGAAATGTCGACATAGGGATGTGATCGCTCGACGTGAGCATGCAATGTGCCAGGTGAAATGTCTGGAGAAGATGGTGAATTCTCTTCCAATGGCTCATCATCACTGATATCATGAGGATCAAAAAAGCAGAACACGCATCTAGGCACTGAAAAAAAAAGAAGCAACACTAAGAAAACGTGCACCACAGAGCGTGGATGAAAAATACTTACTTTTGAAGCGAGCTCCGCACACTCCCGAAGCGATGCGAAGACTGCTGCCTCTTTACACATCCTCCCCACTTATATAGCGGCGACCTCGCTGCATGCCCCAACATGCATGGGTGCGAGGAGTTGTCATAGCCTAAAAATAAACTTGCTCTGCATGTTCAAGGTCGCAGCTTGCCCTTGGCTTCACGTAATGCTCAGTCCGCCTACACCATTGCCGCACCTGAGCGCAAAGTTCGCTATCATCACGTGTCATTCCGATATGCAAGTTGCTTCCATGATCAGGCGCACAACCATCCCTCTTTGTTCACAGTGGCTGTGGAATTTCAATAATATTACTTAAATGAAACAAGTTGCAGTGAAATGCAGATTCATCTCAGACAGGAATTTCTACCCTCAGCGTTAAACCCTCAGATACCAGCATTTCTGCTCGAATAGCAAAATAGCTATGACTTCAAAAATTAAACACATGCTAACAAACTACCATCAACTGACAAAACACCCATTTCTGGCTGTCAGATAATTATTGCATAATGCTACATGCACAGCCGCATCGTCGTAAAGAAACCACAGGACAAGGGTACACAAATTCACTTAAGTGATGAGGGAAAAGGCTTAAGACCTCAGGAATAATCGCAGAGTCACCACACATCGCTACGCGGCTAGCACAAGATAACAACAAGATACTAATGGCGGGTAAAATCGTAACACTGCTAAACAAGCCCCAACATGCCATGATGACGTCACAAACCGGGAAAAAAGCACACACGCGCGCGCACACAGCAGCTCAGGAATGCACAAGGAGAGGTGCTTTATTGGAATTTCTACTCCTGGCTCAGACTGCTCAAATACCCATAACTGCACGATTAAGCACTGCTTACTTCATCGAGCACCCAACAAAATCTAACAAACAAACAAACAAAAACAAACAAACCCACTTTCCATGATAGAACACTATTCAGCTTTACCAAGTGATTTTCTTCTGCTTTAGCAGTGAAACAATAAAAGAGCCATGAAAAATTACACGTACTTTTGCTTGAATAGCTATAACTGCCAAAAAAAAAAGAAAGAAAGAAGAAAAAGCGAAGCCCATGCTAATAAATGGAGAAAAAGGCACTCATTTCTGCTATCAGATAATTATTGCATAATGCTACATACACAGTGGCGTTGTCCCTGTGTAAAGAAAGCACAGGACAAGGGTACACAAATCGAATTGGGAAAATCACTTCTACTCGCGCAGCATAATACGATATACGCTGATATTTTTTTTTTTTTTACGCGCGAAAATTGCAATAAGAAGCCACTGCTACGCAAGTGCAACAACCCTTATTTTTAAACCAACATTTCATGCAATACCACATAAATTTATCACTCGAGTCACACGAAAAGGCGTACACAATGTACTTACTGGTTAAGTGGGGTCACAGTTGCACACACACACACACAACACAGACACAACGAGCGACAGTGAAAAATAAGAAATTACACGCACTTCTGCGCGAATAGCAAAGTGTCAAGCATGACAAAACACATTTTCTACCACCAGAAAATTATTAAACAGAATAATACAATCTTCGCAAAAACTAAGCTTGTGTGGCAAACACACAACCTGAGGGACACACCCATTCACATCTGCTTTCTGAATTTGTTATACATGCGTGAGCGATTCGATAAGAATATAAAGCACGATGCTTGGAGAAAGCATATTTCATGTGTAGCTCAATCTACTCTATTGAAAATGCGATAAACCTTATTTTTCAAACAAAAAAAATCACAGTCGGCATAATATACGGCAATATCGGCAATATCACTGAAGTCAAACACATTGAACTTACTTGTCAAGTGGGGTCCCAGTTGCACAAACGTGCACGCACACTCACACATTTTTAGTGCCTCACAACGAGCAAAAACCCGAGGTCTATTCACAGCCACATAAATTCATATTATTCCTCACGTCAATAATTATCCAACCATCGTCAAAACGGGGAACACGCATATGCCAATGCGAAACAATAGGCCTTCCCGCCGGATGTAATACGATATCGCCAGTCGACCGTCCCAAAGCAGAAAAGAAACACAGCATCTCAGGAATGCATGTCGCCTATACATCCAAGAACAGCGTGCAGCAATTATAATACAGAATAGGATTCATTTCTTGTACTTTTGTTAGCTTGCATATAAATATTTCACAAGAAATATTACAGAGTGTAAAAGGAGAACTGCATTCGCTACACCCTGCTCTTATCATTTTTAAACAAACCAGTTTTCATAACCACACTACCATTCACTAAATAGGGGAGTCACTAATGATTCAAATAAGATAAAATATCATTCCATCATCATTGATTGCAAACTTCACGCAAGAATAAGCAACCGCTGCGCGTCGTATTTTTCTTATAAGAAACACCAAATCTCACCGTGTTAAACACCAACAGCAACGATTTTTTTTTATTTTGTATTTATTTTTGTCGTTTCCAGCAGCTTAATACTTTGTGCGAGTCATCAAAAATTTAAAATTTCTGATCTGCTGTTGTTAAAGTGATAAAACAGTGCGCCTGAACCGCGTCCCCACGCGAGCCGCATCCCGGCCCGTTCACGCAGTGAGGACACGCTTGACGCAATGACGCGCGCTCCGTTATCGTTTTCCCGTGCGGGCACACTGTTTTATCACTTTAACAACAGCAGATCAGAAATTTTAAATTTTTGATGACTCGCACAAAGTATTAAGCTGCTGGAAACGACAAAAATAAATACAAAATAAAAAAAAATCGTTGCTGTTGGTGTTTAACACGGTGAGCTTTGGTGTTTCTTATAAGAAAAATACGACGCGCAGCGGTTGCTTATTCTTGCGTGAAGTTTGCAATCAATGATGATGGAATGATATTTTATCTTATTTGAATCATTAGTGACTCCCCTATTTAGTGAATGGTAGTGTGGTTATGAAAACTGGTTTGTTAAAAATGATAAGAGCAGGGTGTAGCGAATGCAGTTCTCCTTTTACACTCTGTAATATTTCTTGTGAAATATTTATATGCAAGCAAACAAAAGTACAAAGAAATGAATCCTATTCTGTATTATAATTGCTGCACGCTGTTCTTGGATGTATAGGCGACATGCACTCCTGAGATGCTGTGTTTCTTTTCTGCTTTGGGACGGTCGACTGGCGATATCGTATTACATCCGGCGGGAAGGCCTATTGTTTCGCATTGGCATATGCGTGTTCCCCGTTTTGACGATGGTTGGATAATTATTGACGTGAGGAATAATATGAATTTATGTGGCTGTGAATAGACCTCGGGTTTTTGCTCGTTGTGAGGCACTAAAAATGTGTGAGTGTGCGTGCACGTTTGTGCAACTGGGACCCCACTTGACAAGTAAGTTCAATGTGTTTGACTTCAGTGATATTGCCGATATTGCCGTATATTATGCCGACTGTGATTTTTTTTGTTTGAAAAATAAGGTTTATCGCATTTTCAATAGAGTAGATTGAGCTACACATGAAATATGCTTTCTCCAAGCATCGTGCTTTATATTCTTATCGAATCGCTCACGCATGTATAACAAATTCAGAAAGCAGATGTGAATGGGTGTGTCCCTCAGGTTGTGTGTTTGCCACACAAGCTTAGTTTTTGCGAAGATTGTATTATTCTGTTTAATAATTTTCTGGTGGTAGAAAATGTGTTTTGTCATGCTTGACACTTTGCTATTCGCGCAGAAGTGCGTGTAATTTCTTATTTTTCACTGTCGCTCGTTGTGTCTGTGTTGTGTGTGTGTGTGTGCAACTGTGACCCCACTTAACCAGTAAGTACATTGTGTACGCCTTTTCGTGTGACTCGAGTGATAAATTTATGTGGTATTGCATGAAATGTTGGTTTAAAAATAAGGGTTGTTGCACTTGCGTAGCAGTGGCTTCTTATTGCAATTTTCGCCCGTAAAAAAAAAATATCAGCGTATATCGTATTATGCTGCGCGAGTAGAAGTGATTTTCCCAATTCGATTTGTGTACCCTTGTCCTGTGCTTTCTTTACACAGGGACAACGCCACTGTGTATGTAGCATTATGCAATAATTATCTGATAGCAGAAATGAGTGCCTTTTTCTCCATTTATTAGCATGGGCTTCGCTTTTTCTTTTTTCTTTCTTTTTTTTTTTGGCAGTTATAGCTATTCAAGCAAAAGTACGTGTAATTTTTCATGGCTCTTTTATTGTTTCACTGCTAAAGCAGAAGAAAATCACTTGGTAAAGCTGAATAGTGTTCTATCATGGAAAGTGGGTTTGTTTGTTTTTGTTTGTTTGTTTGTTAGATTTTGTTGGGTGCTCGATGAAGTAAGCAGTGCTTAATCGTGCAGTTATGGGTATTTGAGCAGTCTGAGCCAGGAGTAGAAATTCCAATAAAGCACCTCTCCTTGTGCATTCCTGAGCTGCTGTGTGCGCGCGCGTGTGTGCTTTTTTCCCGGTTTGTGACGTCATCATGGCATGTTGGGGCTTGTTTAGCAGTGTTACGATTTTACCCGCCATTAGTATCTTGTTGATATCTTGTGCTAGCCGCGTAGCGATGTGTGGTGACTCTGCGATTATTCCTGAGGTCTTAAGCCTTTTCCCTCATCACTTAAGTGAATTTGTGTACCCTTGTCCTGTGGTTTCTTTACGACGATGCGGCTGTGCATGTAGCATTATGCAATAATTATCTGACAGCAGAAATGGGTGTTTTGTCAGTTGATGGTAGTTTGTTAGCATGTGTTTAATTTTTGAAGTCATAGCTATTTTGCTATTCGAGCAGAAATGCTGGTATCTGAGGGTTTAACGCTGAGGGTAGAAATTCCTGTCTGAGATGAATCTGCATTTCACTGCAACTTGTTTCATTTAAGTAATATTATTGAAATTCCACAGCCACTGTGAACAAAGAGGGATGGTTGTGCGCCTGATCATGGAAGCAACTTGCATATCGGAATGACACGTGATGATAGCGAACTTTGCGCTCAGGTGCGGCAATGGTGTAGGCGGACTGAGCATTACGTGAAGCCAAGGGCAAGCTGCGACCTTGAACATGCAGAGCAAGTTTATTTTTAGGCTATGACAACTCCTCGCACCCATGCATGTTGGGGCATGCAGCGAGGTCGCCGCTATATAAGTGGGGAGGATGTGTAAAGAGGCAGCAGTCTTCGCATCGCTTCGGGAGTGTGCGGAGCTCGCTTCAAAAGTAAGTATTTTTCATCCACGCTCTGTGGTGCACGTTTTCTTAGTGTTGCTTCTTTTTTTTTCAGTGCCTAGATGCGTGTTCTGCTTTTTTGATCCTCATGATATCAGTGATGATGAGCCATTGGAAGAGAATTCACCATCTTCTCCAGACATTTCACCTGGCACATTGCATGCTCACGTCGAGCGATCACATCCCTATGTCGACATTTCCTTCCTGCCTTTCTTTCAAACTGATAGTGCATTTCGAGGTACCGTCAAAGCGTTTGTGCTATTGGCATCTGTTCACGATCAGGGAGTAGAGGACTTGCGACAATATTTAATGAACCACCTCCACAATATAATTGCTATTTTGCGAGCGCAAAGAATACCCTTTAGATTTTGCATTTGTTCTGATGTTCTAATGATGAAAGAAAATCGAGGGGATATAACCGCACACATAGCTCATTTTATGGCGCTTGCTCGCGAAGTCCACAGCGACGGAGCTATTGCAAATACTTTGATGGACGTGATTCAGGAGTCCGCCGGGCGCATTGAAAATTACCAGCGTGAGGGTAGTGGGTTTGTATCCACCGATGTCCAAAAAGTTCAAATGTGTATTTCCGCTGTGAAAACTAAAAAGTTTGGATGCGAGGGGGTACTTCCCACAAATTTGGCTAAACGCAGGAATGTGTTAACGAATATCCAATTACCAGCACGCAAGGAGGGTGAATGTTTTAAATACAATACACTCGCTCTCCTGCATCCACAGGAAAGGAATTCGTGGAAAAAATGTGAAAATTATGCAGCAGATTACTGGTGGCCAAGCCGCTTCCCTGTTTCATTCTCTGATCTGGATGAATTTGAAGTCCAAAACGAGATATCCGTGTATGTCTACGCCTATGTCGATCAGGGAGTGCACGTGTCGCGACCCGCAAAACTGGAATTCGCAAAGAAAATTCATCTCTTGGAGGTTGATGAGCATTTTTTTGGAATAAAGTCCCTCGAACGCTTGTTGACAACAAGAAGTAACCATTTTGTATGCGAACGCTGCACACGCTCTTTCGTGAAGGAAGAGAGCATGGCGAAACATCAACGCCTTTGCACGGACATAAACGAAATCCTGTTGGAATTTTGCGAGCCGGGAAAAAATTTTGTAGAGTTTACTAAAATACAGTACATGCAACAGTACAACTATGTCGTTGCGTTGGACACTGAGAGCGTACTCGCACCCAGTGGTGTTGGCATGCAACGTCACATTACCTCTAGCTTCTGTGCTGTGCTCGTGCGTACCCATGACTCAAAGGTGATGCGCATTAGAACACACCATGGGGAAGATGCGGCAAAGCAGTGTGTGAAGGCACTCATGGAAATGCGTGATGAAATGATTGCCTTGAACGCCTGCCCCGCTGCAATGGTGTTGAATGATGAGCAATGCGCTGAGCACAGAGCTGCTACCCACTGTGCGTACTGTAAACAGGAGTTTACCGAAGATCTACCCCGTGTCCGGCATCATGATCATTCGAAGCATTGTAGTGCGGGCGAGACAAATTATATCGCAACTTTGTGTAACCCCTGTAACGTCGCGTGCACGACGAGGGAAAAATTGCCGATCATGGTACACAATTTGTCCTACGATTTGGCCGGGCTGCTGCGGGAATTTCACATTCTCGGGTGGAAGAGACCTCCCTTCATTGTGGCCAGCTCCATGTAAAAAATTCGTTCGTTTGAAATTGGCACCTTCCTCTTCAGAGATACCATGCAGTACCTGAATTCGTCGCTTGGGGAGCTTGTGGAAACTGTCAAATGCATGGGGGGTGCAGAGGCGTTCCAATGCCTTAAGCAGGCATTTGGAGACGACTACAAAATTTTGCTTCGTAAAGGTGTATTCCCGTACAGCTATATTAGTTCTTTCGCAGTGTACGATGAATTGACCTTGCCAGAAAAATCCGCGTTTCGAAACGATCTAACTGGGGAAGATATAAGTGACGAAGACTACCGGTACGCTCTGCATGTATTTGAACATTTTGGGTGCTCGAGTTTACGGGATTATAATGCATTGTACCTAAAAACGGATGCCCTATTACATGCTGACGTGATGCAGCACTTCCGACGTCTGTGCTACAGCGCACGTGGATTGGAATTGCTTCATTGTGTTTCTCTAGCATCCTATTCGTGGCAATGCGCTCTAAATTACACGCAGGCAAAATTGGAGTTAATCATCGACGAGGACATGTACAGCACCATCGAATCGGGCGTTAGAGGTGGGCTCTGTCAGGTTAGCAGGCGTCATTTACATGCCAATAACCCTCTGTGTAGTGGCTATGATCCCGATAAAGAGGAGGTGTACATATCATACATAGATTGCAACAATCTTTACGGATTCAGTATGATAAAGCACCTCCCAATTGGTGATTTCGAATGGGTCGAGGATTTTAGCTCCGTGGATTTTATGCGTCACCCCACTGATTCAGACGTTGGCTACGTGTATGTATGTGACTTGGAGTATCAAAAATCTATCCACGCACTGACACGGTACTTTCCCCTGGCTCCTGAGAAGATGGTCGTCCCGAAGGATTGGCTCTCGCCATTCCAGCGAGGGCTTCTCGAAGAATTAATGTATCAGCCAGCTAACAGCAAAAAGCTGCTGCTCACGTGCAAGGACAAGGTCGAGTACGTCGTTCATTATGCGCTGCTGGCACTCTATTGTAGATTGGGTATGAGAGTGACAAAAATTCACAGAATTCTAAAATTTCGCAGGGCACCATTCCTGCGTCCCTACACCGAGGACAATGTTGCCAGACGCGTTGCCTCGAGCACGACGTTCGAAAAAAATTTCTATAAACTCTCAAATAATGCGGTATTCGGAAGAACGCTTTTAAATAAATTTAACATGCGGGACATTCGAGTAGCCTTTGATGAGGAGACGGCGAGTCGCCTCGGGAGTCGGGCGGAATGCGTGAGGATGGAAATTTTGTCCCCGGATTGTGTCATGTACGAAATGCGCAAAAGAAAAGTGCGATGCGATTTCCCGCTCCAGATTGGGTTTACGATTTTGGAACTGAGTAAATTAACCATGTACTCATTCTACTACGAAACCTTGCTGAGTAAGCTCACTTGTCCAGTGATTGCCTGTTACTTTAACACGGATTCTTTGATCCTCGGCCTATTCTGCAAGGACTACGAAGATCAGTTACGAGCGATCGCCGACGACCACTTAGATTTGTCTTCCTTTGATCGGGATCATCCACTGTACAGTGAAAAGAATCATGGGAGACTTGGGGCTTTCAAAAGCGAAACTGGTAGTGTACCTATCGAAGAAGTAATATGCTTGAAAGCTAAAATGTATTCCATCAAATTAGCTGGAGGAAAGCAAATTGCAAGAGCTAAAGGGGTCAAAAAGAATATTGTACGCAAGCACCTCCTCCATGAGACATACTACAATACCTTGTTCAATCACACGAGCGTATCGAACGAACAAGTATCAATCGTTGGAAAGAAACAGTGCATGTACACCATCAGAAACGTCAAAAAAAGTCTGATGGCATACGACGACAAGAGATACCTCTGCAATGACATCGAATCCTACCCTTACGGAAGCTGTGAATATGGTAAGTTTAAATGGATGATGTAAATAGTGAAGCTCATAATGTTCTTTTTTCGCTCCAGGAGATGTGCAGGAAGAGAACTGATACTTCTGTGACATGCTGTTCTCGCGTGCTGTCTGGGACTCAGCCGTGGATGGAGAAGGACGAACGCCTGGGTGATCCACACGGTACTTATGTGAAAAACGCCATGGATGCGGGGTGGAAATGTCCAGTGTGCTGGAAGTGCCCCAGAGAGAACTACAATCTCTCTGAGAATGCCATGATGTTGTCTAATAAATGTTGAAAACTATTTCCCGTGTTTTTCTACGTCCCTACTGTTCCGAAGCGTTGTCCTGGCTTAACTAGAAAGCATCCCAAGCCAATCTGCAATTTGGTGGGCCTGTGAGCTGGCCCAGAAATGAATGGAATTGATCAATGAGCGGTTGTCTATGCTGCGGTTGAAATTATGAAGCAATATGCAGTTGAAAGAGTGTGATCGAGTAACTAGAGAGTGGAAATGACAAATGAGTCTATCGAGCATGTATGAGAGGCAGCCAATAGGCCAATCACTAGATTTTAGAAATGAATGGAAGTGACCACCCCCCGGGTCAATAGACAGGTGAGCGATTGGGAAGTTTATGAGCCGACTTAGAATTGAATAGAAAGATCATTTTGGTGTCTACGAGCTAGTGACCAGATGTTGTGGCAATGAATGGTAGCCAATCACATAGACATTAGATGGATGAAGGGGTGGAGCTGTGACCAACCAACCAGAGGACTTAGAAGTGGCTTGACCTGGATTAGAATTGGGTGGCGGATTAGAAATTCCTAGAAATGGATTAGAAAAAAGAGCGATTTGGAAGCCTATGAGCCAAATTAGAATTGAATAGAATAGATAATTTTGGTGTCTATAAGCGAATGAACAAATGCGGCAATGAAGGGTAGCCAATCTCATAGAAATTGGATGGATCACCTGAAGTGGTGGAGCCTGGATTAGACCTGGCTTCACCTGGATTAGAAATGGGTGGTGGATTAGAAATTCCTAGAACTGGATTAGAAAAAGGATGTCGTTGTGCGTAACGGCTCTATACTACTAATAAAAAATATAGGCAATAGAAAGATATGCGGTCAAAATTATTTTTGCCTCAACAACTCTTCCCATGTGTTGACAGATGGTGAAAGATGCACTTGAAATGGTGAAAGATGCACATGAAATAGGCACTTGAAGCTTCGTATGTATTTTCCTTTATATGTGTTCCAGCCTCAGAACATCAATTGTCTCATCTTCCCATGTGTTTGTAAGTTTGATTTTATTTTCATTAATGCACATTGAATTCCGTCAATTTAACTTCAAAATTTACCAAATCAACGTAACCTTCTTTTTTTTTGTGGAAATAGGTTACTCTTGGTGACTGTCTGAATTCTGTCCCGTAATGGAACATCACTAGCTGAAATAAATTCTTCTGAAACTGGCACAAATAAGCCCTCGGCACCACCCACTTTTTTTCGGCACCAGTCTGAGTGTCAAAGCGTGACGAAAGAAGGTGAGTCGACACTCCACATGGGAGGGAGAGGGTAAGAAGCCCAACCCTGATAAGACAGCTATGGCTCCCGTAACAAAGTGGGTGGTGCCGAGGGCTTATTTCCTCAAATTTTCAGTACATTTATTTCTGGAAATTATGTTCCATTTCGGGGACAGATTTTGTGCCACGTTGAGTAAAATGACCATGAGAAACCTATTTCCGTGAAAAAAAAAAAAGAAACAAACAAGTTAGTGACTTGACAAGTTTCGAAGTACAATTCAAGAAATTGAATTTCTGTCAATTGAAATTAAACAGAACTATTACAAACACGTAGGAAAAGTTCTTGGGAGAAAAATACTTTCGACCGCATGTCTTTCTGCTGCCTACATTTTTTTATTGTGAATACTTATCATGGTTGGTGGGCCGTCCTGTATATGGCCAGCGAGCATCACGTAACGTAATTCTGAAGCTGAGATACAGGGAGACGACTTAGACGACTGCACATTTGTACTGCAGCTATCAACATCATCATGTGTGTGATGAAGACAGATCTAAGCAGACATCTACTTCATTTCTAAATCAAATTGCACAAATTTGATACTGTGTGCTTGCTTTCCTGATAGGGCTTGACGACCATATTTCCAGTTCTCCTATCAATGCTATCAATACGCATTTGCTCACAAAAGGCGGTACATAAAAAGCTAGATTGAAAGCGAATGTAGTAGATGACTGCTGAGCCCTCTATTCATCTTGCAAGACCATCTGTGATGTTTTCTTGACTTGTCTTAGCTTTATGGGTAGAAAGGTTACCTTCTAGTTGCTTTGTTGACAAGACTATGAAGGGTCCTCCCTTGTTCTCTTGTGGTCCCGTTCTTTAGCATGACGAAACCAAGACTTGATAACCTTTTCGATGTCAAAGTATGTTGTTTCCTTCAGCCGCTTGTTAGACCTGGCAGCATCTGTGAAATGAAAGTGAGTAAATTGTACATGATCTAGTATGGAAAAGGAAAATGTTTGGAGATAATTATAACTACATGGTTCTTTGCACTTTACGCACTGTACCATTTGCTGTGTTCTACTGCGGGCTGCACCTCAAGTGCAGTTCACAGTTCAAGCATTTTCGAAACACCTCACGACATGAAACCTGATGCATACCTCCCAGCACTGCCCAAAACTCTAGTTCGCAGAACTTGAGCTTCCCTTTCCCACCCTGTCAGCTAAAGTTAGCGGCCATATTATCTGTGCAGAGCAGCCTCAGAATCATTGTTGCTGTGTCGTGGACTGTTGCTACTCCAAAACTGGACCAGAAACGCCTCTGAAGTACAAGCAGAGAAGTAAAAATTATCACACCACTGAACTTTTGTAGACATATCTTAATGCGAGCAATACGTACTATTTTCCCTCTTGTTGTGCTGGAGGTCAGGGATGAATCGAACTTCAGGAAGTTATCCAAATTGCTGTAGGGGTCGTCAGTCACATCATCTGTCTCGGGCACGGCCGCTCCTAAGCTTGTAGGTAACGATACCAGAGTGTCAAGTTGGGTCGTATGTTGTCGTTTCATCTTGATGGCATGCAGAAGCCTCTGTATCTCTAGATGAAACTCTAGACAGAAAGACAAAGAAAGCCAGAGACATTCAGCGACAAAATTGTCAATGAAATCAGGTGAATGATGATATATGGTCACAAGGCACGATGGTAGCATATGTATCGCGTTAAGACCTAGCACATGCTAAATACAAACTTGCTAAAAACAACATGCCAAAACAGGAAAAGAGTCTCTTCCATGCACTTAACACACAGGCAAGTATGATAATGTATATGGCACACTGGTACAGTAAGGAATTACTGCAGAATTACTGCAAGCTGATATTATACCAAATTCGCTGAAACTACAAACATTTCATGAATCAGAAGCGAATTGGTCATGTTTCGTGCTTTCGTGTGGGTATATGTCACATACGAGCGTGACCTTCAGTACGTGATATACCACCGATCACTTGTCTTGCTCGTCCATGCCTGCGGGGTGCTGTCGCTCAAATTTTGCACCTTGTAAATTAATTTGCCTTTGTTCACTACAAGAGTTTGCATGCTGTGCTACTGACATGCTGTTCACGATCGCACTACAATTATTATAACATTTTTCTGCAGATATATAGTAAGAGAAATAAAAGAACAAAATACGGAACATGTCCAATACCTCCCACTGCTCTCCAACTCAAAACACGTATATGTGACTATCTAGCACAAGACTTAAACTGTTCTCACTGTCATTTACAACTGAGCAAACTGTTGATCTGGAGATATCCTCGACTTCATCACTCCAGGATGTACTGGCTGAAATACGAGGTTTAATAATGTCACTTCACAAAGCAGATACTGAGAGTTCCACCCTTAATGCCGCTACGTACCGAGAGACGTGTTGATAGAAGAGCTTCTTCTAGTTGTCATCTCATGAGGTCTTCGTTCCTGTGAGATGTAATGTATAGAGTTGCTACGGTGTGATGTTACAAAAGGACATGGTAGCTATAGCATCAGAAATGCACCGATGACCATGAAATTAAGAGGTCATACCAGCTCTCCGTCCCAATGTATTTCCTATGGAACAGTTTTTATGCTTTTTCTTGGTAACCAACACGCAGATTTTGACGCGGGTGGTTTCATTACAAAGAGGAAGACGAGATGAAGAGAATTATGCTACTAGATTTTTCATACATGTCTTATGTATTTTACAGCGACGTCACGAATCTGAAAAACTACACAGTTTTTCTCGTCCCTCTTTGAACAGGTTTCTATTAAACCTCTATAGCCATTAAAAAAAAAAAACTTTACATTTACTTTTTCTCGAAATGTTTCAGGAATAGATAGACATCAAATTTACATGTCTACCACTTTTCGTTTTTATAAAAAAGCATGAAATGTGAGTACGGATAAATACCGTCTCAAAGCCTCGTAAACTGCGTCATTCTATGTCGCCCTCTAGCCGTAGCACAGGAAAAACTGCGCGGAACATTTTGACCGCATCCATCAGTCGACCATGCGGCGCGCTCGCGCACCGTAGAGTTCCTTCTTTCCTCTTTCATGGACAGCTGACTTAGGGCATGGCCTTGGAGACCAGAACAAAAGCTTACTTAGCGACTCGTAAAGGGATTATCGTCAGCCAGCATTGTCGGGGGGGGGGGGGAACGTTGGGTAGACGAGCCAGCATTGTCGTGGCCCGTGTAAGAGACCACCAATACCAATAAACCTCTTCTTTTTTCGGTGCGCTTATAGAGAAGAGAGATGAGTTTATTAGCTTCACATGAAACGTGAATTTGCTCGATTTTGACGTTTCGGGTTTGTGCTTACTCAGTCAACTGTCTCATAAGGCTAACGAGAATTTCTCGTATTTACGGTTAGTGGCAGGCCGACTTCACAAACATTCCAGTAGCGTTCAACAGGACTGCCCTGTAATGTTCGTAATGTTGAAACAGCCAGCAAGCGGATTACACACAGATATATTAGGATAACGGCACTTAGAATTGCAGATTTATTTGTTGTTTCTCTTTCTTTCTTTTATTGATCGATTTATTTTTATTTTGATCTTTATTGTTTTCTTTCTTTTTTTCATGAACGCTCCACGTGAACCAATAAGAAAAAATCACTGGTTACTTCTGCAGATTCCTGTTAGAGCCACAAAGCACCCATATTTTTCATAAAGGAATTAGACTACACCTGCTACTACTGCAAGTAGTTTCAGGACTCCTGCAATTGCATTTTCATGCAATGTGAAACACAATGCAGATACAACGCTCTTATATCTAACCAACTGTGTAGCTGTCGGCATGTCTGCACACTGTCTAGATATGTTGCAGGATAAACATGACGAGCAAGCATTTCACTTATGAGTACCACAAAAGATCACATTTCTTTTTAGTTTCATCTGTGAAACCCACAACGTTTGCTGACAGCGTGAAAAATAAACCGCAACTTGGCACGTAGCTGAACTACAGTAGTTAACTACTGAAGACAGTAATTTTACTATCCAGTTCCAATTACTTTTTGTTTAGTAGTTGTAATTACTACACAATTATTGATCAAATTATGTTATTAGTAGTTAGTAGTTGAACAACATATAGTTAAAGTATTGCCCACCACTGAAATCCAGTTACTGTATTTGATATTTATGCAAATGAACTTTTGGAACCTCAGCTTCGACTCTGTTTAGTCTATCGAAGTATGAACTATTAAACAGCACCAGTGTGCCATAGTGTTGAACATGCTCACAGACGTGACAAAGCTCCGAACTTACAATATCCCCTGAATCTCTTGCACTGGCAGAGTTTCCAACAGTTCGATGGTGTCTGATATGTCATGACCTTGTGCTGCATCTTCATACTGTGTTTCTCAGGCGGCCACGCACAAAGTCCGTTTACGATTCGGGCGGCAGGAACTACAGCAACAGCGTCATTTTCTTCGGGAAACTTCACAATGAGGCAGCTGTCTTGTGGTGCACAAAAAATGTCCAATGGGGATATTTACAATGTGGATGTTGAGCATATGAGCACTTCGTTAACGCGTATGGACAAGCGGAAAAACTGCAAATTTCTCCTGCAGTGGGAATCTTACACATTTGTGTGCAAGCCTAGCGAGTGGCCATGCCATGAGTGCAGACGGCTGCGAAGCAACAATTATTTTTAGAAGTGAAAAAAACTGCATGGATACTTGCACAAGTCCTCTAGTTCCAGAAACTTGCGTCCGATGAGGAATGGTGTCCGAGAGCTCCTCCAGAATGGAATGTTCTCCACCACGACTATACTGTTATCTTTCAAAGTGCAGGTTCCATCCGTGTAGTCAGCCACAAGAGAACATATGTATAGCATAATGACTTTCCTGTACTGCGGCCCTGCGAACCATTATGATGGCACATGACGAATTTCACAGTCTTCCGAAGGTGAAGCAGCAGCCTTCGAAAGCACAGAACGATTCTCTCCAAACGTTTCACACATTTGTTCAAGGATCCTTTCAGGTTTACTCTGGAGTTTTTTAAAGTACTTCATGTAGCCCTCAAAAGGGAAAGCACCCCACTTCTGAACGTGAACATGACGTCGAACATCATCTGCTAAGTGCGAAATACCATGGACATTGTGAGACACCAAATGTTCTCCGAACAGCGACTTGAATACGCTTACAAAGTGCAGTAATAGCGAGCCCGGGTACTCAACAGACTGAACTGACAGTGTTGGGGAGTCCAAGATTGTTATGGCACAATGAAGGGTGACAAAGTTGGCGCATAACTCAGGACGGACCTCTGATTGAAATATGACTGGGTCGGAGTACAGCAGCAGGAAGCGAAATTCGGTGGCCCCTTCGAGCGTTCCATCTCCCAGAAACTTCGTGGTCGACGATTAAAATCCGAAGGAACGAAAGGGGCCAGTGCTTCGGTTTGAGCTGATAAGTTGTTCTTGACACGTGAGGACATTCGACACTTTCTGGGTCCCTGAAACCATAACTTGATTACTTTATGGACAACACCAATGTACACGAGATGCATATATTCCAGTGGAACAGCTTTGAACATATCTATGGGAAGTTCAGTCAGGATGGTAGTACCAGTATGGTGCTCGTAGTCGGAGTAGCTGCGGAAACTCTCATCGCTTCTTGGTGCTGCTTTCATGCAAGGGTAAAACATCCTTCCCTCCTTGTCCTCCCCTTCAGTGCAACACTTACCGCAACCTGCCCTGGCATTATGACCTTTAATGTTAAGTATGTAGGCTCGAGCTGGAGCACCACATATAAATGCTGCTAACTTAACAGGGACCTGCACAGCGTTAATTTGAACCCCTGAAGCGAGCACAACACTTCATGTCGTCAACGAAGGATCTTAAGTATTCATTTGAATCGTACGACTTCGAGTGTCCGAAGAACAAACAAACAGGAAATGGTGCACTTTTGCAGTTGATTATGTGACACAAAATGGGCCACAGCTGTGCTTTTGTACTTTTTGTTAAAGGTAATCCATCCATATTAATGGCCACACTGATGATGTCAGGTGTTTCACTGTTCTTTAACACATGCTGAAGGCAGAAGCAATCCCAGAATGGCAGTATTTCGCACCGCCGATTTTTGCAATACCAGTGCAGCGTCGTTGGGTCTTGAGAACTACTTTTGCACAGCGTGGGAGATACGACAAGTAGGTTGGTTACGCAGTTTATTTCGCTGGCCAGTCAAGCATTTATGGGCCCACTCGGCGAGGTCACTTGTAAAGTTTTGTTCGTCAACGTGAGCAGTTTGTTGTTGAACAGAAGAGTACTGTTCCGATATACTAATGTCACCAACACACGATGTACAGCTCCCCGCAACCTTAACTTGAACGCCGCATCGCGTGGCGGAGGAGGAGGAGAGACACCCTAGTTGGATTCAGCTGAACTATTGGGAGACCGCGTTTTGGTGTGTTCTACTCGCGTGTAGGGGTGTCCGTTGTTGCTCCAACGCCTCGAAGGCAGGCGGGCGTTGCTTTCTGAAGACGCTGTTATCGGGATTGCAACAGTTTGTGTTTCTTATGTGAGATGTATGCTAGATGGTGTCGGTAGTGTCGGCGATATTCGAGGCGTGGTCCCGTTGACAGCAAAGAATGATTGTGTGCACCCGAATGGATCAGCAATGACGCTGTATCAGCTCGACACGAAATACACGAGGATAAAACAACTTTATTTTGTAATTGGGATTGGGAAGTTTCATCTCCTTGTTTGGCGATGCTCTTCACCATTGCTGATGGTAACATGGTGAAATAAGGATAGAAATGCATACATTTACTTGACTCAGGAATTATGAAATTAAGTCAGCCGTACAAATTGCGAGTAGTGATCTCCGCATTACGACATAGGGCACCGAAACGACAATTGAAACAGGACAACTTGTGCATTTTCATGTCGCTACACCGGTGAGTGTTCTTGACAGTCAATACATCCTTGCGTAAAGAAGATCAGCATATATATAACATGTAGTCTGCAAAAACTGCTATAACGTCTAACATAAGAATTCAGAAAGAACAGTAACACATACAGTTCCAAACGACTTGAAGCTCTTCACCCGACGACGGCTGAACGCTCCAAACTGCTGGGCAGCATCTCAAGGCATGGGCTAGTCGGGTCTGTCCGAATATGTACTAGGATGTATTGACCGTCAGAACACTTGCAAATGTAGCAACATGAAAAGGAAAGGCACAAGTTGTCGTGTTTCAATTGCCACCTACTACGGTTGACTTAATACGGCGGAATATCTCCTTCAGCATGACAGGTGGGGCAGTTGGGTGACCAAAAGTGGTGGGGAAAGAGGCGTAGGTTCTTGTGCATTCAAGTACAGAGCATGTTCTAAGCTACTGTAGTAGTATATGGGTAACGTTAAATATGAAACGACTTGAGCTAACAGACAACAACTCTCTCTTCCAGATAAACCTGCCATGCAGGTGCCCTCCTTCTTGGTATGCTTAGTTCAAGCCTGTAGTACCGAAACAATCTTCCTACAGCATAGTAGTAAGCAGTGACTGTGGCCTTCCGGCAACAAACCAAGGACCTGGACACTATTAAAAGCAGTTATTTAACAATAGGCCATTTGCAAAAGTTCCGAGGAGTAGCGCGTGCCTTGGGAGGGCATGCCCGGAAATGCTGAGCCAAACCACAGGGATGATGCATGCACCAGTATTACGACGACGACGATCGATGATGATACCAAATCGCCGTCGTTTTGCACAGCATTTTCCTGCACGCACTGCCAGGGCCTGCACTGCTCCCTGGAACTTTTTCAAATGGCGTATTAAGACGCCCCACAGCAACTGAGACCATCCAGCGAATCACCGTACTAATTGGGGAGCATCCAACTCATGCCCAGGCCACCCTTTGTGTTGCCGCCAACCAGCGGCAAGAAAAAATAAGAAGTAGAGTGGAGAGAAACAACTTATGGCCGGTTTCATGGCAGTTCAGGCAGAGAGGTCCCATCGACCTCCTGGATTTTTATTATGTTTTTATTTGGAAGCTCATCGTACATGATGACCAAAAGGTAAAATGAATAATTTCTACAGAATAGTTTTCGCGCGCAAAAAAAAACGACAAAATCGGGGCCTGAATTCGAGTGTTTCAGTTTTGCCGTGTTTGCACGGGTACATCTTCAGAGTCTTAAAAGATATTGCAGTGAAAATTTTTATAGTATGCCTACAGGCCAGCAGTCTGAGCACAAATTTTGGCACGCAGGAGCAAAGCTCTGTGACATAAAACATAGCGAACATGGTCTTTTGTGCAGTTTTGTTCCAACTTCCAGAGCATTACAAGCTGAGTGTAGTGATACCAAATATATATATAAGCTATTTCATCTGATATATATATATATATATATATATATATATATATATATATATATATATTGCGCCTATACCCCCTACAGGTATCTGCTGAAACGGGCAAATGTTAAGGTATATTCAGAAAAACAAGGATTTTGAGTGTCCGCTTCTTGAAAAGGCCCTTTTTTATTTCATTTATATTTTGCCAGGACATGGCCCGACGTTAGACCTTTCATCTTACGTAAAAAAATTCTGCTTCAAAAGGCGTTCACTGGCGATTAGCACGTTAAAACGCGGCCCTAGTCTGCGTGCTTACGTGTCTGAGCCCGGCTGCAAGTACCGTGGGATGGCGGGCCTCCTGTCGATGTCGTACAAGAAAGGGACAACTTTGTGTAATCAAAAGCGGTAGTTGATGTCGATATATTTACAAGACTGCGAAAAAGCAGTATTTTGCAATGGCAGGAACTCACTCTCTATGTTAACGTCACTCCTCTGCATTGACTGCCCACGGTACTAGCTATGAATGTTTCTCAACCTCGACTTTCCGATGCCTTGCTTTGCCACGTTTGCGAACCTTGCGAACCCATTCCTTTTTCTTTTGCACTCTAAAAGAAGCCACGTCCTCAGCCCGTACACAGAGTAAATGGACGCGCGTTAGATGTTTTGACAAGACGTTATCATATCTTGAGAGTCTTAGATGACGTCTTGCTCGAGTGAACGCAAGTTAAGTGTTATGGCATGGTGCTTGATTATTCCACCGATTCTGTCACACGCACTTTTGTCGTGTCCTTTTCCTGAACAACCATGTCACGCTTCCAAAAGTAGATTGAGAGATATCATAGAGCCTCTGCCGATTTTTAAAATGGCTCGCCGCTCCATCTGACACTTAAATCATTAGCTGCAAGACGAACATTCTCATCAAGCCATTTTTCAATAGTTATGGAAGCTAACAGTGACTGTGCTGAATCATGACACAAGTCTTCGTTCACCACACCAAAGCTGTGCATTTCCGTGCCAGGTATTACCGCACATGTGAATCTGGAAATCTGTTTTCCCTAGTGGCACACTTGTATTTCGCTAGGCATGGCTACTGTCCAGTTTTGAGCGAAATCAAAGTGCATTAGGTGCGTCTCCCGTATGGTCATCCCCATATCATCGTCATCATGTATTTCTCTCTCTCTCCCGTATGGCTCTGCTCTGAACGTCTCTAATGTAATTATGACAAATGTGAGCGCCCACTTCCCTAGCTCTGAGAAGAAATGTACTGCTGCAAGTTCAGCACAGAACACGCGTTTTGTGCTAAAAGCCCTCTGCATAACTTAAAAGTATCGTAAAATGACGAGAGGCAAGCTTCGGAGGAACTCGCGGGAACCCTCGAAAAAGCAATTCCGAACTCGATATTTTTTGTACAGTATTGGTCTCACCATATACGGAGCTTGCAACAGTGAGGTTTTACCTCCGCTGACCATTGAGTTTGACCTAGCCGTTGAAATACGGCTTTACACCAACTTAGGATTTCATTTAGATGCTTTGTTGGAAATAACTAACTTCCAGGCGTGAATTATTTCTCAGCAGGACGTCAAAAGTTTGTCGACGAGTAGCTCAGGTATGGCTAGGGTCAGACAACCTTGCCCAAGCAAAGGGAGCATAGACACGAGGCCCGCCATCCCGCGGTACTGGCAGTCGGGCTCCGACACTTACGCTCGCAAACTAGGGCAGCGTTTTAGCGCGGCCTTTAGGGACCTTTTCGAGAAACGGACGCTCAAAATCCTTGTTTTTCGAAATATGCTTTAACATTTGCCTGTTTCAGCAGATACCTGTAGGTGATATGCGCGCGATATATACAGGGTGTCTCAGTTAAATCCCCGGGCTAAATTATTCGCGAACGGCTGCACCAAGCGAAGAACATTCTTTTTTACAAGTATCTGTCCGATACCACCTACAAGCTGCGCACCGTGTGAATGAGTGGGAGGCGCTCATTATTTAAATAAAAATTCAAATGAGTTTCGTGAAAAACATAGCTTCTAAAGCAGGGCGCCGTCGGCATTAAAATGCGTACTACCCCTTTTGGGACCTTCAGTGGACACCTTTTACGGAAAAATCTGCCACCGAAGCGGGTCATTTGTTGCGGTAATTAATTGGTTTCGATTTACATATTTTTGTCGCGGCTGGTCGCGGTGAAGCGCAAAAGGACGCTCTTCCACACCCTTATCCATCGATGAATTACGTTTTCTAGAGCTTACTTCGCAATGGGGAGTGCTGAAGAAAAAATGGAAAGCATGTGATACCAAGATACTATGTGATTAACTGTGTTTCGTCCGTGCGATCATAACCGAAACAGGGCGCATATCAGTCAGATAAGCGGGGCAGGGACTGGCGTAGCCTGTTTAACGCTGTTTTTTTTTTTCTCCAGCACTCCCCGTTGCGAAGTAAGCTCACGAACACGTAATTCATTGGTGGATAAGAGAGTGGAAGAGCGTCCTTTTTCGCTTCGCCTCGACCAGCCGCGACAAAAATATGTAAACCGAAACCAATTAATTGCTGCAACAAATGACCTGCTTCGGTAGCAGATTTTTCTGTAAATGGTGTCCATTGAAGGTCCCAAAAGGACCGGTATCCATTTTAATGGCGACCGCGCCCTGCTTTAGAAGTTATGTTTTTCAAGCAACTCATTTGAATTTCTATTTAAATAATGAGCGCCTTCCACTCATTCACGCGGTTCGCAGCTTGTAATTGGTATCGGACAGATACTTGTAAAAAAGAAAGTTCTTCGATTGGTGCACCCGTTAGCGAATTATTTAGCCCGGGGATTTAACTGAGACACCCTGTATATCAGATGAAACAGCATTAAAAGCTGCGTGAAGTGATACCAAGGGCCCTATCCTGGTCAAAGTAATCAACCTCAAATGCTTCACATCTCTTCTGTCATTGGTGCACAATCTAAAAAGGCGCGAATATTAAAAGTGGTTGACACCTTTTATCAACCAATGGCCCAACGTGTTATCTTGGAAAGCGACTCGCCTTACCGGTGTTTCCTCCTGAGATCCCGAAGGCCACACCGGCCACACCTGTGATCTGCCTGCCCTGCCTTGTGGCTTCAGTTCTTTGGTGTCGGAAACGGAAAACCCTACCGGCGTAGAACTGAGTTTTGTGGAAAACGCGCGGAAAAGCACGCTCGTAATTTTCTTTTTTGCTGTTTGTCATTTTTCATGACCTACAGGTGTGCAAGACTGCAGTGTTTGTGTGACACCGTGATTGTACTGGCATTTATAATGTGGTATGTGCCCGTGAGATGGCGCTGATGGCAGGCAACAAAACGATAGAACCGCAAAGGACCATACAAAGGGTCGAACGGGCAGTGTGGCGCGAGCCGTAAACGGTTGAAATTGAGAAGAGTTGAAACGGTGAGAAATCGGTTCATGCTTTAAATCTTGAGCTTTATTTATGAGCATTTCTTTATATTTTTCTATGTGTTCGTGTGCTCGGTATGCGAAATGAGAAGTCGAATTTTCGTATGCTTCTTTTGCTCGTGAGCTGTGGGGGTGGTAATGGTACCGCTAATGAGCGTTAATAGTTTTCTCAACAAACAGTGAACTTTGATGGATGAGTTTTTTATGTGCACACCGCTATGTTGCCATAACATTGATTGTACGACGGCTCTGACGACGCTTCGAAAAGCGCGCCACTTTCACGCATATGAGGTCGCGATCGGCGCAGAGAAACGGTGTTACGCTGTGAAGCGCGTAGTACAGCGGTGCTTTTGTATCATTATTAAACAAAAACGAAGAAATATATGATATTTTGTTGTAATGAGCACATACAGGCGATGAAACTCCCCCTCTCCAAGGTCGAAAATAAAGTTGTTGTTGTTGAGCACATACAGACTTTATACAACACAATAAACGGAAATGCACATGCGGACCCATCACGAAACCCCGTCGTCGCTCAAAGTAATCGCCCTCTTTCGCTACATTACTTTTCACCTATGAAACTAATCTTTTATGTCATTGTTACGTCAAAATGACGTCGGCTCACGGTCCGAGATTAGGGTCGAGAGGCTGCGAAGGAAAACTAGCTATAAATTTCGATTGAAACGGGTGGGATTTAAGGGCGGAGTGTGTTGTGGCAGCCCCGCTCTACAGCTTGTGACGTAAAGTAATCGAGGTCGATTAGTTTTGACAAGGATAGGGCCCCAAATATGGCAGTGAGCAATATCTATAGCCAGAGAAATCACGCGTCGAAGTTGGGACAAAACTGCGCGAGATGTTCGCCATTTGTTATATCACAGAGCGTTGCCCCTGCACGCCAAACTTTGCGCTCGGACTGCTGGCCTGTAGGCATACTCAAGCATGGAAAAAGTTCACATCAGTAACGTTTACGACTCGAGAGATATACGCGTGCAAACACGGCAAAACTGAAACACTCGAATTCTGGACCGGATTTTCTCGATTTTTTTGCGCGAAAACTAATACGTAGAAATATTCATTTTACCGCTGTTGGTCATCGTGTACTATGAGCTTCTAAATATAAAAAAAATAATGAAAATCCTGGAGGTCGGTGGGACCTCCCGGCCTGAACTGACGTGGAACCGGCCTTATTTGAAAAACAATGATGTCGTGTTGAAGAGATCGCTGCAGAACGGCCTAGTGACTAGCGACCGCAATGTTGCTTCTTGGAGACAGGTAGCTGCACAGATTGACAACAGGTAGCTATGTAATTGCAAGGCATCACACGAGGTGACGCCACCGTCAGAAAAGACGACAAAATACCAGGGGCGGCTAAAAATTACAACAAGAAAGACACCGATTCCCAAACGGAACAAAGCTTCCCATGGTGTTCCTGGGGATATCATTTCCCGGAAATTTGGATCTCCCTGGGAGACAGACATTTTTCCGATGGACTTCCCCCACATCTCTGAGTGGCCATGGTTTGGACTTCCCACAAATATCCGTCGTTTGTCCTCACAGGAAGTTACACGGAGATACCCGAACGTTACACGGACTTACTTACGTACGTGCTCAGGGCCCTGTATTTTCTCATTATTATTCATACTGCTTTATTGAGTTGCCGCGTAAGTGGACAGATTCTTAGTAGGACCGTAGGCGTTTTCCCCACCATTTTGTTTCGGGTTCGACCACAGCATCGTTGCTCCTTTTCGTTTGTTTCTCGTATTGCCGTTACGGACAATGAGCATGAAGATTTAAAAAGCAAAAATAAAGACGTACATACACAATCTCTTAGAACCTTGAAGATCACTTAAAAAGGCAGCGCCATACCTTTCCAAAGCGAAAACAGATACTATATATTGCTTGTCTCGCGAGCTTCCGCAAATTCGAGAGTCCAACGATGAGAGATGAAAGTCACTGAAAAGGTTAGCCAGCGGTAGGACTCGAACCCACATCTTCTGGATTTCGGGTTCATGGCTCTACCAATTGAGCTAAGCTAACACGCCTTCTCAGCGACTTCCAGGGTGCGTCACAGTTGCGCCACTGTGCGTCACAACATAAGTTCTCTCATGTTCGAGAGTCCAGTTTGCCTGCGAGTCAAACTAAAAGGTGGGGTGTTTAAGTTTAACGTGATTGCGTGTACCAATAACAGTGGACTGAAGAACTGCTTGGCGCATCAACTCATTATGATGCAACATTTGTGTTTTTTACTCCTTTTGGTGTAAGGCGTTTAGTTCGTTCATCGAAAGTCGAACTCACGCCGGGATGTGCCTTGCCATGTTTTTCTCTCTCCTGCGATAATGCTCCACGTAACATCCCGTCAGGGATCCTATTTGGACAATTCTTCAACCGGCCGTTAGGGTACATCCTGCGGATGTACGGTTAGGCATCTTCATTCATGTAGCCCCGAGGGATGTCCACCTGACAACCATTTCAGGACATGGATGTTGGGATCTATTTCGGACATCCGCAGGAGATAGTGTTCTCTCTGGGTAAACAAGTCTAAGCATGCGAGAGCGCGTGCAAAACATTGGAGACAACGTCTAACCGCTTCAGCAAATGCTAAATAAATCTAAACATGCAACAGCGTCGAGAAAACGCTGAAGAGCAGCGCTTAGTTCTAATCGCAGCATAACTGCACATCACTGAAATGTGAACTGTGAACATGTCAAACTCAACGGTTAACTCAAGGTGACAACGACAAAAATGCAGCGGCAAGGAAAGTCACGGCTCAACAAATCCAGTCATGCATGCCCATTGGGGAAAAGCCCTACCAGCTACAGCAAATGCTAAACATGCTAAGCATGCGAGATAGCATACAAAACATCGTGGAAAAGGCCTAATACGAGCGCTCAGGCCTAATCGCAATGAGAACACTGGGTAAACGAGAACGCGTACGAATGCAAGAAAGTCACTTCTAAACAGGTCTAAACATGCGACAGCACGGAGAGAAGGCTTAAAGGGTCTCTGACTAGAAGCTGGATATACTTTTCCTCAGTGGCTACCGACATTATACACAAAAGCAACTTCACATACGAAAATGCATGCTTCAATACCTCGTAGTTTTCGTAAAGTCGAATTTTAAACATCGCGGTTCACGCCGACGCTGGCACACCTAGCGTCAAACTAAGAAAACGTATGCATATATGGAAAACTCATCTGGTCATTCCACTGGGTTGACGTCAATCGCCCATGCAATCAGCGTGCAGGATGCCATCACGTGATCAAGCACTACACCACATTCTTACGTTTTTACGTCAATATGCTGTTGTCAAAATGTCTGGAAATAAAAAGTATGTCCATAATTCGGCATCTGCGTCCAGTTTTATGACTGCGATAATCCAATTAGCAAGTTCCGTAGAAAGCGAAACTAGCTACGACGACTTTCGGGATTCAGCGCGCTGTTTCAGTAGAGTCCGTGCGTGTGTTTACAAGCTTCTAATAATATCTTTTAGAACAACCGACCAATTTATCGAGGTACACCCTGGGTTTAATTTGACATGCCTCTCGGTTGTGTCGTCGAAGGGTGCCCGAACAGAGAATTCTCGGCTATAGCAAAGGTACCATCCGATACCGCGCGATCAACCGCGGCGGCAGCTATGACTTGACAGTATTGGAAGGTGTGCTGGCAGTGATGTAGAGCAGCGCAGATTTTGCCAGTTGCATTTTAAGAATGAAGACTACCAGAGGGATCCTTCAGTTGTACAGAAACTAAGTTTGAGCACCAAGAACCTCCGCCTACGAAAGTCTGCAGTGCCTTCCTTGATTCTGCCTTCCAGGAGTGTTGCATTCGGACGTGACGAGCTTAGTTCTTCTCCATGATGTATACCATGATTACTTTGGTTGTGAGAACTACGTTGTGGCATGCAGATGTTAGAAGGTCATTGATGCAACAAAGAAAAACAATGATGTAAGCTTATTGTAGTTTATGCACTAAACCAACACATTGTACAATTCTCTGTGTTGTTCACAATGCAGCCATGCCAGTGCAGTAAGAAACGCCCGTAGTACGTACAATGAAGGTGTGTTGTGTGCGTGTACGAGTAACTTTGTAGTAGTTTGCACAGCTATGACTTTTTTGGACAAAATGTGGAACCAACTGTAGGAAACAGAATCAGGGATCGAGTACAAGTTTTAATATGTTTGTTCCCCTTGTAATATGCAGCATGCTGCACATAGTAAAGGAGGGTTCAATATTCTAAAACAGTTCAGCCCAGTTGAAATCATTTGTTTACGCCACACTGCACTGGTGTTGTCTAATCTGGGGAGAGGGCAACTACGATATAATTGCTGCGAACGGAAAAAGATAGCCGTGTGTATGACAAGAGTAGCCAGTGTCTACAGATGCCCATACTCCTCAGCTCCTTCGAGACATGCAAAAACTTACAGTGGAAAAAGTATTCACTTGAAAATTAAGCTTTTACACACAAATTGCCTTGTAAAATCAGGATCTTTGAGCACCATCACAAACAATGTCATTACGGTATGAAATACAGAACTGTCCCCCTTACAAAGTTGCACTGCTCCACACCACCTATGGAAGTGAGGAGACACCCTTCCTCATTCCGACTATTCCAAACAAATTTGGTTTGCTGATTGGAAACTCCCCTCCTGTGTCCACTTTCAAAACTTGTTGGGGTCTTATTGGAGAGAGGCCACTCTGTTAGCTCCATTTTTTGTGTGTATGTGGGTGTGAATATATATACACTTTGGTGCAATTGTGTGTTTTCTTTATGTGATTTTGACTTGCTATAGGCTCATGGCGGCAATATCTCAGTTGCCGCCCACTGTATAGGTGCAAGGCACCTCATCAGGCTAGTGCCTTTTGTGGCTGGTAGCCTCATTTCATTTTTATGAAATAAAAAACAACGATGAATTGAACTGTAAATAGAAGCTGAACTGCTCATAAATCTGTATGTTTTTTTTTACACTGTCAGGGTGATGACTTCATGGATGTGGAAGGAACTGTAGAGGGGGACACATATGAAACGGTCACAACTGTTGTCTGCCAAATGTCATAGATAGCGTGAATGGTGTACTAAGAAATTTTTATTTTCTGCCCTTTGAAGTGATCCGTAGGTGGTGAGCACGCATACGGACCTGACATATCTCAGTACAACTTAGGCCTGTCAGTTGCACACGAGGTGTGTAACACTGTTTTACAACAAGCTTCTGCTGGTTTCATGCATGAAATGAAAAAAAAAACAGAGTGCTCAAAAATATATCAAAGGTGAAAAATTGAGCAATTCATTGCAGTAATTACATCAATTTATTTATTTCTAGCATTCTTAGAAACACATAGTGATGGCTTTTATTGCTGTCAATGGCTAATTTGCCATCAACTAATAAAAATGAGTGGGGCTCTCTGAATGCATTTTCTTATCTCTTTATTACAGGAGGTTCTCGATGCTACCCAGGACTTCCCAGAGTTTCCATTACAGCAGGACGTGAAGGGTGCCTCTACATATGAGGTCGTTTTATAAGCTTCCTGTGCCCACTAAGCATAAATAGTGCACTGCATTCTAGACAGAGCTTTTTTCATATTTTTAAGGAGACCATGGATACTGGCATGAGTTTTCACTGACACATCATGAGATGAGAACATCAACAACATCAATAGGAAGCTACATAGCACAGCATAACTTCATAAAATCATTTAACTGAGGGTGGAAACTGCAACTTTTCCCAGTTCTTATGCTGTCTAATATTTTACCTCATGGCATATACACTTCCAAACGCATTAGTCAATTGAGACCCAAACCATGTAACTGTCATGTTATTCGAAATGATGTTGTTCATAAAAAATATGGTAAGCGATTAGGAATACCACCCACGTGACTTTCAACGATAAACACTTAATTGCTATTGGTGGCACACCCATTTCATAACAGTAAAAACAATGCCAAAACAGAAGTGCCCGGACATATGCATGGGGTGCAGACATGGGGTCGGACCCCCTGAAATTACACCCTGTGTTAATGCATTTGGGAGAGGGAAGGCCTCCTTTCCCATAAGCCCCGCAGAACCCTTTCCTCAAATAAATATATTTCTGGCTACCAGTCTATGTGCAAGCCTTTATCATCATGCAGCCCACCACAACCACACACTGAACATACGATACATCATGAAACAACAAAACTTAGCTTTACATATACTACACATTAGCAGAACAGTCCCACAAGACGTCATTTATGTAATTCTACTTGTAAAATCTGTTCCCACTTTGCAGTCACACAGCACTCAGGCATGTAGATGGTAATAGAGGAAGCAAATGCAATGCAGTCATTTGCAGTGAGCAAGTGGTACAAACAGTTTGACTGCTGAATTGTTAGGATCGGCCTATCACAGACATGTGCCTGTTGCTGCACTGCTCGCAAATCCACAAGAAATGTAGCTACGCAAGCTGTACTGCCCATGACATCTGTTGGATTGGTCAACACCTGTAAGTGCATACCCTCTATCTTCTTATACAGAAGTAACAGACAAAATCCAACTGCCAATGACAGCGTAACTCTAGTGTTGCTCAACATGTAATCTTTATGCAGCAACACAGTGCAACACCAGTCTGCTTGGACTGGTGGCGATGAAATCGACTAGCACGCAAAATGAAGAGGCATCAGAGGATGTGGCTTCTGGTGAGGCAGTTCCCATAGTGCAACGTCAAGTGTCATTTCCCTTACAAAGTGTTCCTCAGGAGCTTCCACCCTGCCCAGCATCTCCAATGTTGGACTGCTCAGGATTTGAGGAAGGGGACCCTGAGAATAAGCCTGATGAGGGAGACGTGACTTATTACCCTTCACTGAGCGAGAGCTTCCTAGAGTATGTTGCATCAATCATGCTAACGTGACAACTGCCTTCTCTATTTTATGTGGTACATGTTGGGACAAAAGTTCACGGAATACATGAGCGGTGTATGTGTGTCCTTGGCACGACACCCTAGCAGCAGGAGGAAGTGGACAAGTTCACATGTGCAATGGCTAGGTGAGTGATCCTGTTGCAACACACCACAGTAATTTTGGTATCGGTGTTTTGATAGGTGTTACTATTGGAGCACTTTACTACCACCCCTCTCAAAGCGTGAACGAGCCCGCTGCTAGGGTGTTGCACGGAGGCGAAAATGCACCGCTCACGCGTTCAGTACACTTTTGACCCAACATGTGCATGAGTTTTCCTCCTGATAATTAATTACCTCTTATTCTATGAATATCTTTGGCATTACCTCACAGAAGACCCTTACGTACTATGTAAGGAAATCGTTTTCTCTGCTGTAAAGTTATACGCATACCAGTAATAGTGCTTACAAAAGAAGGGTCATTGTTGTGTCTGCATCATTGCAATCGTTTCGTTAAGGTATGCCAGGCTCCAGTTCTTCTGAAGGAATTGGGGAGAGGGGGGCAGTTACTCTACGTATTAGGTAAAGAAATAGAGCCAAACGGAGTGGCTAACATATCACATAAATTCATCCATCCGGTATCATATCAACGGTCTCGTACTTGCAAACTTGAATGCAGCAAAAAAGAATTTACGAAGCGAAAGCAGATGACATAGCATCCAATGACATTCGTATTGTTGCATTGGTTGCAACACTTCATTGAAATACCTTGCAGGGAAACCTCCAGAAAAAAGAGTCTACATGAGGAACGAAGTTCATCGTGTTTCAAAGTTGCCTCACAGAACTATTCCAAAGTTGCAAGGAGTGCTCAAAGCCCTGCAGGTGCTCTTTTACAACAAGTGGAACACTACTGACCGTTGCCACAGAATGTCCTCTGGGTCATATATCGCGCTGGAGCAGCCAACCCCGTATAGGAAAAAAAAAACAGCAGGGAATGCACTACTTTCTGCAGCACTACACCGTACACCGGTTTGAGCCCCACAACAACACTGCGAATGCTTCGGCACCTGCATGTTCACGTGATAACAGACCGACAGTACTACAGGTACCAGAGTGCATACCTGTTTCCAACAGTCAAAGAGGTATGAACAAGAGCCACTACTGAAGTGTTCTCATGCGCATTTATCATTAGCCTCAGAAAGTGTATATGACTTTAGAAATTTCCAGTGTGGGGCAAATGTTCTGGGCCCGCTTGCACAAGACTCTTTCAGAGCAACACTCATTGAGTGTTCCGCTCAGCCTCATTGAGAAACAAGAGGCTTGCAACATTAGGCAAACAGTTCCGTGCAGGCAGGCCTTGCATTACGGAATGGTTTCTTGTAATAACTAGGGTAATTAGGGTAATGAAAATGAATATGGAGATACACAGAAACAACATCAGATAGGAGAAGCTTGTCCTGTGTTGTTTATGTGCTTCGTCATTGCCGTTTCGTCCATGTCTAACAAACTAGCCCAGTTCTCTACTTTGGTCACAGTAACTAGGGTGTCTGTGAAGAAGTACATCATATGTACTACCAGGTACTCTTTGCATTACAGGTGTGCAAGGCACAGCTACAACAACTGCTAACGAACCTTGGTACAGATCCGACTAACCGGGCATCAGATGGGAAATGTGATTCACCTGGGCACAATGCTAAGTACCTAACGTACAGTTTTTACTGTGACTCATTAAACAAGATTGTGCATTTCGAACAAGTTCAGGTGAAGTAGATATGTCATGCATGTGTTCCGTGACGTGTACCTAATTAAAGCAGTGGAATGATGCAGACCCTGACAACGACAATTTCATTTGAATGATGACGAGTAGAAACCCTGGCGTGTACATTTGATCACTAGTTTTACTGCTATGCCAGTGCAGTAATAATTTTCACAACATTATGTTTCAGCGCTACCATTTCCCACATGCTATGTCTACGTATAAAGTTCACCATGCCAGAAAACTAGCGCTTCTGTGCCACGCTGGTGGACACTGCCTTATTTCTACGTGTTGGTAAATGCAAATAATGTGGTAGAGCACAAGCCTACTGTCATAGATTGTTTTTGGTACATGAAGACGCAGCAGCAGAACAAACATTTACACTAGAGAACACAGGATGAATGGCATGCTGCTAGTGACAACCAACTGTCTTCTTTAAAAACAAAACTCCATTAGAGCTTTCCTTTGGGCATTTCATTAGGCTTTAGAGGCTTTAGGCATTAGAGCTTTCATTAGGCATGGTTGTGAATACAGCTGTCGTCCCGTGTCATTGTATAGTTTTCTTGGAATATGTTTATGCAACAAATTCCCAGATAAGTTTTAGCAGGTTTCCAGGAAGCTGGGGTATAGCAAGAGTTATTTAACTATAATGTCTTCTTTAAAGCTATCTGTGCTCTACTGCTCATGGGCACTAAAAATAAATACTGAAACCACTCAACCTTGCATATTATGTTGAACTTTGCTTTGCCATGACTCGGTTTACTTTATTTGCAGCCTCGGACTACTATATAGTAATTTATAGTCTGGCATGTGGTTCAGTGTTTTGCACGCTGTCCTAATAAACTTGTTGGTTGCAAGCAGTCATCCTGTTTGACATGTTCTCTGTCCATTCTCCAGCTTTTTCTTCCAGAATGGTTAATACTGTTTAACATAGGATGACATATGAACAATTTCTTATTTAACTATTCATGCATTTGGGCATTTATCCTCTCCACGTGATGAATACTACATGATATTTGTCTACGAGTGGATGCAAATAACTGAAAAGCAAAACATCACATGACTGAACTGCATAGCAGTGTTGTGTAATTGTAAATAAGCTCTCATCCTTGTTAGAACATGTTCTCATATCATGTATATTATTGCAGTCCCCAGATGTGCAAGCGAGCAGCCATATGGAGAAGGAGTGCCTTCTACGGGGTCTAAAGTTCCTCGAGGAAAATGACGTGAATGTGGCATCACTGACCGCCAACCGCAGTAGTAAGTACTGACCACGTTTATCTGGAAACGCACATCTTCGTCTAAACACGATTAATTAATCAATTAGAGCTAATTGGTACCCCCCACAGTAATCAGCACCCTCCGGGGAGTCACCACACTAATTGGGGAGCGTCTAACTCGTGTCCAGACCAGTTGTGCATTTCCGGATAATCGTGGTCATAAAAAAGTAAAAAACAGATAGAGATAGAGCAGACAGAAGGAGTTTAGTTGAAGATCAACGACGCCATCTTGAAGAAAATGGTCCGGAACGGCCGCTGACCATCGCTAGGCGACGGAGCACAGAGGCAGGTTGCAAAGTATCGCAGTTATGACCGACCACCAGTTCCGGACATCCTGTGACGTCAGCTGTGACGTCATCATGGCATGTCTGGGCAAGTTAGGACAGCTCTGGACATGCAAGGAGAAAAACACTCATAAAACAGAGGCTGGCAAAGCAAGAGTAAATATGCTAAACATCAATAGCTATCAACAAAAAGAATTAGTTACACAACAAGTGAGCCCACCACAACAGCAGTCACGGGGAGCGCAGAACGATGCAACTGCTCCATCCGACAGCAAGGCAGAGAACTGACTCGTAATGTTTTTTTCTCTTGTATAAAGTCCCGCAGCTGCATCCCCTAGCGATTACTTTCTCAACTAATCTCATGACAAAATTATTAAGAATCACGCCAGCGCTACTCTCGTTTCCAAGGCAGAAGAAGAGAGAAAATGGTGGGGATGCCTGGACAACAGCAACCAGCACCCGACATGAAAATCATAAAAAAGCGCGGGCAAAGTTATCACGAGCGAAAGCATTAGTTACACAGCAAATCAGCCCACCACAACGGCAGTCACAGGAGCACAGAACGATGCGACTGCTCCATCTGACAGCCAGGCACAGAACTGACTCATAATGATTTTTTTCTTCTATAAAGTCACGCATCTGCACCCCCTAGCGGTTACTTTCTCAACTAATTTCATGACAAAATTATTAAGAATCACGCCAGTGCTACTCTCGTTCCCAAGGCAGAAGAAGATAGAAAATGGCGGGCATGCCTGGACAACAGCAACCAGCGCCCGACATGAACAGGCATGAAAATCGCAAACAAAGCGAGGATAAAGTTGGCGAAAGAATTAGTTACAAAGCACATCAGTCATGAGGAGCGCAGAACGATACGTCCATTCCGTCTGACAGCCAAGGCACAGAACTGAATCGTAATGCTCTTTACTCCTCTATAAAGTCGTGCATCTGTCCCTCTTGCAGTTGATTTCTGAACTAATTTAATTGCAAAATTATTAAGAATTGTTCTAGCACTACTCCCATTCAGGGCAGCACTAGTGTCATCGTCAAGACAAGAATGTTCCTTGTCAAAAAAGAAAAAATACGAAGCTAGATGTGTCAACAGAGGAAAGCATGCACGTCACGCATGTCAGGAGCGCTATTACACGAGGACAAATCGCCCGACTGCTGGGCAACAGAGGAAAGCAAACACAGAGACACTTGAACAGAGTGAAAAGACACTCACCATCATCGGACACGTACACTACATTCCCTCATTGTAAATCCGCTCGTCAGAAAATCCACCTGCATCGTTGAGCACCATTCACCAGTGACGAACTGCACATACGCACCCCATCAGAGGCAGACGGAACCCCACCGAAGCTACGCTCTTCCACTAATGGCCAACACAATCGCTAGGAACAGAATTAACGCGTCCACACCCGTCAGTGTCCAAGTGAGAAGTGAATCCTTGCGCCTGCTGCAGGCTTTGCTCATTGGTCGTGATGTCATCCTATTGCCTCAGGGCTACACTGTTTTTTTCCACTAATGTCCAAGCCATCGCCTCTGGACAAGGTCCACCTGAAACAATAGAGTCGCGATATGAGGTCAGCTGCATGGCTCAAGGACGCGTACGCTCTAGACAGGGGACCTGTTATTTATTGAATCACTATCCTAAGAATATGAGAGAACTGATGTTCTGAGGCTGGAAAAGCATAGAAGGATAAACACATGCAAAGCTTCAATTTGCCTAAGAAATTAATGATGAAAGATAGAAATCTCTGAAAAGGTCGTACTCTCACACACTCCTACACTCCTACAGCTGGCTAACCTTTTCAGTGACTTTCATCGTTTATCCCAAGATTATTTCCTTTATTCTACTATAATGATTGCATAGGGAACTATTGCAGAAAAACACCATACATGAGAGGTGATTCTAGGAATTAAGCATTTCATTCCCAAAGTCTTGCTAAATGAGACTTATGAGTGCAAGAAAAAACAAAATAATGGTTCAGCAAGACATGTCCATCCCATCCGAGAGCCAGGCAGCTAACTGAATAATGACGCTTTGTTCCTCCTGAATAAAGTCACACACCTGTCCCCCTTGCGGTTACTCTCTGAACTAAATGAATCACAAAATTATTAAGAATCGTTCTAGCTCTACACCCGTTCAAGGCAGCACTATCGACATCGACAAGAATATCTCTTTTCAAAAAGAAAAAACTACATGTAGAAGGAAAGCATGTCAGAACAGGTCTGGGCATGTCAGCACATGTTTGTCGGACAAGAAGGGGGAAAAAGCAAAAAGCAACACTTGAACAAAGCAGAAAACCAGCATCAAACCATTTCTAAGCACATGCACTCCTCTTATTCAAAAACACTGCTCATGATAAATCTGTCCAGGACAACACACAACATTTTTGTATATCTACACTTTTTTCCAGTAACGGTCAATGCATTGCTACAGACACCTGAAATACTGCGTGACGTCATCACATCCTGTCTGAAGAAGACAGCGGCAAAGACAAACACTCCTATTATTTATTAAACCTCAAGGTTATTTCCTTTGTCCGACTCTTAATGACGTTCACTTATACAATAAAATTCAACAAAAAAGCACCGTGCACGAATCTTGATCTTAGCGATTTTCACCCCAAAGGCTCATCATGGTCATTAGAATCACAACACCAGTAAACTATCACTGCTCTTTTAAAATAATAAGTGAGACCACTCAACATCATCACCAGGCTTATATAATACATGACACTTTCTATGCTCGTATACTCGTTGTCTGAGGCTACACCTGCGAGCAAAAAGGCGCGAAGGCCTGGGGGAAAGTTCCATTTGCGCACGACAAAGCACAAGACAGAACGCCTTTATGGGAACAGATATATGATGTCATAGCATGCCCACTATATTAATGATTTTCTATCTTGCATTGCAGTTTAGAAAAACTATTGCAAAACTATAATTTTAGGAGCCTATTAAAATTCTACTTTCTATGGAAACGATAATTGCCCTGTTACCTGGATCGCTATTAATCAAGCGCTCCAATTTTTTCTCTGTTCCCATTTCAGCCTACCGGGTCTTGTCATGGAGTGAAGCAGACTCACATCCAAAATAATTAATTTACACTGAGGGTGCCGTGCTTTAGGAATTCCTGTTCTGCGCTCAGATGCAAGCGTTTCTGCAGGAATACCTATAACAGCTTACTTCTTCAACATACCGAGCTCCTAACAATATCTAACAAGCAAGCAGAAAAACCCACTTCTCATGAATTCAGCTTTACCATGCGAGCCCATCACAAGCAGCCACCCACCGCCTCTTCATCCATCAAGGCAGATTTCGCACACTTACGCCAGTGTGACGGAACCGGCAGGCACGAGGAGACAGTTACCGTCATCAGCCCCTGAACATGTGCCTTCTCTGGGACTCTTTTCAGCGGTACTCGCTGCCGTTAAGGCTATTGTCTCTGCTTTTCCTGGTGCGTCGCAACTGCCCGAGGTCCAAGCGCTTCTGGCACTGGAGGCATTATCTTTGCATCAGCATGACAGCATTGCATAGAAAGGCCATGGCGAAGCAATCGAATCCTCGAAGCCTGGGTAACAAGCTCCCTGATTTTAAATTACATCTACAACAGTACAAGTTCCCTTTCATAGCTATGTGCGAACAAGGGATGAATTCTATACATCGCGTTAATGGATACACAATCTATCGATCTCATCAATCCTGTGAGAGCAGAACAGCGCTATACGTTCGAAATGACCTCGTTGCTGCGCCCATCGGGATAGTTTGTCATCGCTCTTATGACTATGTCACCTGTAAAATCCGCCTTGGCCCCATGTTGTTAACGGTTGTCAGTATCTATATACGTGCCGCAGTGCAGGTCCCGTGGAGTGACCTCGAACGCCTACTTGATTCTCTGGAAGCCCCGGCACTCGTGCTGGGTGATTTCAATGCCCATCACTCGACCTTGGGAAGCCGAAGGACGGACGGTTGAGGAAGTAGGTTGTTGGAGGCAATGGAGAATAATAACATGTGCCAGCTGAACAATCGAGAGCCAAAATACATGCGATCCCCAACGTCACTCGATGTATTGGACCTCTCGTGGTGCTCAACCGACATAATTCGCCACCTGTCGTGCGCTACGGACGTCGACACACTCCCCCTCTCAGCAACTACTGGAATGGTTTCTTTCACAAATTGGAGACTTTTTCGTGAGGGCCTTAGAACATCTGTGCACATCGGTATGTCCCTACAGGGCCTCTCACAAGCAATTACCCGCGGTATTCAGGACGCGGTGGTTATGTCTAAAAGGGGAACAGGACATGTCGGTCATTCTCCAGCAATTAACCACCTTAGGGTATTACGTCGCCGAGCAGAAAGAACGGCTCGCCAGACAGGGCAACTTACAGATATTGTGGAATACCGCCGGATGAAAGCTAAAGTAACACCAGCACTTAAGAAAGAGAACAGGAAGCGTTGGCGTAATTTTTGTCACAATCTTTCACCATTTCAGCCGGCCTCGAAGATGTGGCAGACAATCCGATCTCTCAAGGGGGGGACCCCTCAAAAGAATCCTCTCGCGGCCTTGGCTATCGTTAAGGGTTTAGACGAAAACACGCTAGCGACAGACGTCTGTGTGGTACTATAACCACACCTGCGGCTGCCTCAACGACACCGTTACATGGCAGTTTTGTCCACACTTTGACTGCTCAACTTCACCAAGACTAGCCTCGTCCACCGGAAGTTATGGACCGAGACTTCACATTAATCGAGCTCAAGGCAGCGTTGAAGCTTGTGAACGCCGGCTCGTCCCCGGGACCCGATAACATCACCTATGCCGCACTGCGAAACCTTGACGGACGGTCACTCCAAGCTCTCCATCATGTGTATAATTCGTCTTGGCAACAAGGATCTTTACCACCTACCTGGAAGGAGGCATTGGTTGTTCACATCTTGTAACCAGGCAAGCCCCCAAATGCCCTATTCGCCCAGTGAGCCTGACAAGCTGTATGGGAAAACTGATGGAGAGAATGGTTTTTGATCGCCTCGACTGGTGGCTCGAAAAACAACGTGCGTTCCCTCAAGAAATGGCTGGATTTCGTCGCCACCGAAGCTCCATGGATCCAGTTCTCGACCTAGTCTCTATAAGTCCAACATGCTTGTGCACATCAGCGGATCGTCCGATCGGTTTTCCTCGACATCAAGCGCGCATATGATACCGTCTCGCACATTTGTGTGCTGCACGCCTTGCGCTCGTTTGGGGTAACCGGTCGGCTCTTCATCTGGCTCGAAGACTTCCTTACGGACCGAACTGTCACTGTCCGTACGTCCCAAGGCAAAAGCCCTCAGCATCCTGTTTCACAAGGAGCCCCCAAGGAAGCATTCTCGGCACGACACTCTCTAACGTGGTGATGGCCAGCCAACAATCAGTAATTCCTCGCAAAGTGTCCTTTTCCGCGTATGCCGATGACGTCGTCCTTTGGACAGTAGGAAAGTCACGCCCAGCCGTACAGCGCCGCCTGCAGCTCGCTTTAAATAATGTATACACGTACCTCACGCACCGTTTGATGGACCGTTCCCCCGAAAAGTGCGTCGAGCTCCCTTTCACGCGCAAAGCTACGGCCAATTTCCCTCTTTGGGTTGGCGCCAAGAAGCTTGAGCCGGTCTGCTTCCACCGCTTCCTTGGCGTGGTAATCGACTCGGACTTGCGTTGGGCTCGCCACATTAAACACCTTGAATCTAAAGTGCAGCGATGGCTCCCCGCAATTCAACATCTTTCTGGCTCAGGATGGGGCTGTGATCAGCGCTCCCTGCTCGCAGTTCACGCGGCGTTGGTGAGGGCGACTGTGCTTTACAGCCTTCCTATCCTGCACAGGATAACAACAACATCATTAAATACACTTCGGTCCCTGTTTGCTCGAAGCCTTCGTCGCTGCCTCGGAGTTCCAAGAATGGCTGAAACACGGCAAGTCCTGGCTGAAGCTGGTGAACTACCAGTTGAGGTTCTACGTGAACGTGGAACGGCTCGGCACTTCCTATGTTTGCGAGATCACATTCCCCACCACCCGCTCCTCAGGAAAATCCGATGCCGCCCTGTAAGTGACTTCTATCAAGTAGCGCAGAGGACACGCCAGACTCTCACCGGCTTCATAGCTAAGGACATTATACCGCCGCAAGCCGGTAAGCCCTGGTCTCTGCCGGTACCGCCGACTTTCTTAAGCCTTCCGAGCCTTCTGGAAAGCAGAGATCAGGTTCCCCCTCAAGTCCTTCGAGCCCATTTTCATGCTCTGGTAGACGATAAGTTTTTTACGTTCACGGCACCATATACAGACGGCGCATCCCGAAACAACAAGACCGCCTCAGCATTCGTCATACCATCCGGGTGCGAAGTGCAAGGACGACGCCTTTCACATCCGACCTCCTCAACAGCTGCAGAACTCTATGCTATCCTTTTCTTTCTACAACACATCGCTGACTTTACCCCGCGGGCGTGGGCAGTTTTCACAGACTCCAAATCCGCACTTCACGCAATTGAAAATTCCGGCATACGAGGCCCATCCGCACCCCTGGTCATAGATGTATTAATGGCTTACCAAACTGTCTACGCAGCAGGCCATAGGCTAATTCTCCAGTGGGTTCCAGCCCATTGTGGTGTCGTGGGTAATGAGCAGGCCGACAGCGCAGCAGAAGCAGCACTCTGGTATCGGGAACGGACCAGTATTGTTCTGCTGAGAGGGGACTGTCGTTCTATTCTGCGACGCCTCGTGACACCCCTGGCTTCCCGCCAATGGACAACCGACATTCTCCTCCCATGTATGTTGGGCAGAGCTGATCCAACGCTCCCTTTCCGCATGCTACGAAACACTTCTCGTCAAGATGCTGCATTAATCCACAGAATGCGACTCGATGTGGCCTTTACAGCTCAGTGGCGTTACCGCTTGAGACAAGTTGACTCTCCCAACTGCTGCTACTGTGGTGCTCTAGAGGATCTGGCACACATTCTTCTTCATTGCCTCACTACCAACCTTCCCGGACCTCACTGTCCGACTCTCGCCCCTTCTCCCTCTCGAAACTGATTGGTCCCTGGCCCAATCCAGCCCAGCAACGATCAGCGCTCAACGCCATTTTGACATTTCTGGACACCATCGGACTCCGATCGTTATTGTGAGGGGGCTCTGTATTTTATACCCCACATCCCCACCAGCAATGGGGTAGAGTATCGCCTCCGGCGATGAACCTCCCCACTCTCCTTCTGAAAATAAAGTAGTTGTTGTTTCTTCTGCGCAAAAGCAGTGATTTGAGAAAAGAGCAGCAAAAATTGCGCGCACTTGTGCTGGAATTGCTATGGATTCAAAAACTGAAGCATATGCTAATAAACTAAGAAAAAGACACTCATGTCTGGTATCAGATAATTCTTGCATAATGCTGCATACACAGCCGCATTGTCCCTTCGTAAAGAAAGCACAGGACAAAGGCACACGAATTCCTTTAAGCGAGAACGGGAAAAGGCTTAAGACAGAGCGCTCAGGAATAATAGCAGAGTCACCGGACATCGCTACGAAACTCAACGGCTAACACAAGATAACCACAAGATAATAACGGCGGGTAAAATTGCAACGCTGCTAAACAAGCCCCAACATGCCATGACGACGTCACAAACCAGGAAAAGAGCACACATGCGCGCGCGCGCACAGCAGCTCAGGAATGCACAAGGAGAGGGATTTTATTGGAATTTCTCCTCCACGCTCACATACCAGCATTTCTGCACAAATACTTATAACTGCATACAGCTTACTCCATCAACATATCAAGCAAAGTGAATACTGACACTCAACAACATTTAACAAAAAACGAACAAATTCAATTCTCATGAACTCTCCTTTGCCGAGCGGCTTTCTTCTGCTCTACCTGGATGCTGACTTTTCCCCTCACTTACATTCGGAGTAAAAGCAGTGAAAGAAAAAAAAGAACCGCGAAAAATTATACGCATTTTTGCCCCAATAGCTGTAACTGCAAGAAACCGTAGCGCACGCTAATAAACTGAGAAAAAGACACCCATTTCTGCCACCAGATAATTCTTGTAAAATGCCACATACACAGTCGCATTGCCCTTGCATAAATAAAGCACAGGACAGGGATACACAAATTTTCTTAAGTGAGCAGGGAAAGGGTTAAGTCGAACCGCTCAGGAATAATCGGAGAATCACCGCTTATCGCTACGAAACTCAACGGCTACCACAACATGACAGCAACGAGATATTAGCTAAGGGTAAAAATTGCAGCAAGAAAGACACTACTGAACAAGTCCAGACATGCGACATCACATACAAAATACTGCTCATCGGGGAAAAGGCCTAAGCCTGCGACAGAAAATCATAGAGCATACACAACTTCATTTTTCTATTTCGCGTAAACTAAACGCGGTCTGCTTGTAAAACGACGCACAAATTTTCTTAGGTAGTAGAGAAATATAGGAATTTCTACTCCGTGCTCAGATACCAGCATTTCTGCTCAAAAACCCATGACTGCAAAATTAAGCACTGCTTACTTCATCAAGATATCGAACACCCAACAAAATCAAACAAACAACCCCACGTCCACTGATAGAACACTATTCAGCTTTTACCAGGAGGCTTTTTTCTGCGTAAAAGTAGAGAAAATAAGAAAGAGCAGCGAAAAATTACACGCACTTTTGTTCGCATAGCTATAAGAGAAAAAAAAATAAAATAACGAGACACACGCTAATAAACTGAGACAAAGATACCCATTTCTGCTATCAGATAATTATTGCATAATGCTACATGCACAGTCGCGTTATCCCTGCGTAAAGAAAGCACAGAAGCAGGGTACACATCCCGGAAGCGAGAAGGGAAAGTCACTTCTTCTCGGACAGCTTAATACGGTAAAGTCAGAATTCTTACCAAGAAAACTAAGCTTGAACACAGCTACGAGCGTGACAGACACATACTAACGAACAAACAAAACACTCCTATTCACTTCTACTGATAGAATTGGAGTGAACCACACGGTAAGAACAAAGCACACCGCTTCAGGAAGGCATATCAAATGCAGCGCATCAGGATCCGCGTGCAGAACTCCTAAAATATCCCGCCCAAATCAAGGACTTCACCAGGGTCGCGTGGTAATTCCATTAAAAACGTTCGTCCAATCCAACAGATTACAATGCAAACGCGATAACAATTATTTTTTAAACCACTATTTCACGCAATAGTACATAAATGTATCACTCGTGTCACACGAAAAGGCAAGCACATGGCACTTACTTGTCAAGTGGGGTCCCTGGTTCAGAAAAGCGCGCGCGCGCACACACACATACACCCACATTTCCATACTCACAAACACAGTCTATTTTCACAACCACATAAATCCATTTTATTCCTCAGGTCAATAATTATCCTACCATCGTCAAAAGAAGGCACACCCATGTATGCGAACGCAAAACAATAGGTCCTAGTTCCGGATGTAATAGGATATCGCCACTCGGCCGGCGCGAACCAAAAAAAAAGAAAGGAATGCACATTCGCTATACATCCACGAAGAAAACGGTGCCGTGCTTCTGCGCAGCGATCATTATACAAGAGTGAATTCACTTCGTTTTCCTTTTATTTCCTTGCACCCATATATTTTGCAAGAATATTATAGAGCAGAACGGGCAAATGTGAACATATTTCGCTACACACTGTAGCTCTCATCATTTTTAAACCAAACCACTTAACATGTCCCCAACAACACACTGTCATCCCAGGGATATCCTAAGAACATCATGCATGGACAGGGATGACATCCCCAGGAGAGTGAATCTGATCCTCAAATCATCCTCAACATGTCATTTTGGCACTATATACCGTCCCCACGGTATCCTCAGAGCATCCCCAGACGCTACGTGAGGACAACTTCAGGACAGTGCTAGAGCACTTCTAGGATGAACCATTATTTTCTATTTATATCCCTTTTTGAATGAGCACACTTATAAAATAGCCACCAACTATGTCAGAGTTGAGACAGTGGATCCATTTCAATGTTTTTTATTGCACAGAAAACAGTTCCAGCAAAATTGTTGAGTATTTAAGAAGTATTAAAATGTGGAAAAAATGTCATTGTAAATATACGCTACAAAGAGGTGCTCGACGTGGCTTGACGTAAGTTCTCTCAGGTACAAATATCACAGAAATATCACTTGCATATATGCATCCACACGTTCGAAATGGTACACGTGAAAATCTGCAAAAAAGTATGAAAGGTATACAATACAATACCAGCTGCCAAGAATATTAAAAAGGAATAAAAATAAAAAGAAAGTAAGTCTAGCGTTTCCTGAACACTTCACTTTTCGTTAAAAAAATTTTTACAGTTTGTTTAAAGGAATGTAAAAAAGTCCTTGAAGGGGACAGTTATTGACAAGGTGCGTTGGCTGCAGTACATGCGACGATATCGTGTAACAAAACTAAAACGCCTTTATCTATCTCGGCATGACAAAGTCAGTCGTGACAGGGTATGGGTCAGAGTTTGCAATGCATCCATCCATAACCATTTCAGACCACGTCTAGTTTAGCAGCGCCACTTGATTTTCACCTTGAAAGCTATATACCTCAATGTAATTATGCAAGGTGCATTGTAATCCATTATTAATATGCAGCGGTCGGTTCCTCAAGTTCTTCCAGAGACTAGTTTCTCACAGAAAGTTTCGTCAGCGGTGGACACGCTATCTCCAGGCATATCCATGGCTTACGTAGTAGTACCTATCGCATACCTTGCCCCTTTCCCGGCATGCTTTTCACCTGTTATTTCTCACCCGTTGCTAGGAATGCACTACAGCCGCGCTGGCTAAGGAAGTAGACATCATGCTTAGACTTGGTTCTGAGTGATGACGGATAGCAGTTTCAGATGTCTCACAAGGGTCTATGTAATAGAAGGTGTACTCTGGCAGCAGCCAGTTTGGAAACATCTGAAATGGTTATCCATCGTCACTGAGAACCAAATGTAAGCATGAAGTGCACTTCCTTAGCCAGCGGTAATGGGTGTGAGAGAACAGGGGAAAGCATGCTGCCAAAGGGGCGAGGTGTGCGGAGGCACTCCTAGGTGAACTCACCTGCTAGCGAAACTTTTTCTGAGGAACTGGTCTCTGGTAGAATTTGTGGAACTGACCGCTGCATATTATAACAAATTATGATGTATGCTGCATAATTACATTCAGCTATGTTGATTTCAGGGTAGGAAATTGACTGGCACTGCTAAGCTGGACACGCTCCACGTTTTCCGTGCACTCAGTGGTCGACGTACGTGTGACTGTCATAGAGAGATGGATAAAGGCATGATGTTAGTAGCAGTTACTTTTGGAAAGGCAGGACCAGCACACTCATTTTCTTGTTTTACTTTCGTCACACATCCTATCCCATACTACAGCCAATGAAATCTTCCTTACCTACAGAAATCAAAATTGCCTTGTAGTATCATTAAAGCTGGACAATGACTAGTGCTCCACACAGCTTGACATATGTTCTCTAAGCTATAAATATCACAGAAGTATATATGTGGCAGAAATCGCATATACACATACAGATCTTCAAAATTGTAGTTAAAGTATGGAAAAACAATGAAAGATCCACTTTGTACAACATAACAGCCACATAAAAATTTTTCCAGTGTTTCCTGAACATTTCACTTCACTTTTCACAAAACAAATTTTTGCAGCACGCTTAAGAATAATGCAGAAAAAGCCCTGGCTTCACGTTTTCCAAGCTATAAAAAATGCAGATGCATTGCGGGACTTGTGTATACACGTACAGGTCCCGACAAACGTTTACAGAACACGCGAGCGGTGTATTTTCTCCTCGGTATGATACCCTAGTGGCAAGCGGAAGCTGGCGAAATCAGCCCAGTCCACTGCCTCAGAGGGGTGGCCGACTCCGCTCTTGGCGACACACAGCGGTAGTTTCGGTATGATTACTGTTGTATGTGCCCATGTGCCCCAAAGTGAGTTGGATTTTACTGCTGTGTTCGCCAACAACACGTGATTCAGCGATTGTTGAGACAGGGAGCTCGCCGCTATCATCGTGATAACAAGTATGAATCATGGTGGCAACACTTTAAGGTGTATTGCTTTTATTGGAAAGCCGTGATATGTAGACAAGAGAAAGAAATATATCCTGTATACAGTTAGTTTATTATGGACGACGCGTGACGAGCTGATACAAAAATTGAACTCTGGCATTCATAATTGATTGATTGATAAACAACTGATGTTGAGTCACGAGTTGTTGACGAGCACAACAGTTAAATCCAACTCACTTCGCCGGCACATACAACAGTAATCATACCGAAATTCCCGCTGTGTGTCGCTAAGAGCGCAGTTGTCCACCCCTCTGAGGCAGTGAACTGGCCTGATTTCGCCAGCTTCCGCTTGCCGCTAGGGTGTCGTACAGAGGAGAAAATACACCGCTCGCGTGTTCCGTAAACTTTTGTCGGGACCTGTACATATAAGACAACAATGTGAGAACAATGTGAAAACCATTCAGTCCAGCTGCACTAAGCTCTTCAGTGTTTCCTGAACTCTCTTGATGAGGTTGGAGGAGTAGAACCACTATGCTGTACGCTGTTTTGCTGCTTTCTTGCTCAGCCTTTCGCGTGCATGCCTCAGCCACGTTTGTATTGCTTTCTCTGCTTCGGCGAGTGTCCCTTCATTTGTTGCTTTGCTGATAGCACCTAGGAGGATCAACACATTGTGCGTGAGGTGCAGGTACTACACAGGCATACACAGAACAGAAGGGTAGCTGTACATAGCATTTTTGAAGTGAAGTAAGTAAGGAAAGTGAAGGAAACTATAAGAAATATAAGGAAAGACAAATTATTTTACCATCCCTATTACCAGTGCCCTCAAGCTGACAGTTCACCAGCTGAGCATCCTCCAACCATTGTGGTACTTAAAATACACATTCAGATGGCAAAAACATCCACACACCCTGAAATACAGCTTTTCTTCTGGTGTGCAAAGAGCTATTTGCCTTGTGAGAAATGGTAGTAATGACATAAATAATAAGAATTTGCCCAGGCCGGCTACAAAACATGGACGACACAAACATGTAAGTAAGGTTAGTAAGTTGAGCTTCACAGGAGTGCACAAAACTGCCAGTGTCTGTGGGACACAACCAAGGAGCCTTACAATGACAGCACATTGGCATATCGGAGAATTCGTACAAAGCGAGTTCATCTTAACGGGAGTGGAAATAAATTTTACATAGGCTTATTAAGCAAAGCAGTGATTCTAAACATGTAGGTCACTGGCACAACATCAGGTATTTACAAAAATGAATCATACCAACAGTACCGTGTGGTTAAAACATATGAAGATCACATACTCATGATTTTTCTACTAAATGCAGGTGTTATATTGTAGCAATGACGATGACAAGGGGCATGTCATGCGCATTGTCATTCTCTCATTAAACCATTGCCATCTTGACGCTCTGCTATTCATAACATTTTGGGTTAAATGCCTTTCTCAGATTCAGGAGGGAAAAATCGGGCGATAATTGTGCGTTCGGGTGTTTTTGTTTCTCCTCTTGTCTATTAAGTCATTCCCCCCTTTTTTTGGATGTGTGTGTAGGTGACTTAGCAGCACTATTCCCCAAAGGCACAGACGCATAGAAGGCATAGCGAACGTAAGTGACCCATTCCTACATGTGTAGCATGTGGCATCCTTTGTTCGTCTTTAGTGGAAATGTCACTTGAGGATTTCATAGTTAATGGAATTCAAGAAGAAATCGGGTTTAACACAGGTTGGAGGTCACTTCGGGGGAATAAGCGGGAGGAACTGAGTTCAACCCGAAAAAATCACTTCCTAGTTATATGTTGTAAGCCATACTTACTACACATCACGTTGCAGCACTCTAATGAACTGAACTTCATTTTGCCACCTGCCCCTGTCCAGTTGAATTGCTGGGCCACCTCATCTGCAATTATTTTGTAGAGGATGCGTCTGGCTCTGTCTCCACTGCTTGTGCCCCCAATTTTTATCATCTGTCGCTGCTGCGGAAGAGCGTGTTAAGTATAAGACTGACTGTACAGTGGATATCGTGCAATAGACATTTACGTAGGCTTATTGATGTGCACGAGTAAGTATAGCAGTCATCGAGTGTTGTAGGCTGAAACTGTGTTGTACAGTGAAATAAGAGCTACCAACAATTAATGAAAGGCTTCACTTGAAATGTAGTACATTATAGATGCGTAAAGTAAAGGCTCTTCAAACACAGGCTCTAATGAAAAAATAAAAATACACTGATCATCTACAGTTTTGCGCTGACATACTGTCTGTCGCCCATGATCATACGCTGGGATGCTGTAACACTCAGCAAGCGATACACTGTATAAAAACACACTCGCACGAAAAGCAGCCAATATGTCTTGATATTTAGCTGAAGTTGGTTCATTTTCTTTCATTTACTGCCAGATCTCCAACAGCTTTTGCTCTTTTCCATTTAAAAAGTTTGGCACATTTCGCTGAGCAGGAATCAGAAAGCTCCAAATATCTAGCCGTTGTCAATGCGATATCTAGTATTTTGTCATTCGTACTGCTGCACAAATGTTTTTAAATTTTTTTCAAATATTGTAGCGAATACTGTTGTACTCAATTTGAATCAAGCTGAATGCACCTTCCAAACCAAATATATCTGAATATTTCCAAAGCTAAAACAGCAACAAAGCTTACAATACAGCTATGCCGTCGCTCCGTGTGTAAGCCAGAAAGCGCCGCACAACAGAAAGAAAAGTACAGCAGCTTCTGAGTGCTCATTGAATGAACACAAAGCATTCCGAAATGGCTTGAATGTGATAGTGTTCGTAAAGCGCTGGCGAATACAAGAACTACCCTTGTACATCGATTGAACTAACATGCAGCAGCTTGTGTGACCACTGTCTCTCTACATTAATACTGTTCGGTTTCATGACCATTCTCTTCGTATATGAAGAGAAGGTCCAGGTATTAACTAAAGCTGTCACTATTCACTTCGATCTGAAAAGCACTGTTTGCACATGTCCAGTCGCTTGTCACGTTCAACATGTCATACGTTTAACTATGATATGATAGAACATACCAGCTGTTCCTTTTTCTTGTGAGAGTGTTGCAGTTCTTCATCAAACTTCACGAAACTTTCAACATCAACAAATGGACGTGTAATGATGTTTGACTCGTCTGTCTCTTTGGGTTCTTGCAAATATGACAACATTATGTCCAGCTGGTCGGAGTGCTCTAGAAGCCGCAATGACATGATGTGGAGGCTGCGCAACACTTTCTTCTCGAACTCTACAAAATTAAAAGCATGTGTGCAAAAACTGTCAGATTGACACTTCAATGGATCAGCAGAGCAATTTCTGCAGATTACCTGCTGTCTACAATCAAGCAAACAATGAAAACATGATGAAGAAGCATATGTCGGCTGGCCTAAAATACTGTAGAACATGAAGCGGAGGCAGATTCAGACCCATGGGGGGGGGGGGGGCGTGAAGGTGCTTAGTACGGAAATCCAATGTATAAACTGACATTCTTTCTTCTTTTGAGGGGGGCGGGGGGTGGATCCATCACTGGCATGAAGGAGAGCAGGATTCACACCTGCATGTCTTTTCGTCCCCATTTCCTTTACGTTATTGTCATGCATTCTCCTGGTATTGTCACAGTTCCATATGCACTTGCAGAAGTTACTGACCTGGGGTGTTGGTTGATGGCTGTGCAAATGAAGTGGTGCAACTCCCAGGAGGCCTTGACTCTGTGCACTTAAGAAGTGCGGAGGACCTTTTTCCTGAAAGCAATTGTGGTGGTTGCAACAGCAATGCACTTGAAGCGTGAAATTCTGACATACAGCTGCACGCTGATTAATTGGGCATGCTGATTGTGCGAGGCTTGGTTCATATTACGAACAGACACATACAAAACAGTGTTTGGGTGAACAGTGATCACAGCTATCCAGAAATGCAAATATGTCCTCAAGGACACATACCAGAAAAGTTTTGTGTTCTTCCAGGCGCGCAGATTTCCGAAGCTCCAGGTGATTCATCACCTACATTAGAATGAAACCAAGGATGTCACAACACATTGATCAATGCTCGAGCAAACACATTCAATGCTGAACCCAGGGTGTTGAACTTTAACTGAACCGCTATATTTGCCCGAATAGAACACTATTTTCCTGCCACATTGGATGTGAAGTACTAATGAAAAGTATTCTTCTGAACAGATTTGGTAAACTGATCACATTCTCTTTCCCTTTTTGGACAAGGATAATTTGAAAGGTGTGAAAGAGGACACCCTATTCCAGGGCGACAACTAACTAATGTGCTCCAAGCATTTACTCAAATTTCAATGTACACACAAGTGGGCTACATGACACGTGCTATCGTTTTGGTGATACTTTGTGTCATTGTTAGGGTGGTGTCCCAGCTGGGGATCATGTTTCCTGTGGCAATCTTAGCACCACAGAGTAGGCACTATGTAGTAATAAGAGACGTCCTGACCGATTTGACAGCAGATCAGGACCACACTGACCTCTTCGATTTTCATTCATTTTTTAAAGATATTTTGAAGCTCACTATACATGATGATACGCAGCAGGAAAACGAATAAGAACATTACCAAAGAATTATGGTATAACTTTTTCTGCAGTGTGCTGAACCGTTATGAACCCGAATAAACTGTTCAAACAGCTATTCTACGCTCCTGAACGAAACGTAAAATCCCTAAGCCTGGACCGAACCCTGAAATTTTTGGTTCGACACTGGCTGAGCCACTGAAAAGCAATTACCGTCACTGCTGGGTTTTCCAGACTCATTGCTGCAGTCCAATTCACGAAGGTTTGACTGGCTAGTTGGCAACTCAGCAGATATTCCAAACATTCTGCTGGCAGGTTTCCCTGCAATAGTGCATAAGCAAATGATCCAACTACAATCAACAAATGAGAATATTAAAAAATGGCAAATGAAATTTTTTTTCCACAAACATTAGTTGGTGACGCGATGAATGCTTCAGTCACCCCTACATGCCCCTATTTAGTAAAGCAGAGTTAAGCATTGTATTCAAGTTAAGGAACCGGTGATCTCTGTTCAAATGTTATTTGCCATTGGTGAAACCAGGACTAAATCAGACATTTCACGAAGGCCCTCCGGTCGGATAGGTAGAAAATGACTCCCTCTTCGTATTACCATCCTTAGGGTATGGGCCAATATCAACAAGAAGAATCTCATTTGCACCCTCATTAATTAGATGAAAAGTTTGATTTTCTAATTTCACAAGAGACAGCCCCAGCACCTGTGTCATTGAAACTGCAACATTCAGGTAAATGTGAAATCCTTAATTGATGTTTTGTTTAATAATTAATCAGTTTCAATTTACAAATTTCTCACACGGAGTCACGCAGCAGCACACCCTTTTCTTCCCCTATCCCCGCTCATGACTCATAAGTAAGGGTTCGTTTGCGCTTTCCTGGTCTTTCATCACTCCAGTGCCAACCATGAACATGTAATTGTAGTTTGACAGCTAAGTGAAACAGTGCCTGGTTGTGCTACTACAGGCAAGAAATTTGAAGACAGAAACAAATTAATTACTCAAAAATACTTTTAGCACCCGTGCAGGGTTTTTCATGCAATACCTTTCACTAAAGGTTGAGATTCAAATTCCACACGTGCTATGAGCATAAATTATGTCCAAACAACGTGCAAAAAGGTAGTGGACAAAATGTTAAATTTAACTTACAGTTTGTACTCTGTCTGCCTTCTCTACTTGAACCTCCCAAATGAAATAGGCTTGACTGGGAGCTTGAACGCTGCACATCCTTTGTGTCTGGTGGAGGGAAACAAACAAAAGCTTGCAACACAAACTACAAATTTAAACTACTGCGTAGAATTCAGTTCTTCTAATGGGACTGTCATGAAACAGTTCAGCATCAGAGACATTCAAGAAACCAGAAGAGCCAAAATCATAACTCACGTCTTATGACGGGGGACAAGGGCTGGCTAGTGGATGTGTGAAAATTCAACACATTTCGTGCATTGTAGCTATCACCTACAAGGGCAGTACTACAAGCTGTGAAGCACATTGTCTACACAGTTTCAGGCATGGCACAAGTAACAATTATGAAAATGACTCAACAACATGTTGGATCATCCAGCTATCGTCCAATTCCTTATAATGTCTTCATTTGAATAATTTATATGCATTGGATTCAACTACTTTCTTTGTGCATTTCAACTCAAAGCAAACGATAGTAAGCAGAATGCATATGTGTACCGTCTTTGTGTTCTAAACAGCAAAACAGTAACCATATTGAGAAAGCAAGCACCAATGTCAAAATAAGGTGACACAAAAGGGTTAAACAGAAAGGATAAGTACTTCAATGACAAACATTATTCTAACAGGGACACACTAGCTCAGAGAAGTTGGAACTGAGGTTCCACTTGTTGACTAAGAGCGGCAGAGGCTCTGCCTCCTGGACGAGGGCCAATAGGAGACCAGAGAGGATGGACACTTTCCAAGCCTTTGTTCTCGCCTAAGAGGTGGTGCAGCGACAGGTCTAGGTAATGATATATGTGGTCGGCTTTTTTGCGACGCCTCAACCTTGAGGCTGACTGACGTGACCTAAATTTTCATGACACGGAGACAACCACTGCCGTTTAGTGCTACAATTATACCTTTCGGGTGTTAATTTAACACAACATATGTGCAGGATGGCCGATTGATTGAAATGAAAAAGAAAAGACAATATATGAAATTAGAGATGACAATGACGTGTCCCAGTTCACCTGTTAGGTGTTCCTGGCACCTGTGAGAGTTTCGTTTCCATTTCTCTACGATGGCCGACTGATTTGGCACTAGTTTCTTTTAGGCCCGTCCCAGCCACATTGGATAATTAAACAGCTCGTGACCATGTTGAAGTTGTTCCTTTCTACTCATCACACTGAACTGAACCATTTCAAATAAATGACCTGTACGTGTGTGTTTTGTTTTTTGTGAGAGGTTACTGAGTGTGTGCCTCTTTTCGGTATTTATTTGCACTAAGTGCACAAAAGGTACCCCTTGGCTTCGCTATCTTTGTCTCCACAACAACAGATGCAGTGCTAGATGAAGCGAGCATTATGCTGGAAGGGAATAAGCATCGCATGTGCACTTTGCATTCAGTGTGCTCACATGTTGTGTAACGTCCTCAAATATGCAGAGCAGAACCTTATAGTTCTGGAGCATTTTGCAAAATGAAATTTCTCTACGTATTTTTTTTTTTATATAATCAGGAATGACAACAGTGTGCTAAGGCAGTGCTCACCCGTTAGAGAAGGGCAAAATGTCTAACTAGTTTAAACCTCGTACAGAGGCCTCGGTGGGTCAGTCGGTAGCGTGTTCGCCTTCTGATCTCGAGATCGCGGGTTCGAACCCAGCCGAGCACGCCAGCAACTTGGTGGCAGGGTACAAGTTGCTTAGCTTTGATGAGCTTTCATGCATGAGGGTTCCCTCAGGTGGACAAAAGCAATCCACAGACCGACCGCTGTGGCGTCGCTCATGATCTCAGTTGTCTCGCGACGTAAACCCCGAATTATTATTATTCAAACCTCGTACAGACGCAGTTCAGCAGTTAGTGTAAATAAATGGCAAAAAAATGCACACACTCAGTAACCACACACAAAAGACAAGACACGCAGGACAATTATTTGAAATGGTTCAGCTCAGTGTGAGGAGTAGAATAAGCAGCGCTTTTGTTTTTCCCATCACAAAGCTATCTTTCCTTTTTAATCATTCACCCATACTGCACGTACGGTGTGTTAAATTAACACCCGAAAGCGTTATCATCAAAACTAAACAGTAGTGGTTCACTTTCGCCGTGTCATAGAAATTTAAGTAACACCGGTCAGCCTCAAGGTCCAGGCGCCACAAAAAGTCCACCACGTGTCACATGCATGTCACTCCTGAGCGCTGACACAGGTCCATCTTTTAGGTGAGTGCAGAAGGCTTGGGCAAGTGTCCACCCTCCACGTCCTCCTATTGGCCTGCAATCGGGAGGCTGAGCCTCTGCCTCTCTTGGTCGACAGACGGAACCTCAGTCGAAGTTGGTGGTGAACATACTGAGGTGTGAAGTGCATCCTTGTATACATTGAAACTGACCATTTTTTAGCTTGCTCTTTCAACATGCCACAATGCAGACGCAACAAACACCATAAAGTAGGGTGTACGCTTCGTTCACAAGCACAAATCTAGTCAAGCTGACAGAATGACAGTGAGGGCTGGTGAAGGACCAGTAAAACATTCCATTCAAACCAGATATCTGTAATATTCACGGGCCTCTGCAACCATAAGAAATGACTCTTACGTTTTTGTTTACGAAGAGGAGGAGGAGGGGTTGCAGGTAGTGAGTACTCCTCATCTGAAAGTTCAGGAAGATGCTTCCTCCTTTGGGTGTGCCTTTCGCTTGCTGCATGGCCTTCATTGCCTGGTCAATATTAGCAAATAAAAAAAGCCAAATAAAGCTTCCAAAAAGATTATGAGACCACAGGAAGGCATCTTTGTTCCCCCTTTGTTACGCGCTTTAATTGCCACTATGAAAATTAACTGCCGCAATGGCACAAAGAGAACTCCGGAAGCTTATCCAGCACAGTAAAAATGAGTTAGCAATTTTTTAGGCCTGTCGGTTTGAACTCAAACAGAGAAAGGGACGGACAGAGAGCAGACAGCCGTAGCGCAGTACGAATGCTTACATGTTGGTTGGCGGCGGCGGGGAGGTGTGACAGGCGGAGGGCTATCATCGTCCGACAGCAACCTTCTGACTCTGCGTCTTTTTCCCCTTCCATACTCCAGCTCACCATTGAGGTCAGAGGTGTTTGTGGCAATAGGGAGCATTTTTCGTGCCTCCTCATAGCTTTCTGTTGAACAAAACAAACAGCCATTAGAATTCACACAACAGTAACCTACACTGTCAAGAGCATACCATATGCTTCCATTTCCTCACACTCCAGAAACCGCCAGTGCATTCCAGGGGGCTTGTTTTTCCTTACATAGAATCCCACCTTTTTCTCCTCCTTCTCTGGCGGCCAAAAACAGTCTGTGCCGACCACCCATGTGGATGGCACGACTGCCACCTGGTTGTCCTCATTGGGGAATCTTACAATTTTGTATCCTGTGGAGGCTGCCAGAAACAACAATCAAGTTAAGACAGCGGAGTGTATGCTATGCCAATCCTATATAATCAAGAAATGCATAATGAAGTGACTGTGATGGCTAACAGCAAGTGTAGGCTTTGCAATAGATGAGGACGGTAAGTCGTCTCAAAGGACCAACAGAAAAGTGGCTTGTTAGGGAACTTCAGCGATAATGAACACGATGTCCATGCACAAATAGGGACAAAGTTGTGCTCTGAAAGCTGCAGAATAGTGCAATATATTGCTGGTGTGGACAACAAGATGCTCATTCTCAAAGAGGCAGAGGCTGGCAACAGGAAGACCATCATAGATCAGGTTCACAATGTGCTGTTTTGACGTCAGTGAAGTCTCACATGAGCAAGCAGAGAAATAAGCGGCTAAGAAATAAATACATAACAAAGGTTGTGTGCAACTTGCAAGTTCCTGCTGATTGTGTGCTTGTTGAAGTATAGGCTGCTGTTAATACGCTATGAAAGTAGGTCAGTATTTCGCGCAGTCCCTCAGCTTTTCCCTTGTGCACGTAGAATAGTCTCAGTGGATCGCTCTCAAAGAAGGTACCACAACAACTGCACGTGAGGACTACATTGCTTCATCTTTTTCACCATAGCGTTGTGGCCTGCATGCGAATGCCCCCTTATTGCTCCTTTCTGAGTGGACAGACACTTCGTCACGTGCTATCTCCAAAGTTTTCTTTGTGTCATGAAAAGAGACATACTGCCATAGCGTATAATACAGTGAAAGAATATACAACCAGACTAAGGTATGTGAGGATATTTTGGAACAAAACTGCAAGTTGATCAAACGGCACAGATACACACAGCCTTCTGCTCAACGGCACTACTGCTCTACAGTGTGCGGCAATGGAAAAGCTACAAAGGAGTTAGGCTTGAAAGGCAATAGCATACACTTCATTCTAACTGAAGCCAATGGCCAGACGCGCACACACGATGGTTTTGAGAAAACGTGAATGTCGAGTAGGGATGATGCACAGGGATACACATACAGATCTTGTGCAGACCTGAACTTTCTTCCTATAATACACGGAAGCTCTGTAGAAGCACTGCGGGCTATTGCTGTGATCCTCACAAAACTTCCATCAAACAAAAGGCACGTACTGTCCCGTGAATTGTTCTGAATGTGAAAACGGCCTGGTACCACAAGGCGCCTATAAAGGGGGCCGATACACCCTGTTGGCACTTCTGAGCCATTCCTGATTTCAAGAGAAAGACTGATGTCACTTGTACGAGGAGCAGTAACAGGAGGAATACACCTCTGTTCCAAAATTCGATTATGCAGCTGCTCCAGAGGCCTTTCGGGTTTCCGCAAACACCTTTTCAAGACCTGCATGAAGCTCTCGAAAGGGAAGGCACTCCAGCTGTCAAGAGGACCATGGTTTCGGACGTCGTCCACCAAGTGAAGCAAACCGTGGACATTATGCGAGACAAACTCCTGGCCATATATGACTGCATGCTTCTGGACAAAATGGCGCAACAGCTTCTCTGCATAATCTGCATGTTCCTCAGACAGCGTGGGGCTCACCAATATGGAAATAGCAACATGCAGTTCCAAAAAGTGTTTGTACTGATTTCTCGGAAGAGATGATGCTAGCGAGACTGGACCAGTGTAAAGAAGGAACATCCGTAGCTCCGTAGCCTTCCACCTGTCAAGTTCACAGATAGATCTAGGCTTGCGAGAGAAATCAACGGGAACAAAGGAAGCTAGGGACGCGTGCTTCACTGAGATGGTCTCACGAAGGGAAGGACTGAGACGGTGTCCTCTGCTTCCTTTGAACCACATTGACAGGAGCTTTTTTTGCACACCGAGACATACAAGGTGCATATACTCTAAGGGTACCTGTTGCACAATATCAATGGGAAGCTCCTTCAGTTTTGAAGTGCCTATGTGGTGGTCCTCCTGCTCATGAGCTCGAAAACTCGCATCTGTCCGCAATGGTGCATTCATTTCTGGGAAACATACTCTGTCTCCAATATATTCCCCCTCAGTTGTACACTTCGTACAGCTATTATAGCCCGAGTGCCCTTTCACTGCAAGCACGTAAGCTTTGGCGGGAGCATCGCACACGAATGCAGCTACTTTAACATTCACTCTCTTGCCTTGAATTTCCAAGCCTTCCCTGTAAAGTTCGCACAGCTCCGCAACAAATGGACTGAGAAATGTATGTGCACATAAAGCTTTTGAAGTCCCATGGTACACCCCAGCAGGGAATGGTTCTAAACCTTTGCCACAGTTGACCACCTTGCATAGAATCGGCCAAAACTGGTGTTTTGTGCTTTTTGTGATCGGAAGGCCGTCTATGTTCACATTAAACAGGATCACATCTGGAAGATTTTCTGATGTGGAAAGTGTATAATGAAGACCGGCCTTTAACCCAAAATGACAATATGTTCCCTCACACATTTCTACTATGTTGTTGTGCCGTGGAGTGTTAAGCAAGGATCGTGCACAACTCGGAATGTCTACAAAACAATCGTGTGACTTCATGAGCTTTAATATTGCTGTGACATGGTTCTGATGTACGCCTGTAAGAGCCCAAGCCCTCAACTTAGCTATTACAGATTCCACTTCGGAAGTACTGGAAGCTCTGAGTGACACATTATTTACAACAGCTGGCAAATGCGACAAGTCAACGTCGCCTGATACCCTGTGCTGTAGGAAAAGCGACTGCGAGGTGCAGCTACCAGAAGACGTTTCAACATTCAGCTGCGAAGCTCCGGTTTCCTCACAGCTAGGCACAGCGAGGAAAAGCGACTGCGAGGTGCAGCTACCAGAAGACGTTTCAACATTCAGCTGCGAAGCTCCGGTTTCATGAACAACGTCACCCGACGCGAGCCCAACTGATTCAGTAGCTCCTGACACATTCTGAGGATGCGGTACATCAGGAATATCAGATATCAGCTGAAAGCTACGTTCCACGTCTGCCTGCACACGCCGATAAAACGTCCGTCTGGATACTTTCGGCATGCTGAAGGTGTTTTGTGCGACGCGCCTGTTGCCTTCCTGGCAATCAGAAATGTGAGTATGCCTTACTTGTGTCAGACATCCCGTCAGAAGCACACAGTTCCAGTTCCAGTAGCAACACGGCAGCCTCTTACCGCCACCGACGAACTAATATCAAGCACGAAAATTCTGAGTGAGGAACTAGTACAAGCAGCACTAGTGGAAACCGCGGGAATGCGCCGGCGCCGATAACAAAGGATGAACGGATCAACCGCCAAAAAAAAAAAAGGCTTAATCTCACAACGGAACCGGATATGCCGGGAAGTGACTGAATGGTAGATGTACTATCGTGCTATCACTTATTGTCGTGTATTAAGCAATGAAAAGAAAAATTATTTTGTAATTTTTTTTTTTTTTTTTTCAAACGGGTAGGTAAGAAGAAGTTGCTCGGTACATGTGCGGTCAGTTCCGCGGCTGCGGCACCACAAGCTGCATCGCTGCAAGCTAAGATGGCCGCGTCAGAATGTTATCCAGCATCCAGTAGAGCAGATGTCTGTTGTGCGGTTTATTGTTTAGTTAGTTCGCTTTTGTTGTCATTGTTTGTGAGTGTCTGCTTCTTGGCGTGTGATTATTGATCTCAAATTCGCTGTGCTGTGAAAACTGCTTTGGTGCTATACAGTTAGTGTTTCTATAGTTTTTACCGAAACAAAACACGTCGAATACAAATTAATGTCTGACGAATTATTGGGGGATTAATCGCTGCAATGAACATAAATCTGCTATGCTTCAACGACTTAGGTATCACCACTTCGCTGTGGAGCAATGGCGTGTTCCTTTTTTTTTATGCTGTTTTGGAATTACATTGCGATTTATGTGCACCGATAACCGCAGGGTAGACTGTGCACGCACCAGAAAAATTAATGCCGGAACGGGTAGCGGGTCGGACATTGGTGAAACACATCAAATTTCAAAACGTGTGGCGGGTGGGGCAAACCTTTGAAAATATGCGGGGTGCGGGCGTATCCGTGTCTCTTTGCCGATAAAAGTCGAGTTTATCGAGTGTGGGTACGGGTCGAGAAAACGCGACCCACGCAGGACTAAATGGTAGGTTTTGATGGTGTCTGAAAGCGGATTTTGATGTGCATAGGATTGTCAGGGTTCACTGTAGATATTTCGTGAATACCCCGTGCTTTTCAGTTGCAACAACTTCATTTTTAAGATGATGAATGGGGAACTTCATTGACAGGATCCCCGCGCTTTTCACATTTCGCAGATGTTTACATATTCCACCAATTCCAAAACATTTTCGCAACGTGATTTTCATAGCAATTGGGTTACGTGTTTGCATTTTGTAAAACACGATGTTACGTTAGGTAGAGAGGAACTTGTATTTGCAGCACTTGCACATGTTGTCTAGCTTGTAGTGGATGTATATTGTGCCATCTGTGTCATAATTGAGGTGCAGTGAAAGATCATCACGTTCACAGTGGAACTTTTCATGATACTGCTCTTCACGCGTCATTTGTGATTTATTTCTTTACACCTCACATCTCGATCTTTCAAAATTTGTAAATTATTTGGACAAAATTAATTTCCTTCTCCTTAACTGAAAAACCCAAGACTAGAGGACAAAAAAAAAAAAAGAAAAAAAACACAGACAAGGTCTTTCTTTCATTTCATTCATTCACTTCCTTTTCCTGTTGACAAAAAGTGCTGCGAAGCAAAGGTACTCAGCATGAGTCTCTTTTTGTCACTCGTCATGCAAGTGGTGACACACAGAAGCTACAGAATTGGATGACCGGGCAACAGTGTTATGCTGTGCCAGGTGAAAAAAGGGAGAAAAAATCACAAAAATGATTTTTGCATGTGTCTAAGAAATTTTATTGCATGAATTACTAAAGTGGTGTGGATTGGTGTGCATAATCAATAGTGCTTGGATGCCAGAATACCGAGACATGCAGAACACAATTGAAGCTGCAAAAACAAATCTTTGGACAGCACAAGCATTTCACCACCAGCAAAACCGACTTTCCAGCCCACATTCCAAACAAGTGCAGCACACAAGCTAAATGAGTGGAGGGTTGCCGGCAGGATTTTCTGTAAAAGATGGACATTTTTCCATTTTTGAACAATATAAGCTGGTTCCCGTATTAACTAAATGCTTGCTGCTTGGGAAATTGTTTTTTGTCTTGCTTGGCTGCACATTCTTGCTCCTTTATGTTTAATTTGCTCGTGTTTCCGAGGAAGCTTGATCATTATCGTTACATATAGCACGTGCTGCTGCAGCTATCACTGAAAAATTTCTGCACTGGAATGCTGTGCAGTATACCATCGTGAGCTTTACAAGACAGAACACGAAAGTGCATGGCAGATAACGTCCTCTGCAAGTTGTGGCGGCACTCTGTGGTGATACACGGAAACAGATGACGAGGGTATTGTTCTACCTGAAACCATCACCCTTGCCATCGTTTCAATGCATGAGTTCAATGCCATTAAACACAACCACTTTTGTCCAATGGTTGATGACAAATACTATTCTTTCTTTCAAGTGACTGTGGTCCCAATTCTGTGCACCTCACTGGGATACCTCCCGGCTGTAACAGAGTCCCTCACCATTATCAGTTGCTAAAACGGTGCGTGATGGGGGTAGCAGCGACAGAGGCTATGGGAAGACACTTTCCAGTTCATTTAGAAAGTGCCACAAGGTGGTGAGGTGGCGGACGGAGCTATCAGCCACACACTCCCGTGTTCCATCTCTTGAAGCCCACGACAGTACCATTAGAATGTAAGAGAGAGTATCCAACGAGAAGATGGCATTTAATCCTTCAAAATACTCTGCAAAATAGATAAAAATAGAAAGGCTTCAGGGTGACGGTTATGAATGTTTCTACCACACATTACAGTAATAGTGTACCATGCACAAATTTGCTTAAAGGAGTTGCGACAGGTCATCACACATTATCCCAGATAAACGTAAACGTTGTTCATTGCATCGACGTGAACCTGAAAGATTCACAGCGAAAATCGTAATAGAAGCTGAGAAAATGGCACTATGAATACCGAAACTCATGCAGCTCTGACATCACAGACCTCGTCGCTGCCAGTGAGGCAGTGCAAGAGAAGTCACGTGCTTACAGCTGCCAGTGGGAATGGACGCAATTCAGAGGTCTGTGAAGTCTGCGCTTCGCTCGAGAGTGTGTTTGATGGCTTGCAGCCAAAAGCTGTGGGGTGTACATGTTGAACGCAGTTTCGAACTTCGAATTACAAATGTACATGCGTGTCTCTAAAGCACCCTTTTTTAATTATTCATGCACCATGCATTTGCAACCAGTGTTACAATTTAAGCAGTGCACAGTGCTAGGCTTTATGCTATTTGTTTATTTTAATTGCGGATATTCAGATGTCTCTTGCTACAGATTTGTGTACATATTCTGGAAGGTAGGTGTACATCAAGTTCTGGGCCCTGTTCATGAGCGTCACCCTGGAGGTCTTGTGTTATTATTTGTCACAGCCTATCTTAAAAAATTAAATGACATCCTTGACCTTGTTGCTTGCTCTGTTGATCATTTTATTTTATTGAGAAATAAGATTTGAACATGCTCACAGCAAGTGGGCTGCAAGAAAAACAGATGTATGTATATCTGCAGCCTGAAGTTTTAGGTTTTTGCCCGATGCAGGGGTATGCAATTCTTCCCCGAATTCGCACCCCGAATTAAACTTTGACTCTTTAGGGTGAAACCCGATTTTTACCCGGCAAATTCACCTCACTGGGATGTCTGTAGGAATGCACTGACATACTTGTTTGGCAGCAAATGCAGTTACATCACTGTTTGTACCAAGCCAGTACTGAGCCCAATTTCTCCCCGAATTTAGCATACTGGACGTTTTTCCACTCGAATTCACATGAATTTAGAGCACATGTTTATTTACCCATTTTTACCCGCCGCATTTAGAAAAAAGTATTTCCCGAAAACTTCGGGCTCTATGTATATTGTGTCTTATACGTATCAGATTTTATAATTCATGACAATTTTGTTATTTCAGTTCCATGCTGTTTAACTTGGTGATGAGCAAATTTCACTAGCTCGCAGTGCTGTAATGTAGTGTTATTTTAATGTGTAGTATTTTGACAGTGTAATATATAACAGTAGTGTAATATAACAGTGTATTATTTTAATTTGCAGAATAAAATGTCTTTTCCGTCAGAGAAATGCTTTGGTACAGTCATATTCAAAATATGATTTCGTCTAATTCTTAAACATTTACAGTTGCACAAATTGTGCACGTGTTGATTAATCTCCATTCATCTTGGTAAACTGCCATAATAAAGTCTAGTTTTCAACAAGGCACTCATTGAACCCAAGCTCTCAGGGTAGTCTGGGTACATCTACCAGTGTAAAATTGGCACATAAAGAAAACAAATGTACTACTAAATATTTTAGGGGTCTTAGCAGCTAACATATTTCTCGTCCCACTACATGCCCACAGGGGTGTGCACAGGACGTACCTGAATGACACTTCAAGGACAATCCGCGAGTGTCATCCTCAGACCGTTCTGGGGACACACATCGAAGGACGAGGACACGGTGACACTGTGGGGACATCCTGAGGATCATGTGTGTTGTTGGGGGTGTTCATAGGCCTTCACTAAATAGGTGAGCCGATAATGACTCAACATAAAATAAAATAAAATAATCATTCCACCATCACTGGCTGCAAGTTTGGGTACCCAACAGAGCAGTGCGCTCCCATCAACACGCCTTGGGCTGGCCTTACACACACACCCGAAGCCTTTTTGAATACATTCTGCTGTCGCCACTCGCTGTCGCTGTCGCTGCTCGCTTAAAGGGATTTGTGTGCCCTTGTCCTGTGCTTTCTTTACGCAAGGGCAATGCGGCTGTGCATGTAGCATTATGCAATAATTATCTGATAGGAGAAATAGGTGTCTTTTGCTTAGTTTATTAGCGTATGCTTCGATTTTCAAAATCAAGCACAAATGCGCGTAATTCTTGCTGCTCTTTCCCTTGTTCACTGATTTTACGCAGAAGAAAGTCGCATGGTAAAGCTGAGAAGGGGGTTTGTATGTTTTTTGTTTGTTAAATGTCATTAGGAGCACGGTGTGTTGAGGAAGTCAGCTGTTATAGGTATTCATGCAGAAATGCTTGCATCCGAGCGCAGGACAGAAATTCCTAGCACGCCACCCACAGTGTAAATTAATTATTTTGGTTGTGAAACTGCTTCACTGCATGACAACGCTGAAATGGGAAGAGAGAAAAAATGGGAGCGCTTGATTAATAGTGATCCAGGTAACAGGGCAATTATTGTTTCCATAGAAAGTAGAATTTTAAGGCTCCTAAATTATAGTTGAGCGTAGTACGGACTTCTTGTGTGATGGCGTTGTGTCTAGTCCTCCGTCGAGCGCGAATGGAACTTTGCCCCCAGGCTTTCGCGCCTTTTTGCTCGCAGATGTAGCCTCAGACAACGAATGTATGAGCATAGAAAGGGTCATGTATTACATAAGCCTGGTGATGATGTTGAGTGGTCACAATTATTATTCCAAAGAGCAGTGGTAGTTTACTGGTGTTGTGATTCTAATGATTATGAGGAGCCTTTGGGGTGAAAATCGCTAATATGCACGGTGCTTATTTGTTGAATTTTAATGTAGGAATAAATATCATTAAGAGTAGGACAAAGGAAATAATCTTGTGATTCACTAAATAATAGGAGTCTTTGTCTTTGCCACTGCCTTCTTCAGACAGGATGTGATGACGTCACGCAGTCTGTAGCAATGCATTGACTTGGAGGGATTTACGATGAGCACTGTTCTTCGAATAAGAGGAATGTGTGTGTTTAGAAATAGTTTGATGTTGGTTTTCTGCTTTGTTCAAGTGTTTCTCTTCATTTTTTTACCCCTTTTTGTCTGAGAAACATGCGCTGACATGCCCCGACCTGTTCCGTCATGCTTTCCTTCTGCATGTAGTTTTTTTTCTTTTTCACAAGGAACATTCTTGTCTTGACGATAGTGCTGCCCTGAATGGGAGTAGTGCTAGAACTATTCTTACTAATTTTGCGATTCACTTAGTTCAAAGAATAACCGCAAGGGGGGCAGGTGCATGGCTTTATCCAGTCGAGGAACAAAGCATCATTATTCAGTTATCGCCCTGGCTCTTGGATGGGACAGACATGTCTCGATTAGCTCGTTGTATGTAGCCATTGATGGTGTTACTTGTTAGGATATTTTGTTCTTTTGGAAGTCTCATTTAGTAAGACTTTGGAATTCCTACGATCAGCTTTCATGCATGGTGTTTTTCTGCAATAGTTTCCTATGCAATCGTTATAGTAGAATAAAGGAAATAATCTCGGGATAGTGATTCAATAAATAACAGGTCCCCTGTCTAGAGCGTACGCGTCCTTGAGCCACGCAGCTGTATGATGACGTCATACCGCGACACTATTGTTTCAGGTGGACCTTGTCCAGAGGAACATTAGTGGAAAAAAACAGTGTAGCCATCAGACAATAGGCTGACGTCACGACCAATGAGCAAGGCCTGCAGAGGGCGCTACTTGTCTCTTAGCCTCTCGCAGGTGGCGCTAGGTGCACGCAGAGGGCGCTACGAGCGTGCGCGCATGCGTAGCATCCGTAGAGTGGCGCCTGCATCAGTCGGCCGCTGGCTCTCGTAGGGAGAAGATGTGCGGTCGCTCACTCCGTCTTCCCCGCGCGGAGACAGTTTGTGCCTGGGTGCCGACGGAAGCGGTCGCCGTGGGGGAAAAGGTGGGTGATTTCCCGATGTTTGCACGTTGTTTTACCGCGCTCGTTTTAAGCCTTTTCTCGCATGTTCGCGCGTAACGAATATTCCCTGTACGTGCATGTTTAGACTTGTTGACCAGTGATCCGTAGCGGCCTTTTGCTCGTGTTGTGGCATGTTTAGCGTTGTGTGACTACTATTTTTGTGGTACTTGTCTTGTGTTAGCCGTTGAATTCTGTAGGTGATGACCCTGTGGTTGTTGCTGTTGTACCTGTAAGGGCATCCCCGCCATCATTTTCTATCTTCTTCTGCCTTGGGAATGAAAGTGGCGCTGGCGTGGTTCTTAATAATTTTGTTGTGAGATTAGTTGACAAAGTAACTGCTAGGGGTGCAGCTGTGGGGCTTTATACAGGAGAAAAAAGCATTATGAGTCAGTTCTCTGCATGGCTGTCGCATGGAGCAGTCGCATTGTTCTGCGCCCCCCGTGACTGCTGTTGTGGTGGGCTACTTTGTTTCTGTGTCTGACTCTTTTTGTTGTTAGCTATTGATGGTTAGCATATTTACTCTTGCTTTCACAGCCTTCGTATTATGAGTGTTTTTTTCCCTGCATGTCCAGAGCTGTCCTAACCTGCCCAGACATGCCATGATGGCGTCACAGCTGACGTCACAGGATGTCCGGAACTGGTGGCCACAGCTGTGATGCTATGCATCCTGCCTCTGTGCTCCGTTACCCAGCGATGGTCAGCGACCGTTCCAGACCGCTTTCTTCAAGATGGCCTCATTGATCTTCAACTAAACTCCTTCTCTCCACTCTGTTTCTATCTTTTTATTTTATTTGCTACCTATTTTTATTTTTTATCCCTCACACAGTGGCCTGGATGCCATTAATGAGCAATTAGAGCAATTTGAGACCCCCACAGTAAGGAGGAGGAGGAGTGTCGTTGGGAGGAACCCGAGAGGTCTGCCTGCCTGATTAGGCGACATGTTTCTCGGGAAGGGAAAGGTGGTGGAGAGGAGGAGAGGAAAGGGTGAAGTGGAAGACCGAGCGGAATCCGCTCAGGGGGAGGATAGCTGCGTCCATGGGCCGACTTCAGGGGAACTGTGCCGGCATACGCCTATTACACATCTGAGGGAAACCCAGGAAAAACCCCAGACGGCACAGCCGGCCCGCGGATTCTAACCGCGGACCTCCCAGTCTCCAAGCGCACGCGTTACCGCTGCGCCACCGGAGCTGGTCCCACAGTAATTAGGATCATTCAGTGAGTCATTACACTAATTGGGGAGCATCTAAGACGTGTCCAGACCACTGTGTGAGTTGTGGGCTAGTTGAGCTGATCATATACTACTTGTCTCTAGCCTTGTGCTGTTCTTGCACAGCAAAAGCTTTTCAGTTATGTTCCAACTACCCAAAGTATCTACGTTAGTTAATTATCCTTCCAGTTCGGCATCGTGGGGCGTGTCTCGCTACCCTTCTGACGTTCTTGCGCCGCAAATGTTTTTCAGTTATGTACCAGGTGCCCCGAGTACATGCGTGAGTTGGTTATCTTTCCAGTTCGGCGTCGTGGTATGATTCTAGCCTTGTGCTGTTCTTTCGCCGCAGAAGCTTCTCAGTTATGTTCCAACTACCCAAAGTATCGACGTTAGTTCATTATCTTTCTAGCTTGGCGTCCTGGTGCGTGTCTCTCTACTCTTGTGCTGTTCCTGCGCCGCATAAACTTTTCAGTTGTGCATCAAGTACCCGGGTATCTACGTTAGTTAATTATCCTTCGAGTTCGACGTCGTGAGGCGTGTCTCCCTACCCTTCTGACGTCCTTGCGCCGCAAATGTTTTTCAGTTACGTGCCAGGTGCCTCGAGTACGTGCGTGAGTTAGTTATCTTTCGAGTTCGACGTAGTGGTATGTCTCTAGCCTTGTGCTGTTCTTGCGCCGCAAAAGCTTTTGAGTTATGTTCCAACTACCCAAAGTATCTACGTTAGTTAATTATCTTTCCAGCTCGGCGTCCTGGTGCGTGTCTCTCTACTCTTGTGCTGCTCCTGCACCACATAAACTTCTCAGTTGTGCATCAACTACCCCAGGTATCTACGTTAGTTAATTATCCTTCCAGTTCGGCGTCGTGGGGCGTGTCTTGCTACCCTTCTGACGTTCTTGCGCCGCAAATGTTTTTGAGTGATGTACCAGGTGCCTCGAGTACGTGCGTGAGTTAGCTATCTTCCATTTCGGCGTCGTGGTATGCCTCTAGCCTTGTGCTGTTCTTTCGCCGCAAAAGCTCTTCAGTTATGTTCCAACTACTCAAAGTATCTACGTTACTTAATTATCTTTCCAGCTCAGCATCCTGGTGCGTGTCTCTCTACTCTTGTGCTGTTCCTTCGCCCCATAAACTTTTCAGTTGTGCATCAACTACCCCAGGGATCTACGTTAGTTAATTATCCTTCCAGTTCGGCGTCGTGGGTCGTGTCTTGCTACCCTTCTGACGTTCTTGCGCCGCAAATGTTTTTGAGTTATGTACCAGGTGCCCCGAGTACGTGCGTGAGTTAGTTATCTTTCGAGTTCGGCGTCGTGGTATGTCTCTAGCCTTGTGCTGTTCTTGCGCCACAAAAGCTTTTCAGTTATGTTCCAACTACCCAAAGTATCTACGTTAGTTAAATATCTTTCCAGCTCGGTGTCCTGGTGCGTGTCCCTCTACTCTTGTGCTGTTCCTGCGCCGCATAAACTTTTTCAGTTGTGCATCAACTACCCCAGGTATCTACGTTAGTTAATTATCCTTCCAGTTCAGCGTCGTGGGGAGTGTCTCGCTACCCTCTTGACCTTCTTGCGCAGCACATGTTTTTGAGTTATGTACCACGGGGCCCGAGTACGTGCGTGAGTTAGTTATCTTTCCAGTTCGGCGTCGTTGTATGTCTCTAGCCTTGTGCTGTTCTTTCGCCGCAAAAGCTTTTCAGTTATGTTCCAACTACCCAAAGTATCTACGTTAGTTAATTATCGTTCCAGTTCGGCGTCGTGGGGCGTGTCTCGCTACCCTCGTGACGTTCTTGCGCCGCAAATGCTTTTCAGTTATGTGCAAGCTGCACCAAGTACGTGAGTTAGTTAGTTATCTTTTCAGTTCGCCGTCGTGGTGTGTCTCTAGCCTTGTCCTGTTCTTGCACGGCAAAACCTTTTCAGTTATGTCATCCACGTTAGTTAATTATTTTTCAGTTCGGCGTCGTGGGGCGTCTCTCGTTACACTTGTGCTATTCTTGCGCATAAAAAACTTTTCAGTTATGTGCAAACTGCCCCAAGTATACACGTTAGTTAATTATCCTTCCAGTTCGGCGACGTGGGGCGTGTCTCGCTACCCTTGTGCTATTCTTGCGCATCAAAAGCTTTTCAGTTATGTGCCAACTACCCCAAGTATGAACGTTAGTTAATTATCTTTCCAGTCCAGCGAGCTGGTGTGTGTGTCTCTACTCTTGTGCTATTCGTGCGCATTAAAAACTTTTCAGTTAAGTGCGAACTACCCCACGTATGAACGTTAGTTAATTATCTGTCCAGTCCGTCGAGCTGGTGTGTGTCGCTCTATTCTTGTGCTATTCGTGCGCATCAAAAACTTTTCAGTTATGTGCCAATTACCCCAAGTATGAAGGTTAGTTAATAATCTTTCCAGTCCGGCGAGCCGGAGTGTCTCCCTCTACTCTTGTGCTATTCGTGCACATTAAAAACTTTTCAGTTATGTGCCAACTACCCCAAGTATAAACGTTAGTTAATTATCTGTCCAGTCCGTCGAGCTGGTGTGTGTCCCTCTACTCTTGTGCTATTCGTGCGCAATAAAAACCTTTCAGTTATGTGCCAACTACCCCAAGTATAAACGTTAGTTAATTATCTGTCGAGTCCGTCGAGCTGGTGTGTGTCCCTCTACTCTTGTGCTATTCGTGCGCATTAAAAACCTTCCAGTTATGTGCCAACTAGCCCAAGTATGAACGTTAGTTAATTATATGTAGAGTCCGGCGAGCTGGTGTGTGTCTCTCTACTCTTGTGCTATACGTGCGCATTAAAAGCTTTTCAGTTATGTGCCAACTACCCCAAGTATGAACGTTAGTTAATTACCTTTCCAGTCCGGCGAGCTGGTGTGTGTCTCTCTAATCGTGTGCTATTCGCGCGCATTGAAAACTTTTCAGTTATGTGCCAACTACCCCAACTATGAACGTTAGTTAATCTTCTGTCCAGTCCGCCGAGCTGGTGTGTGACCCTCTACTCCTGTGCTATTCTTGCGCATCAAAAACTTTTCAGTTATGTTCTAACTACCCCAAGTATCCACGTTAGTTAATTATCTTTCAGTTCGGCGTCGTGGGGCGTGTCTCGCTACACTTGTGCTATTCTTGCGCATCAAAAACTTTGCAGTTATGTTCCAACTACCCAAAGTATATGCGTTAGTTAATTATCTTTCCAGTCCGGCGAGCTGGTGTGTGTCTCTCTACTCTTGTGCTATTCGTGCGCATTAAAAACTTTTCAGTTATGTGCCAACTACCCCAAGTATGAACGTTAGTTAATTATCTGTCCAGTCTGTGGAGCTGGAGTGTGTCCCTCTACTCTTGTGCTATTCGTGCGCATTAAAAACTTTTCAGTTATGTGCCAACTACCCCAAGTATGAACGTTAGTTAATTATCTGTCCAGTCCGGCGGGCTGGTGTGTATCCCTCTACTCTTGTGCTATTCGTGTGCATTAAAGCGTTTCAGTTATGTGCCAACTACCCCAAGTTATAACGTTAGTTAATTATCTTTCCAGTCCGGCGAGCTGGTGTGTGTCTCTCTACTCTTGTGCTATTCGTCCGCATTAAAATTTTTCAGTGAAGTGCGAACTACCCCAAGTATGAACGTTAGTTAACTATCTGTCCAGTCCGTCGAGCTCGTGTGTGTCGCTCTATTCTTGTGCTATTCGTGCGTATCAAAAACTTTTCAGCTATGTGCCAACTACCCCAAGTATGAAGGTTACTTAATTATCTTTCCAGTCCGGCGACTGGTGTGTGTCCCTCTACTCTTGTGCTATTCTTGCGCATCAAAAACTGTTCAGTCATGTTCCAACTACCCCGTGTATTCACGTTAGTTAATTATCTTTCAGTTCGGCGTCGAAGGGCGTCTCTCTCTACTCTTGTGCTATTCATGCGCATTAAAAACTTTTCAGTTATGTGCCAACTACCCCAAGTATGAACGTTAGTTAATTATCTTTCCAGTCTGGCGAGCTGGTGTGTGTCTCACTACAGTGAACCCTCGTTATTATGACCGTGGTCGTTCCTGAAAATTTTGGTCATAATGCGGAATTGTCATATTAACGGGGGGGATTTGCAGAGGTTACACTGCATTGTTCCCCAGGAGCATGGTCGTAAAGCGCGTATGTCAGATTATCGGGGGTCATATTAACGAGGGTTCACTGTACTCTTGTGCTATTCGTGCACACTAAAAACTTTTCAGCTAAGTGCCATGTACCCCAAGGATGAACGTTAGTTAATTATCTGTCCAGTCCGTCGAGCTGGTGTGTGTCGCTCTATTCTTGTGCTATTCGTGCGCACCAAAAACTTTTCAGTTATGTGCCAACTGCCCTAAGTATGAAGGTTAGTTAATTATCTTTCCAGTCCGGCGAGCTGGTGTGTGTCTCTCTACTCTTGTGCTATTCGTGCGCATTAAAAACTTTTCAGTTATGTGCCAACTACCCCAAGTATGAACGTTAGTTGATTATCTGTCCAGTCTGTCGAGCTGGTGTGTGTCCCTCTACTCTTGTGCTATTCGTGCGCATTAAAAGCTTTTCAGTTATGTGCCAACTACCCCAAGTATGAACGTTAGTTAATTATCTTTCCAGTCCGGCGAGCTGGTGTGTGTCTCTCTACTCTTGCGCTATTCGTGCGCATTAAAAACTTTTCAGTGAAGTGCGAACTACCCCAAGTATGAACGTTAGTTAACTATCTGTCCAGTCCGTCGAGCTGGTGTGTGTCGCTCTATTCTTGTGCTATTCGTGCGCATCAAAAACTTTTCAGTTATGTGCCAACTACCCCAAGTATGAAGGTTAGTTAATTATCTTTCCAGTCCAGCGACTGGTGTGTGTCCCTCTACTCTTGTGCTATTCTTGCGCATCAAAAACTGTTCAGTCATGTTCCAACTACCCCGTCTATCCACTTTAGTTAATTATCTGTCCAGTCCGGCGAGCTGGTGTGTGTCTCTCTACTCTCGTGCTATTCGTGCGCATTAAAAACTTTTCAGTTATGTGCCAACTACCCCAAGTATGAACGTTAGTTAATTATCTTTCCAGTCTGGCGAGCCGGTGTGTGTCTCACTACTCTTCTGCTATTCGTGCGCATTAAAAACTTTTCAGTCAAGTGCCAACTACCCCAAGTATGAACATTAGTTAATTATCTGTCCAGTCCGTCCAGCTGGTGTGTGTCGCTCTATTCTTGTGCTATTCGTGCGCATCAAAAACTTTTCAGTTATGTGCCAACTGCCCCAAGTATGAAGGTTAGTTAATTATCTTTCCAGTCCGGCGAGCTGGTGTGTCTCTCTACTCTTGTGCTATTCTTGCACATCAAAAACTGTTCAGTCATGTTCCAACTACCCCGTGTATCCACGTTAGTTAATTACCTTTCAGTTCGGCGTCGTGGGGCGTCTCTCGCTACACTTGTGCTATTCTTGCGCATCAAAAACTTTTCAGTTATGTGCAAACTACCCCAAGTATGAACGTTAGTTAATTATCTGTCCAGTCCGGCGAGCTGGTGTGTGTCTCTCTACTCTTGTGCTATTCGTGCGCATTAAAAACTTTTCAGTTATGTGCCAACTACCCCAAGTATGAACGTTAGTTAATTATCTGTCCAGTCCGTCGAGCTGGTGTGTGTCCCTCTACTCTTGTGGTATTTGTGCGCATTAAAAACTTTTTCAGTTATGTGCCAACTACCCCAAGTATGAACATTAGTTAATTATCTGTCCAGTCCGTCGAGCTGGTGTGTGTCGCTCTATTCTTGTGCTATTCGTGCGCATCAAAAACTTTTCAGTTATGTGCCAACTGCCCCAAGTATGAAGGTTAGTTAATTATCTTTCCAGTCTGGCGAGCTGGTGTGTGTCTCTCTACTCGTGTGCTATTCTTGCGCATCAAAAACTTTTCAGTCATGTTCCAACTACCCCAAGTACCCACGTTAGTTAATTATCTTTCAGGTTGGCGTCGTGGGGAATGTCTCGCTACACTTGTGCTATTCTTGCGCATCAAAAACTTTGCAGTTATGTTCCAACTAACCAAAGTATACACGTTAGTTAATTATCTTTCCAGTCCGGCGAGCTGGTGTGTGTCTCTCTACTCGTGTACTGTACTTGCGCCGCCAAAACTTTCCGTTCGTGTTTTTATCTGCTTGATTGAAGAAAGACATGTTCGTATCATGGCTTCATTTTCTAGATTTTCCTACGCTCTAAATGGGATGTCCGTTGTGTACCTCTTATATACCTTTCGAAAGAAGCGGGTATACGCGGAATGAGGTAGACACGCGTTACACCGAAGCGAAGATACCGTTAGACAGTGGGTACACAACAGTTTCCGAACGAGGGATCTGCGGATTCGGATTCGTTCTAGGGTTCCGCGTTTTGGGTTTAAATCGGAAAACTTCGAAAAACATACGCCAGGTATATTTTCCCTCATTTGGTTTTAATCGGAAAACACCGAATACAGAGGAACATTCCAGGAACAATGACAGATAAATTGCTGCACATGCCCAGCTTAAGATTCCGACATGCCAAGCAGGTTTTCCTTGATTACACTTCTTTTCTTTGCATTTGCTATGGTTGGATAACCACATTGAGTGTTCCAGGGTCAGTCCTTTTATCCCGGATCGGGTGCGCTGGTCGGAATCTCATTCTTCTGCCATTCCCCACCGCGCTTGTGAGCCTTTTAGGCACGTGACGTCAAGTAGAATCTCGGTCACCGGCCTTTAGTTGTTTATTGGAGAGGTTACCACGGCTTACTGAGGCTTTCCACGGCACCCGATATGGGAAGAAAAAGGAAGAGGGCCTCGGACGACGCTTGCAAAAATCAACATTTTAAACGCTCAGGCAAGGAAGATGTCGTATGCAAGTATTGTCGCGTGACAGTTAATGTGGGCTGTGGAAGAGGTGCGGCGCGCACATCGGAGCACGTGCAATCGCGGCGCCACGTGAATCTGAAGAGTCCTCGTAACGAACACGGTGAGCAAACGCTTTCCGGTCATTTCTTGCAGCACTTATAGAATTTACTGGTAAGAAACTGGTAACAAGGTTTGAGGCTTTGTATGTATTTGTCCTTCCTATGTTGTTCCAGCCTCAGAACATCAGTTCTCTCATGTTCCACAGTTGCCTCTTGCGTCGATCCCGTCGTATGATTGTGTGCATGAGTGAGAAAAATGTAAGAGTGAAAGGGGATGAGTGAGAGTCAGTGGTTGATGTGTCCCTTCAGATGACGCGCCCTTGGAAGTCGCTGGGGAGGTGTGATAGCTTAGCTCAATTGGTAGAGCCCTGTACCGGTAATCCAGAAGATGTCGGTTCTAGTCCTACAGCTTGCTAACCTTTTCAGTGACTTCCATCTTTCATTGGTAATTCGCATTGGTTGTTGTTGTCAAGACTGCATTAGACGCGCACAGCACTGAAATTACATTGTAATTGCTATTCTCCGGTAACTGTCGGGTAAGCCATGTGCACGCAAGGAAAAACATCGAAAAACTCCGATTTAGCAAAAAAAATAAACATCGAAAAACATACGCCAAATCCGCCCCAAAAATAAACATCGAAAACACGGAACCCTACTCATGCCTTCAAGTATGCCGTTGCGCATAAACCCACTTCGCCTACGCTCCTTATTTACTCTCACATATAATATTTTTGTCGGTATAGCAAGTACAAATAAAATAATGTTTCGGTTCTCTTGCCCACGCTAGGAAACCGTTGTGACTGTCGGGGCTATCACTATTTCAGAATGACTGTCACATTTCGGGTATACGGGCCATATATGTATAGCTCCTATGTTAAAAAGAACATTTTTTTCACGGGTTTGAAAAGGTGTTTTGCTTTATTATTATCTCAGCATCTTATATCATTTCAAGTTCCGCCCGCTTTTGTCGCAAACGACGGAAAAATTGGTCCCTCGTCTCGCCACGAAGCAGCCGTCGCCACTGATACCACCCGTCGGTTGCTCAGCCCAGACCACCTCTTGGTAAATAATGTCGCGGCTGCCGCAGGATCTGAGATGGGCTGCTACGGGCTGAGCCAGATTGTTCGCACAAATTGGGTGAGAATCACAGGGGTGACACAAACCCGCCATTGTTGTAACAACCCTCAAGCGGGTGCTTTTGACAAAACTGCCATCTCGTCCTGGTCGCACGTCATAGAAAACGTCATTTTGAGGTCACGTGACTTTGTTTACATGTTTGTTTTACAAAGAGATGAACATATTTTGCCAGCGTAAAGTATGCGGTTGCTCTTCCGCAGCATGGTAGCTCATTACTCCTTCGTTTAAGTACATCGCGTCGGCTCAGTGAGTCTTAACGCGCAGTCGTCTTCACATCTTTGGAAGTCGTCAACAGTACGAGGCCCTATGTGCCAAACTGCGCGTTTATCGGATAAAAATAATTACCGTGATGGAAAGACACGCAAAACGTCGCGCAGAAACAACAACCGCATTGTTTAGAAATGGTTTGGCCGCCCATCACGGGCACCGCCATCTTTAAGGTGACGTGTGCCTTGAGGCTTGCTGTGACGTGCGACCAGGACCTGTCCAGGATGCACTGCGTCCGCCCAGCACGCCAGACTCTTGTGCGGCAACCACTTCACAATGAATGGCCTCCTGCGCCAGAGTTGGGCTGAAAAGAACAGCTCCCCGTGTGCTGGTTGCAAAGAAACTCAGTGTTCCCGTGCCCATCGCCGAATACTTCACCTCTACTTATTGGATACGTGGACTGCGATTTGCTTGAACTGCTCTTCGGTGTGCTCTTCAGTGTCCAAACGCGTGTGAAACCTCTCGCAAGACATGTGTATGTAGTGTTAATTTTTTACACAGTTTATGAAGGCAAATAATTTTTTTGAGATTCATAAGCCTTCATCGCATTTCTCGTCAGGATGCTGTTTATTACTCATATAGATACTACGAGGGGTGTTCAAGTCAAACCGAGACTTTTCATTTTTCGCAAAAGTAAAATGAACTTACAGGCGAGAAATTTGTTTTATTTTTCAACGTAACCTCCAGCTGCACTAATGCACTTGTCCCAGCGTTTCACGAGGGCTTGGATGCCAGCAGCGTAGAAATCCTTACCGGCGCGTAGTAGCCATGATCGGACCGCATTCTTGACCTCGTCGTCGCAGCTGAAGTGGCGGCCCACAGGGAACGTCTTCAGTGGCCCGAAGAAATGGAAATCGCTGGGGACGAAGTCTGGACTGTAAGGGGGACGTGGCAGCAACTCCCAGCCAAGTTCCTGTAAGGTGCGTGTCGTGAGATACGCGGTATGCGGGCGTGCATTGTCTTGTAGGAGGAGGACTCCTTTGGTGATGAGGCCCGGCCGCTTTTTCTTCAGCGCCTTATGCTTCTGCTAGCGAGCCCGAGTGCTTCCGACGTTTTGATGCGCGTTTAGACTCAGGAGTGAAATGGTGCACCCACGTTTCATCGCACGTGATGATACGATCAAGGAACGGCTGTCCTTCAGTGTTGAAACGGTACCTTAGCTCTTGGGAGATTTCCAGTCTTCTCTGCCGGTCAAACACGGAGAGCTGCCTCGGGACCCAACGGGAACTAACTTTCCGAAACTGGAGCTGTTCATGAATGATAGTGTTCAACGTTCCCACAGAAAGGTCCGTCTTTCGAGCCAGTTCGATGCATGTTATCCTTCGGTCCTTGAGGATCACGCGCTCCACAAGTTGGATGTTCTCAGAAACTCTGGCACTGGGCTCTGAGCCGCCCCGGCCGGGATCGTCCTGCACTGATGTACGGCCATGTCTGAACCGTTTGCACCACTCAAACGCTTTGCTGCGGCTAAGTGTATCGTGGCCATACTGAGCCTAAAGTCTTCTGTGAATTTCAGATGACTTTACGCCTTCATTCACGAGAAACTTCATGACAATTCGCTGTTCGATGTGCGCGCTCACCTCGCTGTCGGCCATCTTGTCCACCACGTGCCTGTTGTTTTGCATAAACTTTGGACAACCACGTTGTGAACGCGGAGGCCTGTCGCGTGTGAAAATGACGAAAATGAAGTTGCGCGAGCCATTTGTACACTCAGGAGACAGAAAGTCCCGGTTTGACTTGAACACCCCTCGTACAAGGTAGACATAACTACATTAAGACTCTCACAATCGAATAAACCTAGGGAAACCAGTAAACAAGCAGGACTACGCGACAGTTGCTTAGAGAAATATAACGGGCAGACAAGCGGCGTAACAACTCTACCACCACCACCAACTGTGCCTCTAAATGCGCCACAATATACTTGTGTAACGGCCAGATAGGAGGGAACATTACACGTATGCTGCGACTTTGGGCGACGGCCCTGCACCTGTTGCGCCACAACACGAAGCGGGCACAAGATAGCACTAACAACAAAAACCTGTCGGAGACGCGCCTCTGCATGCGGCGCCCAAAGGCGAAAACCCGACAAACTAGGAACCAAACTGTCTTCGCAACGATGCACTCTTCAAGAATGTACAGAGTTGTCTCCACAGAACGGCAGTTGGAACACAAAGAGCTGCTGGTTACACCCCACCGTCCTATATAGACGGCCTTTTCTAGGGAGGCAGCTTTCCATAAAAATTCACGCACCATCTCTGGAAGACAAACCAAGTCTCTGAACTGAACCAACGTCTCTCCAAGTTAAACCCAACTGAGACAAATCATTACTACGTACGACGTCACGACACACTAGTGGTCACGATCGCGACATTTGGCGCTTGGTCCTTCAACCGCTTCAACAGATCTACCATAGCGCGGTAGAAACGCGAAGGCGAAACAGAGGTGGGATACATATTACCGAGACCCCTAGGTACAATGGTGCTCCGGTAGTGTCCCAACCAGAACAAAGCTAACACTCGAGCACGGTTTTGGATGTAATCGAGAGTTTTCAGGACAGCACGCAAGGCGAGTAAGTTACAGAAAGTAGAAACGTGTGTTAGACTCCAACCCCCTTCAGAGCGGCGCGGCTGTAAAATAGGACGCCAATGCAGATCTTCCACTACAGAAGAAGGAAAATATCATAGTCGACACCTTAACACAAACCACACGAGGCGGCAAGGCCACGCAGGCAATATACCATAACTTACTGCACAAGACAATTCCTGATGAGGAAGGTGCGCTCACAAAGGAGTAAATCAAACCTCCAAGGCTCTGTATTCGAGGTCACCAAGCACCACATCCCAATTTTCGGAACCAACACCGTTGGGGTTGAAAGTAACACAAATAATTCTCAGGCAGGAAGAGTACGTCAGACCTCCACACAAAGCATCATCGAAGCCTGAAACAGGTATAGCCTTACTCTTGTCTAAGTTAAGCCTTGCTCCAGAGACCCGAGAATGCAAGCCAGAAACGCGCAAAGCTTCGCCCATACTTTCATTGTCGCGCAAGAAGAGAGTAACATCACCAGCGTAAGCTGACACCGCCACACTTTTAGTGCCAGGAAGCGGAAAACCTCGTATGTTCGTGGACGTTTGTAGACACCGCAGGAAAGGTGCAATGCAGAGGACGAAAATCATAGGAGACAACGGGCATCCGTGGCGTACCCCCCCTAGTGACTGGAAAGGGATCGGTGATCTTGCCATTGATAATTATGTTGATGGATAAGGCTGAATACAGGGCCTGAAGAGGAGCTACGAATGATGCAGGAAAATTCAACTTCTCCATAGTCAAGAACAGGTACAAGTGCCCAAACCGATCAAAAGCTTTATCCTCTTGATTCCTGGCGAAGCGCAGGATGTCCGCGTCGGATACAGGGCAGTGGCGATTGAGTGCGACAGCTGCCGTACGCGAAGACAGGCGTAACAGACGATAACACTTCTCACGCAAAATGTCCAAGTACTCCTGCATAAACAAGGTGGCGGCGCCTTCCCGCCTCACAATCAGCATCCTCCAACAAATCTCGTTCAGACGGACCGTTAAAGCAACTTTACGTCGTCTACCTGCATCAGCTAACGATGCCGCCCATAGGGACTTCAGTTGATCCCAGCACCCCGGCACAACATCAACTAACCGAAGAGAATTGCGTATTATCCCTTCAACGTCGCATGCGGCTTCAGCGTCGCGTAATATTGTCACGGATGAAAACAGACGAGCGAGACGGCGAATAATCGGCGAATGCTTTATTCAGCTGCTTAGCTGACTAACACAAGAGCGATAGCTCTCAAACTGAACTAAAGTAAAGAATGCTCCGGCTGGGAGCTCACAAGCTTTTATACACAGCGGCGAACATTGTGAAAGCGCGCGTCGGTGAAGAAGAGGAAGTAGAGAAGCTTCTCCAAGGTCGTCGATCCGTCCATGATATTGATGCGAGCGAAGGAACAGATACTTCTGGAAGCATCGCTCGCTATTCAGCGCGGCGTGTCGTGGATCTCAGCCCGTCGCTCGACGCCTCGCCGTCCGTTGTTACTGTTCCGTGTGGCCGCTTCAAAGATGATACGTGGCAATATGGAGCAGTCTAACCTTTACCATTCGCTTCTGCGACTGTATAAAGGAGGTATCTCAAGAACCACCAAAAAAGCGTGCATGGCCTCTTGCAAGATGAGAGCCAGGTGACCAAAAGCGAGGCATCTTTCACAAACCTCTTCCTGACAAGCCGCCTTCAAGTGACCCTCCTTCTAGCAACGCCAACAGACCTTCTCCATACCGCGGTAGTTAAAGGTCACGCAGTACCCCATAAAACGAAGAAAGTTCGGGACTGGGTTAGTGACGGTCATTTCAATCTTGGCGACCCTACTTCCATTCCGAACAGACGGCCTGTCGTTGTACATGGTATACAAAATATCCAGCACCTTCCCAAATGAGTGAAGTGCACGTAGCAGACACCCATGCGGGACGTATGTCGGAAGAAAATGGCAGGCGACATAAAGTACTTTCGGGCGTACAGGTGTGATCTCCACGTTCCCGTTATTAAATGGAATACTACCAGCTCCATGAACTTGGACATGCTGCTGCCGGGCCGACTACCATCTGGAAGGAGGATCCCTTCAGGTGTTGAACACTGAATACGTCGCTGGACCCAGTGACACTTTCTGTAGAGTCCATGATGTCATCAACTGATGTTCCATTCGGAACAGTTACGTTAAACACTCAGTCTTTGGACGGCGCCCGACTCACCATCGTGGTCCCGGTGAAAGGCGCAGAAAAGACATCTAACTTCGGAGCTAGAACGTTTTATAACTACAGCAAAGCCTTGGAAAACAGGATGTATTCCTATCCTCAACTTTGAACAACAGATTACGACGGTACTATAGGAATCACGCAAAGAAAACGCGTGAAGTTAGCGGAGCGAGAGTAGACGACAAACCCGAGGAAAGAACTGGGAGGAGGTTAGGTTAGGCGGACGGTCGGTCGGTCGGTCTGCGCATGCGCACATCCCTGCCGCGCTGGGGTCCGAGACGCGATGTGAATGGCTTGTGGAGATCACGTGGTTTGGAGGCCATCCATTTTCCCTGGAGCATTGCTGATATAGGAGCTTCCGGCGGCTTCTCAAAACACTAGAAACACAGGGGTGGCATCCAACCCAGGCGAAAATCTGGACTGGTCCCAGAATGGTTCCAGTTGAACTTGGACTGGTTCCAGTTGGATGTTTGATGGAACCGGAATGGTTCCAGTTGAATGTGGATGGTCCCAGCTGGATTCCCAAGTGGGGTGGCTGGTTCTACCTTTGTGACATCAGTGGTACCACTCTGGTCTCAGATGGTTCCAGAAGTTCCAGCTGGAGCCTCACAGGTACCATTTTGTTCCCAGAATGGTCACTTGAGATTCCATGTTGGGCAGCTTCCCAGCTTCCCCCTTTGAGATTCCATCTTGTCCACACTTGCCATACATCCTTCTGGTTTTGTTTGATCTATTAGTCTGATCTATTTTAGCACATGCAAGATCACTTTTTATTGTTTCTTATCCAGGTGCGCGCGTTTGCGATCAAGTATATGCTGTATCCTTGTAACTTTAATTCGTGCACATATTCTCGGGTGAATATCATCACAAGATGTTAAGTACCAGAGAAATGTAAAGAAATACATCTCCACAACGACAAAAACTAAGCTAAATAACTAGAAGAAAGAAAACGAGAAAACGAAGAAAAGGTAACTGCAGAGGCTGATGCAATGTGCAGACGCCACGGCGCCTACAAATTCAAACGCCAAACGGCGAGAGCCGAGAGGGAGAGAGCGAGAGGCGAGAGTGGCAGCAGTTGGAACTTGGATGCGTCGCAGCAAGTTGGTTTTGTCTTCGGTTGCCATCGAAAGGATGGTGTATCTTCTGTGCAGTATTTGCGTGTGTTTTAGTGCGCTTTCTAAGACAATGCGATGACAATGGTTCCTGTGCAACACACTGTCGATGTCCCGGAAGAGTTTTGACGCTAAGAAGACGTAAACGGCGTAGGGGCAAGAACGGACGATGAAACGCCATTCGGACTGCACGTCGCGGATGTTCGCAGGTATGAGTGGTGACCGTCACGTTTTGATTACTATTAATTAGATGTTTCATTTCAGAAACTTAGGAAGAACTTGAAGTGAAACAGGATAAGAAGATTCCGAACGTACTTTGAAGAGGAAGGGGGTGTATATAGCGACCTGCATGGAAAACAGGAGTGTCATGTGTCACCTTCTCGAAAATACAAGATGTGAGATGTCCAACAGAACGAAAGCTCCTGTGGTCCGTGAGTGCATCGCACAGTCAGGCATATGCCATGTCTAGACACAGTGAGTGATCAGACTTATACCACGTGGTATGTACATGTAGAGATGTATTGATTATTTCTTTCTGCTCAGTGTATGCTTTTAGCAGAATAAACGGTATTTACTTGAGCAATATGTGCATTTCTACGCATTATTTCCGGTCATGCATTCAGTGGTCCCAGCTGCTAAGTGGCCGGATCCCGGACCACTTAGCCAGAGGGGACCATTGGATCAATTCCACTGGTTCCACTTCAAGTGGGACCATCGTGTAACTGGTTCCACTTTCAACTGGTCCCAGTCATTAAGTGGTCCCACACTCAAAGCGGGACCTGTCCAATAAACCACATTGAAGTGGTCCCACTCCAGATTTTTGCCTGGGAATGTATTGCTCCGTAGACGATAGCGTGCTGAACGGACGCAATGCATCCTGGACTCGTCCTGGTCGCACGTCACAGTAAACGTCAAGGCACACGTGACCTGAAAGATGGCGGCGCCCGTGATCGGTGTCCAAACCGTATGTAAACAATGCGGTTGTTGTTTCTGTGCGACGTTTTGGATGTCTTTCGATCCTGGTAATTATTTTTATCCAATAATATCGCAGTAAAACGAGCGGGTTTTGCACATAAGGTCTCGTAGCGTTGACGACTTCCGAAGATGTGATGACCACAGCGCGTTAAGACTCACTGAGCCGATGCGATGCAGTTAAACTAAGGGAAAATGGGCTTCCATGTTCCGTCCATGATGTACCGCATACGTTCACCTGTTGGCGTTATGACGACGGAAATATGTCGGTATATCGGTAAGCGGCCAAACGACATGTAAACAAAGTCATATGACCTCAAAATGACGTTCTCTATTACTTACGACCAGGACAAGATGGCAGTTCTGCCAAAAGCACCCGCTTGAGGGTAGTTAGAACAATGACCGGTTTGTGTCGCCCCTTTGACTCGAAAGTTGTGCTATGCATATTGCATGTTGCAACAAGCTTTCCAACGGTGCTCGCTCGGATGGTTCGCCCGCTTATGAAAGAACAAACGAGGATGGGATTTTACGTCGTAAGGGGTAAGCTGATAGCGTACGTTTGGTCGTCGTCTCTCAGCTTTGAGTGAATGTGTGATCACGCTTCAGGCATATTCATCCACGGCTGTTGTAACGTACTTGTTATCGAGTAGCGGCTGCAGCTTTGCGCTTGCATCCTGTCAGGTAAGCGTGTGCAAGAATAAGTTCGTGGCCGGTGTTCCTTCCGCTAAGTTCAGTCTTAATTTTGTAGGCTTCACTTCGCGGAAGGATAATCCGGTGAAACAACCCACGGTTCGAACATTATAATCTGTGATTGAACACCCTGTTCCAGACACCTTTCTCTCCATTGCTTCAGAGAATTGACTTTCTTCATGATGCGTCTTCATGACGCATTCCATTGATCTTGAAATGTCCCCCATCATAGCTAGCTCGCCAGAAGAACGCGGACTGCAGCGAGTCATATACTGCCTGTCTATTTTGCGATATATTGTGACATACGTGGTACGTATGCTTGTGTACGTGTGGAACGCTTCCGGACTGTGTGCGCGAATGTTGTGTATGATTGTATTAACACTGGATACCACTTTCCAGGTTTGTATTTTCGTAATACAATAGTGTGTTGGGCGGTGCCTCATTTCGTGTGTGTAATTTATGCGCGTCGGGAGTGAGTGAAACTATATTTCAAATTGAACTTCGCTGACAGCCCCATTCCCTTTCCCACGTCAGGTTGGAAGCTTCAAATGGCACGGTCGAATGAGGCCAGACAATGTTATAGGTTTGCCTGATCTTGCTCGTTCGTGCATGTAGCTTCCTCCATTACGTGTCAAAGGCGCATCGTATCGCATGTGTACCTCATGCACGTATCGGTGCGCCGTACCTCATATTATATCAGGTTCGCCGTACCTCTTCAGTCATGAGGTACTTTTTTAATGTACCTCTCGTTCTGCGGTACATAAGCGTTACTGGGCGGGAAATGTAGGACATGAACACACACAGCTTTCTAGAAAGCGAATCAAATTCGTCAGCGTATTTGGACTTATGTAGAAACGCTATTCATAGTGACCACGGTCTACGCTTTCCAGAATAAGAGGGCCTGCTAGATGTGTCGCTTCGTCGCTACGTTCACATACGGCGGCGTCTGCTTAAGATAATCTCCGCAGAAGATTTCATACGCGGAAAGCCTCGGCTACCGAATGGCTGCTCGTGGAGGGTTTCCCTGACTACTGCTGGAGCGACTCCTATGCATTAGGTCACGTTTGTTCGAGTCACGATCAGTGCTTTACTATTTTGCCAGGGTTACCCATGTTTACGTTGATTACACAGGTGGCCGACTGTTTTCCATAAAAAAAATATGCCATTAAACTCACAAGTGTGCCAGCACCCGTACCGCTGGCTCTATGCCGAGGTAGTATTTGGCATCGTCCCAACCGATGCCGACGTTGTGGTCCGTGCAGACTCCACCTTGATAAGCCATGCCTGGAACTGTTACAGGTCCATGTATCAGGACTAAACGTATGTAGCGAGGTTTTAGTCGAGAACATCACGAATTCTGACATTCAATGACGGTTACACCGATTTAAAGGGAAAGCTTCCTCCCCAGGGTAATTGAAATACGTATGTACTCATGCGTGAATGTGCTTATGTAGTAGAGTTTTTGGAGTGAAATAGCGCTACCGTATTTATTTCAATTACAGTAGAGAGCGAACCTTGCCCTTTCAGAGGAGCAACGATAAAGTGAGGGTACCGTAATATGTCATGTTGATTTCTTTATAGACGTCCATAATATTGGCTTCCTTGTAACAATATGCGCATATCGAGTTTCTCGGATAGACATTTCCATGCGATTTATTCCAAGTGTGACACTTGTATTATGTTACTTACTTTGTCATCAAATATACAATGTGCGGGTTTGGATGGGTATCACTGATGCTGTTGTTAAAAAATGCTCTCAGCCTCTCAAGGGTTAGTTCACCGTCCACCGTTACAAAGGAATAGTCGATGAGCCCTCCTACTCGCGTCCTGATTCCACACAAGTGGTCAGTTTCGTTTTGCTAGAAACAACATGATCACAACGATTATTCGTGATTTTATGTCGCGAGACAACTTTCATGATGAGCGAACGCAACCCCAGGCCAAAAAAAAAAAAAGAACTGGGAAGTGAACGGGTACCAGAGTTCGTTCCCAGTTTGCACCTACTGGTGATCAACTGGAACCAACTGGTACGAAACTGGTGGCAACGGGAAATTGAAGTGGCACCAGTTCAAGACGCACTGGTGCAACTAAAAGATGAACTGGTACCGGTTCAAGCTGGGCTGGTGACAACTGGGCACTATGTGGTACAAGTTCAAGCTGGGCTGGTGGCAATTGGAAAGTGAAGTGGTGCCAGTTCAGGCTGGGCTGTTGGCAAATGGACACCACGTGGTGCCAGATCAACCTGGACTGGCCATAACTGGATAATGAAATGGTACGAGTTGAAGCTCGACCAGCTAACATGTTGGGTGGAACTTTCGGTTTCGATACCGGGATATGTTTGTAATAACAGTTGGTCTGAAAGTAACTTTATAGTCGAAAGAATCATATTTCAATTTTTTGTAAGGTAAATTTTTTAGTGTGAACGAAAGCTAATTTGGAATTCTTATATTTGTGTTTTGCGTGTTCCTGCTCCCGCGATGAATGAGGCGTTTGAACATTCTGTAACGGTCGCTGATGCAGCGTTAGCCATCGCCGTTCATGTTTTCACTTTCTGCGTTGGTCTCTGCATGCATGAAGTGTGATTTTTGCTCCTTATGTTCGTAGCCTGATCTGCGGCATAGACGTTGTTCGTCTAATGTGAAGGATTTGTCTGCAAATTAAGAGAATGCGACAATGTAAACTACAATGACCGTCAGCGGCTTTGTACGGCCGGACGGGTGTCGTGGGATTACAGCACGGCTACAACTGTGTAGACCGCTTCAGCGTTTGTACTATGCTGAAGTGTTTTTTCTTGTGCATCATTTAGAAATATTACTTCCACGAGAATCTCTTCTCTTTGTTCGGCGTCACATTCGCAGCACCTACAAGTGCATGCCGTTTTACGAGTAACATCCCGTTTATGCTAAAGCTTAGCAAACGTTTTCAACAACGGCGTACGTCCATTCTCGTGTTTCAGATCCTTCACATGAAAAACAGATTGCTCTCGAACCAGCATAGCGCGCCAGAGTGCTCGTAGCCCCGGATAGCACGCAAATCTCTCAATTGAAATGCAGAGCTACTGCACAACGCAAATCTATTGTTCAGAGTTTCGCGTGCTTTCCGGGACCACGAGTGCTCAAATTGGGTGACTGTCCAGGTACACATTACGATTTACATGTTGCAGTGGTAGATAACTTGTGCCGCTTCAACATTCCAGAAACCTTAAGCTGCCGTGCTGTGAGTACGAAGTATTCAAAAGGACAGGCCGAAGAGTGTGCACCCGAATTGCTACACGTTAGTGGCAAGAATGAGTCATGTCTGCTCTCCAGCACCCTAAGCAGTCTTCATAATTAGAGATAAGCACGAGTGCGGGTTTTCCCGCGGACACCCGCGCAGTTTTGTGATTTACGGGTATAAATGTACTGTCGCTGCGCGTTTCGGGCAAATTGCGGGCGTACCAGCAACGCCTCCGCGAGTTGTACGGGTAAACCCGCATTAGCTGCATCCAATAAGTTAACATTTTTTCCACCATAACTTATTTACTGTATAAGTGATTAATTTCGCGGGCTCAATAATGCGCGAATTTGCGAAGAGACAGGATCGGTCAATTATTCGCGGTATCGTGGTGCGTCAGGCATCTTAGAGGCCCTCCACCTCGAACTTCTCGGAAGAAGTTAACAAACGGTATCAGAAGTAGGCAATAACCCGTTGCATTTGTCTTCCTTTTGAGCCATTCTGACTGAGAGGCCTGCGATTACGGGGTCGTTACTTAGCTAGTACCTGCGTCGCTGCCGAGTTGCCCTGTCTCCCGTCATTGTTGTCACCGCATCGAGCAGGTACGATGGGCAGTCGATAGCGATGCGGCAACTTTTACAAAGGCCGGTCAGCATGGCAGCATACTTAGAGATCTACTACTACTTAAACCCATACACGACTAACGACTTTTCGTTGGCCGCTCTTCTTGGCCCCGTCTTGCACCCCAACCAGTGGGCTGTCACTGCCGCTCTCCTCGGTTTTCTCCGAGTCTCAGGACTCGTGAACTGCATGTAACGTTGTGCTAGTGTTTATTCTGTTCTTTCTGTTTCTCTTTTCTTTCTTTCTGTTTCTCTTTTCTTTCGTGTTGTTCCTCTTTTCTTTCTTTGTGTTTCTCCTTTCTTTCCTTTTGTTTCTCTTTTCTTTTCTTTTCCTTTCTTTCTGTTTCTTGTTTTCTTTCCCTTCCCTTTCTTTTTGTTGCTTTTTGTTTTCTTTCTTTCCTCTGTTTCGATCCCCCATTTTTCTTTTTCCTTCCTTTTCTTTTTCGTTTGCCCCTTCCCCCCTTTTTTTCTTTTTTTCGGAATAGCAAGCCGGCTCTATGCCTGGCTAACCTTTCCTTTCTTTTTTACTTAATAAACATATCCCCCCCACATACACGTTTGCTTCATGATCTACGATTACAAGGAACTAGAATCACGGGATGCCGACGTCCACGTGGGATTTCTGAAGGCTGAACCAATGTCTCCACTTGCAGCAAAGAACTGAACACTTTGTAAGGCAGCGCAGTGCATGCAACAGAGTAAGGAACCGCGTACACAGTTACCTCAGCGTTCTGCGTCAAACGTATTACATATTTTGTTCGCGTATTACCAGCTCCCGTGGCATAGTGGTTAGGATGATCGCTTTCCACGCCGTGACTGGGACGTGACCCGGGTTCGAATCCTGTCACCGGCTGTGCTGTCTGAGGTTTTCCCTGGGTTTTCCGAAGACTTTCCAGACGAATGTCGGCCCAGTTCCCCCTGAAGTCGGCCCAGGACGCATACTAACCCCCGTGTCCTCCACTCCCTCCTGCTGTCCTCTCTCCATCTGTCCACGTCTGTATGCCGCTCATAGCCACAGTTATGTTACTTTTCCACTTCATCTGTCACATTCTTTATACAAAGAAACCTATGGACTATAGCATCATGTTTAGACGTTCGGCGTGAAGGCGGCGGAATATGGAAATGGCGCCGGAAGTGCAACTCTAACTTCAGCTAGTAAAAGAGCATGTAAAGCACTTGTGACAAATATTCTTTTTCCGCGTGATATGAGCACACTACTTTAAGAAACTGTCGCACAAAATATTTCATTTGAGCTTTGTCTTGAGGCTTCATTACGCTTTCCTGTGCGTGGCACGTTTTCACGGTTCCTGTTCTAGCATTGTGTGAAGGAAACGTGTACCACAGTCCCCTCCGACTCCAACACCCCAATATATCAAGCTTTTCAGTTATCGGAAGCCAATCAATGAACGGAGAAAACATGAAAGAGTTTTAAAACTGAATATGTATGAGGAGCTTTTCATAATCAATCAATAGATCAGTTTTAAAAATCGAGAATGTTCCTTACCGTAGCTCGGTGCAGCCCCACGAGCCTGAACTTTATTTTGGGTATCATGCCGGTAAACCTCAGAGAAACCTAGGGCGGTAGGGACACTTGTAATGACAACAGTATCGAAAATAGGTTGGCGTCGCTGTAGCCAGATAACCAGGCTAGACGGCAAGGAAGGGAGGGCGTACCGCCACATCCGGGCGCATGCACTAACAGCGTACAGAAAACAATTTCGATAATTCTGATGTTCAATATTGCCTTAATGGATTGTTTTGAAATGAACAATGAACATCATTAAAATCAACATGTTGTTGCACTGAAAACTCGAAATCGTAGGTATATTCTGAAAAGTTGATAGCCAATCGACCTAGAAAACACAAAGAGAGGAAAAGAACAGGAGACGGTTCACTAATTAGGTTCCTTCCAGTAAACATTTTCTTTTATTTTTATTTTTATTTTTTTGCAAACGATGCCTTTGAACTGAGTGCACACATGAACTTTTCAGTGCTTGTTACATGATTTAGCGTAAAGAGATGTTCCTCAGAACACCTTTCTCCACTCTCACAAAGCGTCCTCCGGACGAAGGATATTTCTCGCACCGTTCAGTCGCCGAAATTTTCTGTCCAGACAAAATTCCAGGCACAGAGACCTGTGTGTCTTTTAACTCGGAAAATCCATTTATCTACACTGTCAGTGACCCGAGTATGGCCCGATGGAGTATGGTATCGCTTGGTCACGAAACACCCTCTATCATCATCATTAACGTAATCGAAATACAGCAGTTGTTATCACAAGTGGTAGAACACTCTCGAGTTCGAATTATCGAGGCCTGTGGTCATATAGTTCACTGTCAATTTAAATAGAGTTAGAGACGGAATTTCAATAAACCCACCGATCTCATCAAGACTACCACATAGGCCGCGTCTTCTTCATCACTCTTGAACTCTTTGCGGTGCTCGGCGGTGCAAACAACAGCCACATCCACCGGAACAGTCACTGGCAACTCAGGGCCTTTGGTAGGGTCGCTCTAACGGCCGAACAAAAAGCAAACGACGAAGAGTAATATCTCTCAAGAAGTTCTCTTATGGGCTATAGAAGCAGCACCAGCGTCAACATAATTCGTATCAATGAATTACTAATGTTCTTATACGCAGCGCCAAGTATTTAGTATGATGAGATTCCTACCTGACACATCCGCTCCAGTCCACCTTGTTCCTGTTATAGTAACAAAAATAAATTGTGTTACTGTCGAAGCACAGCTTCGTGTTATCTAAATAACAAACCAACGAACATGGTAAAAAGGATTACGAAATTGTGATTAAGGCTAATTTTTAGCTGATCACATCAGAGACGTAGAAACCCGTCCATCTCGACATATTCCCTCCTGAAGTGTAATGCATTCGCATAACCTATACAGTAGAAGTATTTTTCTGCTTTACCGCTCACCCTTATTTTGTGTTCTGCGCACGTTCGAAAAACCCTTCTCCTCGTGAGAAGAGCGCATCGCAGAAGGAGAGACACAGCTCAAGCACGTATAAGCGGCGCGTGAGCTTTGAAGAAAAAATAAACAAGGAAACAAGGCAAGGGCCCTTCTCCACGTCACGAGAGCATCATGCCGGCCGTCCGCCGCTGCTTTCTCCGACTGTTTTTATGTACATTCGATACACAGCTATAACACAGCGCAGAGGGAAAATATTTTGCATGGAGACTTCTGGTGGACAGCTGACAGATCAGGCAGGATTTTCAGCTATGTTATTTGATACCTCACTACCCTTTTAATAATAATATCCATACAATTCTGCATCTGTCCTGTCGATCATGCATGATCGCCACGTTTTGACCAAGAGAACAGGGTTGCTCAGAATCTGGCAAAGACGGCTGCCAGGAAATGACGAACTCGCAATTTGACGGTTTTTCGTGGCGGCACGCGCTCGCCATGTAGTCCACCAATCCTCACAAAAATTCCTGCGTTGATCGCATATTGATTGCATGAAAACCAAAGCGCTTAGCTCTCCGCCTACTCGTCGTTTTTGCTGTTGCCTTGGTGTGCACTGAAACCGTCTGCGGAAGCGCCATCTGAGGTGCCGCACTTCCACCCGTAGGCAATAGACCTTTTAGGAAAGTAGGCGCTACCTGTGGCACGCAAGGGCTCATGGGAACTTCGAGCGCCTTCAAGCATTACGAGACGGCCAGAAGCGGAGGTTCAGGAAGAACAACAACATTGCTGGTGTGCGCAGCAGCACCGTCAGCCGGGGTAAACAATAACCGAAGCAGACGACAGAGCAGGTTCCTCAAAGTTCCCATGCTGCTTTGCGCCGCGCGCATCTTTTTACAATCGTCTATCCTCTCTTTTGGTTACCGGTGTCAGTAGCTGTAATGACAAATTACCGGCGGTGCGTGCGGCAGCCGATTGAAAGTCGTTAATGAATATGGTACGCCCGCCGTTATCTTAGGCTTAATTACACTTACACTTACAGATTACCATTCATGAGCAGGCCACGTTTCTTCAGATATTAGCAACTTACCCCAGAGCAGTTCAGAATTATGCAGAATGGTACTGATTTCCTTTTTTTTTTATGCCTTACCTATCGGAATATCCTTGCGTACTCTGTAAATTTTGTGTGCCATTCACCCACTGCCGGAGCGTTCCATCTCATAGAGAGGCTCGATGTAAAGAGATGGTGTCAGGAGGCCACGCTGAAAAATATAACCACTCAGAATTCTTCCTTAAAGCTACGTTTCGTCCCAAACTTCACAAGCTTGGTTACCGAAAGAATTGATAGAAAGCGCACCAACTGATGAATACAATTCATATTACTAGAACTGCGAAGTTAGGGAACTACGAAATCAGACACACACAAAGTGTCTTTGTCCGTATGTGTCTGTGTTCGTAGTTCGTCGGGGTTCTATTAATATGCATGATTGGTTACCACACCTAAGTACACTGTACAGGGTACTCTTTCGTTTTTCTTGTTTGACTGCAGCAGATGTTTGGAAAAGTTATAAGAGCAGCATAGATTACGTTCTTGCAGTTAACGATTTCAGGTTTCACGATTTCGAATGTAATACAGCGCAAGAAGGGGGACGAAGAAAGACCCAGGCGCTGTGTTGTCTGGTTCCTTCTTTGTCCGCGTTGTTGCGCTGAATTGCGTTCAGTATGTACCAACTTGCAGAATTCCCATGTAAGGGGGGGGGGGGGTTCCGTTAAGGATTCGTTTCATGATTTTGAAGAAGTAGAATGGCTTTCAACGAAGACAGTGGTTAATCTTATAAATGAGTCGGTCCACGTCCCTTGACAATTATGAATGAGCATGAACAACGGCGCAGCGCTTACTATGTACTTTTGCAGCTAAACAAGAAGAATACGAAGCGTAATAAATAAAAGACATAACTTTTGTTATGAAGCCTTTACTCCTGGTTTTGCATCAGCTTCAAATGTTTCTATCATAATTTGCATCAGCACTGTCAGCGTCATAGTAACACCCTAAACACCAATCTTTCTGAATCTCCTCGGTTATGCCACGGAATCCCAGCGTTCAAAATCCCAGATCTCCAAATACAGAATGCCAATATCCCAAACTATGGTATGAAATATTATATGTGCGATGTCTGAGAATGACTGTGTTTAAAAATTGGATGGCACTGAGCAGCCTTTCAGCTTCGCCTGTTTTCCGTGCCTGTCGAAGTCGCGTTACCAAATGAGATGCATGCGACTAGCGTAACAAAAAGGAAGCCACGTTGCTTAGCATATGGGCCTATATATGTAGTAGTTTTAGTCGAATTGACTGCAGGTCCACACGAGTGTGCTGAGCGAATGCACTTTCTGGACTGTGCCGATACGGGATTTTGGACATCGGGGACTTTGAACCACTGAACTCCTTAGCTGTGGGTTTTCCGGACACACCCCATCTGCAATATGTTCTCGAAACGACGTCCTTTCAATGTAGTCTTCAGTTTGGGCGACCAGAAAGAGAGTTCTCCGGTGAAGTCCGCAAAACAGGGTAACGAAGGTCCGCTACACAAAAGCAAGAGCCGAGAGTCGTCCTTAATGTTCTCCGTTGCTTATGCGGTTTCCCGAGGGGCACGTCTCCGTACACAATGCTCAGCATTCATCGATCTCCTTGTAAGCCAGATCAGGTCCCCCAAACTCACCTCGGAAAAGCGTGCAACGAAGAAGGCCGCCACTAGATACCCCACTGTTGCCGTTCCGGATCACTTCAGCGCGCTAAGTTTAGCGGCAAAATGTTTTTGTTGTTTCTGCGAACGAATCTAGTCTTTATACGTCCAAATAAAACGCGTATAACAACCTTCTCTGTCGTGTTTCACTTTTTGGTCCCGTTTTTAAACGTGTTGAGCGATCGGAAGGATCTAGTGCACGGCTGCGTGCATCACATAGCGTACCTGTCGTACCAGGCGCCGCAGGCGCTGCAGCCGTCTATTTCTCCTTCGGTGACTTGGCCTGGCTTGGATTGTGCTTCAACTGGATCTTTAGCGCGCTACAATCCACGCAAGCCAACGTCTGGTAACAATGGGGTATCTAAGGGCGGCCTCCGGCATTGCACGCATCGGGATAGGAACAAATACATGGGAAAATGGCGACCTTGGGGGACCTGAGCCAGATGGTAGCTCACCACATTCCCCTGCTTCACAACCTCGCTTTTTACCACAAGTCTTAGAGTAGGTTAGCAAAGGGCGTTAAACTCTGTCTTGGCCTTCTTCGAGCGACGTCAAACACGTTAGCCATGGCAGAAGAACGGGAACAATCGGTATAAGCTCTCAGGATGCAACAAACGTTCCGCTACTACGTGCTGGTTGCAACGCGCCTCCATCGCCATCCTCAGCATCGAGCCATTATCAGACCTCACCACTCTTCCTTTACCCAAGCTATCCAGACACAACGCGGTCTTATTCCGAAGCACAACCCACATGCATTACCAATTATCCCAACGTTCTCTACAGCCTCCGGACGTAAGAATTAATGTGCCAGGAATTCCGGGAAAAAAGGATATACCAACGCATGTTCTCTGCAGTGTGTCTTGAGTTATTAAAGAGCACGGCAGGCAGAATACAGATTTTCACATATGCATCTACGACATCATCCGGCTCCTCCTGTACGTTTGTTATTCCGGAGGCGAATATCGAAAGAGCTGTCTCACGTTATTTCTGCTTTGGACGCTGAGCTTCATGGGGTCCTCTTAACACAAAGTTTTATTCACTCCCGATCTTCAGTGGCTCGCTGGATCTATAGTGACTCACTGTGTGCGTTAGAGACTCTGACCTTCATTACGGGATATCTGGCATCAGTAGTGCAAGATGTCTTCTACACATGCCATGATGCCCTTAAACAGTCATGACATCCAATTGCAGTGGATCCCTATAGTCACTGCGGCATTGCAAGTAAGGCATTGCAAGTAACGAGGGTTAGGACGCTGCTTCACGCCGTGCTCTTCAGCTCAGGCGCGTCCAAATGATGCCCATTTATTTCACCAAGGGTGACGCGGGGCGAACGCTGACCCAGTTCCTGCAACAAATGTGCAGCACCTCCTCGCTAACAGGATCTGATCGAGATTCGCTTCTTTACACGGTCTACCTTTCGAATGCCACCTTACTTCACGCGAAACAACAACAACAACTTTATTTCAGGATGATGGGTGAGGAATTTCATCGCCGGGGGCGATACTCTACCCCACTGCTGGAGGAGGGGAATGAAGTAATGGGTCCCATTACAATGAGGATCGAAGTCTTGTGGCGTCCAAAAAGGCGAAGAAAGCCTTGAGGGCAGAGCGTTGGTTAGCCGGATGCGGCCAGGGGCCAAGCAATTTGATGAGGATGATGGGGCGGGAGTCTAGCTCGTTGAGGGAGGCGGAGAATACGGAGCGGAAAGGGTGGTAGTGTGGGCAATAGAGAAGAATGTGCTCGAGATCTTCAACAGCACCGCAGTGACTGCAGTTGGGAGAGTTACTTTGTCTCAAGCGGTAGCGCCACTGTGCTGTGAAGGCCGCATTGAAGGCCGTGCTGTGAAGGCCGCACGTCGAGGCGCATTGCATGAACTAATGCGGCGTCTTGACGAGAGATATGGGCTGCATGTAGAAAGCGAGCGCTGGGTCAACTCCGCTCAGCATGGGGGGTAGTATGTCAGCGGCCCTTTCGCCAGCGGCCTTCGACACCGCAATGGGCGGGAACCCATTGGAGATCGAGCCTATGTCCTGCTTCACGTGACAAACGACGACTGTCCTACATAGGATGCAGCTCTATGTACCGTGCAGTGCACGCCTTCTCTACAAACTGGGCCAGCATGACCCTCCGAACTGCAGTGAGTGTGGCGTTATAGAGGATGTAGAACACATCCTTCTAAGGTGTCAGAAATACGTTGACAGTCGAAGGGTTTTAGAGGGGAGTCTGTCTCGTGTGGGCTCCCGCCCCTTCGACATCGTGAAAGGACCTCGCTACGTACAACCGGGATTATGTACATTCTGTATGACTTCCTGAGTGTGTGCTGTGTGTGCCCCCATCGATTCCGACATTCTATGCTCACTTGGTTGAAACTTTTAAACTACATGTTTAAATCTATCACTTTAACTCGTTATCTGTTTGTATTTCCTGTGTGTAAGAGTCCTGGGATAGGAAGCTCGACTTCGTCGCGACTCCCATCGCCACATTTTCCTTCACTACATCACCATCACGGGAGAACACGGCAGATGGGACACAACAGACGTGCGATGTTTTGCCAAAATCAGTGCGGATGAGGAGCAACGCTTGAGCCGGCGCGTTATGTTGATGCAACAACCATGTCTGTCATCTTCCGCCTCACAGCATCTCTTAAACGCGCTAAAATTCCCTGCTTCGGCTATACGTTGACGACATGGCATTGTCATGACTGGCATTGCTTTTCTTGGGTTTTCCTCAGACGCTTTCAGATACATGTCGGCACGGTTTCCTTAGAAGTCGGCGAAGGATGCACATTCCTCAGGGCGTGTGTCGTGACATTGCCCACATCTCTGAGGTCGACAATGGCAAGCCCTTTCACCATCACCACCACCGACAATGACTTTCCAATAAAAAACACAGCCAACATCACCTTGATGTTTGATCGAATCACCACTTCCTTGTCTAGTCGAAGAGACCCCGTACACTACATTTTAATTTGAGCACCGAGTTCGATTACGCAGTCTTCTTAACAAATTTGAAGCCGAGTTTAACCCACACTCGTTGAACAGATCATTAAAATGCAAGCACGATGGGTGTAACGATGAGGATTGTATCATTTCATTGAGCTTGATGTGATGGTAGGGAAAGCGACACAAAACACAAGTAGACAGGACAAGACTCAAACCAGCAATGAAGCCATAATTATACTGTGTATACGGGAGACAGAAAACCAATAGTAAAGAGAAAGAATACACTTCGGCGTCTCAGCAAAGGAAATACGATGAAACTGATTCTTTTAGCCGGGAGCATTGGCGACGGCATGACGCTATATTGCATTATTTTACTCTTTAGTCTTGTTATTTGTCTCCCTCACACTCTGTGTAATAAAGGCTTTATTGGCGGGTTTCGGTCTTGTCTTGTCTGTTTTTGCCTTGTCTGCTCGTGTTTTATGTTTCCCTACCACCTCTTCGATGTTACAGAAATGATACCATACTCACGGTCGTAGTTCGATCCCCTTGATCCCGCTTTGTCACGAATACGACGAACAACTTCTAGAAAGCGTTCGGTCCAACGTCGAGAAGTCCACAAGTACTGATCATAGGTATCCGAAAAAGATGTTGGTTTATTGTTGAATCATGCTACGGCGATTCTCAGTAAACAGAACGCTCTCTCTGTTCAGCATAGTGCGTTTTCAAGAAAGCTCGGCATTTTTTAACACGTCTGGTACCCACTCACCAATTGCACACCATGTTGTAGCTCGTGCACTAGGACGGACGACAAATGCTCGGGGTCTTCGTGTAGACTGAAGATAGCAGCGTTCACCTAATTGAGAATCAAAATGTAAGCGTAATCTGTATCAATGTAGAATAAACTAGCTGCGGACAACAGTAGAAGGCAAAATGAAGTAAACGTATTTATTAAGGGCGTACCCATAAAACGACTGCAAAGAGGACCTTACCGTCAGCAACGGACGCGGAAGACCGTGGATCGTCGTCAGAGTATAAGAGGTTAAAAGACGTATCTGGTGTCTGCTTTAGTATGTGCACGGCAATAGATTATATGTTCAATTTCTAGTTGTGCTTCTCTTCCTGTAATTGCATGTTGCAATAAAGAAATTCAACGTTGCACTCTGTGACGCAAATTCCTGCCAATTGACAACTGACATTCTTCCCCCATCTTTGATTGCAAAATTTCATCCCACGGTCGCTTTTCGGATGCGACGAAACACCTTCCGTAAAGACGCTGCATTAATTCATCAAATGAGACTTAATGTTGCTTTTGATACGCAGTGGCGTTACCGCTTGTGACAATGAAACTGTGGCGATGAAACTCCCCACTCTCCAAGGTCGAAAATAAAGTTGTTGTTGCTTGTGAGAAGTCCACTCTCGCAGATGCTGTCATTGCGGTGATCTGGAAGATCTAGAGCACATCCTCCTTCATTGCTCGCACTACCAACCCTGTGACCAACTGGACCAACTGTGACCAACAAACCTGTGACTAGCAAAGCTGTGACCAACTGGAAATTACTATAGTGAACCGTTTTTTTTTTCAATTTTTTTTCAATTCAATTCATCTTTATTGCAATGCAAGCCAGAGTTACATAGGGGTGGCCAAAAAACAGCATCATGCTGTTTGACGAGGGCGCATCCCCCTGATTTAGTGCAGCAACAGCAAGCGGAATATACTAATTGTGAACATCAATCTTAATCGTGAAAAATACTACAGTGAAGCAAGGAAACGGAATAAATATACATATATACATCATAGAAAATTAGACATCATCATAGGAAAAAAAAATAAAGATAAGAGACATCATTAACTAGAACATAAACATAACACTAGAACATAAACATGGCCCGTAGTGCAACAGCCGACATGGATTTAAGATCAATTCCCTTCTTTAAATAAAAATTCAACAGCTTTGCGATGTTATGGGGTAGCGACTGATCTCCGCATATTGTTCGCGTCCTTGGGACTTTCCAAAATAGATCCTGACGTGTTTTGCTAACTATTCGACGTTGTAGATTGGATATTGACAAGATTAACGTATTGTTATATTTTACAGCTTTAAGGTATGTTTTTAGCAGGAGGAAATCGTAAATATTTTTTACCTTCATGATTTTTAGGCCATCGAAAAGATTTGCTGTGTGATGATCGAAAGGAACGCCTGCAATCAATCTGCCCTTTCTGTAACCAATCTTCCTCACTGCCCTTTCTTGTAATAGATAAAGTTTAGTAATGTTAGTCTTAGATGTCGTACCCCATACGAGGTGACAATAGGTAAGGTGAGACCGTATTAATGTATTGTAAAGAATAACCTTTACGAAGTTCGGGAATGCGTAACGGTAAGTAGACAGGATGCCAATGGCTTTCGCAATTTTGTTTTGAAGATACGTCAAGTGATAATCCCAAGTCAGGTTATCTGAAAATAGTACCCCTAGGATTTTAATCGACCTTACAATTTCAATGGACTGGTTACCTAACATGGTGTTAAAGGGAATGGATACAGGTTTATTACGTGTCCTATATAGCACTGCCTTAGTTTTGTTTATGTTATTAGATATTTTATTATGCTGTGACCATGTCCCGATCGCAGAAAGAGCCATGTTTGCATGCGTTACAGTGTCACTACTCGTGCTACCAGAAACAAATACACTAGTATCATCAGCGTAGATGAAAAATTTAGCTACTAGAGTTGTGTTTACAATGTCATTTATGTAAATGTTGAAAAGTAATGGACCTAAGATGCTCGCTTGGGGTACACCGGAAATAGTGGGAAGTAGACCTGATCGGAAATTATTATTCCATACATATTGGTACCTATTACATAGGTAAGATTCCAAGAGTGATAATGGTACCCCACGAATACCACAGTATTGTAGTTTGTGAAGCAATATTGAACGATCAAGGTGGTCAAAGGCCTTTGTAAAGTCTATATATATTCCTAGTGTGTATAGTTTGTCTTCCAGGTTACCGATGATTAGCTCCTTTAGGGAAAGCAGAGCTGTTTCTGTGGAATGGTTTTTACGAAAACCAAACTGTGAACTTGTTATCACTGTGTGCAGTGAGAAAAAAATTGTTAATCGGGCATGTATAATTTTTTCGAGTCCTTTCGAAAAAGTGGGAAGAATAGATATGGGCCTGTAATTGGCCAAGGTCGTTAGTGTTTCCGGATTTGCGCAAAACAATAACCTTGGCAACTTTCATTTTATCTGGATCGATTCCAGATATCAACGAAAGATTATATATGTGCGTCAATACTGGGGTCAACAGGTCTTATTTGTATATTATCACAGTCGCATGCTTTACTATTTTTAATGTTCATAAAAATTGTATGCAGTTCGTTTTCGGTAACCGGTGCAAAAAAAATCGAATCAGAGACGAAAGTAGACAATGTTCTACAAGCGTCCGTGATATCGCCAGGTTGAATGGCGCTTCGGCTAGCAATGTTTACAAAATGGGTGTTGAATTTTTTGCACAGATCGTTACCAGTTATCACTACATCATTGATCTTCATGTCAGTAATCTCGCGCTGATCAGTTTTTGTGACGTTTCTCAGCGCCTTCCATGTTGCCGCAGAACTTCTAACATCACCAAAAAGCTTACTGAAATAAGCAACCTTTGCGCATTTGACCTGCTTGGATACATATTGCGGTATATTTTATATTGTTTAAGGATGTTAGGGTCGCGAGATTTGATAAACGAGTGGGATAGATTGTTCTTCTCCGATATCAATTTCAGAAGCTCATCGGTGGCCCACGGCTTGCGAATGCGCCGTTTCACTTTGTAAGTTTTAAGAGGAAAATGTGCGTCATAGATACATTTGAATTTATAAAGAAACTCATCATAAGCAGTATTGCACTGTTTAACTTTTTAAGAACTCTGCGCTGAACGGATCATTGCTATGCGTCGTGTATCTTGTGTGTGTGTGCATGTGTGTCCCGTTTTTGTGTTTTCCATCTTTTTGCCTTTTTTTCTCTCTGCGGGAACATACCGCCCGTCTCGGAAGGCAGACGCCCTCTCTTTTTTTTTTCTTTCAGTAAGCGATACCCCCCCTCCTCCCAACCCTAAACAACTATGACCAATTTGCTTGGACCGTGGCCATATCCAGCCAGCAAAGCTCTGCCCTCAGAGCACTTTTAAAGCTTTAGACACCGTAGTACTTCGGTCCTCTCTTCAGCATTTCATTTCACCACATTACCGCCCCTTGCCCCGATGAAACTTTCTACTCATCATCATTCAAATGAAGTTATTCTATCGTTGATGATCAACGCCTGGAATTCATCATAGTCCGCATGTCTACACTACACTGACTTCGACCACCTCCCCTCTTAGCCGTTATCGGTATTATTTTGTTCTCCGTACATCTGCTGAGAGGAATATGAATGTAAAGGACGACAGTTGAGCTAGTTGATTAGACATGGCCTTAGAAAGCGGCGAGCGACCTGCGTACCTCGCGCGCCGCTTTGCGCCATGTCTATAGTTTGCGTCGGAAACGGCTCTTCTTCCTTTGATTTAAACCAGCAACAGCAACGTTTTTCATTATTATTGAGGAGTTTCATTGCCGGGGCCGATCCTCTAATCCATTTCAGGTGGTAATGTGGTCAAGTGTCTCACAGTGACCTCACAGTGAGGACCCAAGACCCACGTTGTCCAAAATGGTCAGAAGTGCTTTTAGGGCGTTCGTGGCCTGGAGTTGGTCATGGACCAAGCAATTTTGTCAAAGAGACGGGGCGAGAGTCCCAACGGATTAAGATACTCAGAAAGTGCGCTTCAGGAAAGTTGGTGGAGTGGACAATGGAGGATGGGCTCAAGATCTTCCAGGTCAACGCACCGACGACATCTAGGAGAGTCCACAGCGGTGACGCCACTGATCTGTAAAAGCCATATCGAGTCGCGTCCGATGAATTAATGAAGTGTCTCGACGAAAGGTGTTTCGTGGCATACAGAAACTGAGCGTGGGATGAACTCTTGCAACCATAGATTGGAGGAGAATGTCATTTGTCCATTGATGGGAAGCCAGGGGTGCCACTACCCTTAGTGTTTAGGCGCTTCTGTTGATGAACGTTCCACTATTAATGTGTCGTGTTCTTGATGGCAGGGCAGGGCCCACGTAAGGGTGCCCCAGTTAGTATTTAAGCAGTTCGTGTACTTTTCAACAAACCTTTGTTGAAAGTGCATCTATGTGTCGTGTATCTCTGTCCGTCTTTGTCTCTGTAGCGCTTTAAAGTTATACTCTGTTACCCTGTTCTTCCACGCTCTATGTTGTTGTTTATTTGTTCGTTACATATTTTGTGCGTTATTCTACGAATAGTTGCCTATTTGCCTTGTTTGAACAGCGCAGTGTAACAATGCGATATGTTTTGATATGCAACTGCGGACGAGCATTAAGTTTAAACTAATTATATTAATTACTTCAGTTTATCGCTTTCTTCACCATGCCCGGCATCATCCGAAAAAGGCCCGTCAAGTCCTCAAAAGGCGTCAAGTCCTCGTTGATGCGGACCACTTTGTTTCCATTGAAGTCTCTGCCTTCCACGAGAGATGGGTACACGATCTCGCTCGCAGTCGTCCCTAAGTATAGAGATGAAGGAGAGTGTTGGCTTTGGAGAACAAAATGCAGCGTGTCATCGATGGTATACGAATTTTTTGTTATAACTTGAAACCACCTTGGGAAAGATATATAAGACCAAAGACCGGGTCAAGAGACTTAAATCCTGGTGTCCTCGTTCCGCTACTAGCTGTTACAGGATCGAAGGGCGGGAACGTACTGCACAACTTAACTACCTCACAGAGAAAGCCCTGGAGGTAAGACGCGGTGCTCCTTTGACTCCCCTTATGACAGAGTATATTCGTGCGTTCGAGACCAGACACCTCGAACTTATGCGTCGTTCGTCTATGGCGTATCAAATCGCGTTTTCGCATTCTAATGCAGTAGCTGGGCCAGAAACACTGCGTTACCTACACAGCTCACAAATTCGGCAAAATCAGCAGATTATGTCCCACTGTTTTTTCCCCGATGATGAACCGGCACGCATTCCCCAGATAATGCAGCAGCATGTTTTCACCCAGGAGGACACGCGTGCCGTTCCACCGTCCAGTTCCACTGTTTGTAACCACTGTCCAATGTTCAGCACACCTGAGATTTCCGCCCTTCAAATGGATTTTATACCCGAAGAACTTGATGCGTGCGTTAAGAAGGTGAAGCCGGTTAAATGCCCTGGTCCGGACGGTCTTCCAGCCGAATTTTATGCGACGTTTTGGCCACAGTTACGTTCGTACTTTGTGACCCTTTTTAACAATCTGCTGCTCGGTGGTGCAGTTGAGCCAGAATGGGGCATGTAGTACTAATACCCAAACCGCGGTCAGATGCACAACGTACTGATTCATGGCGCCCCACTACCTTGCTTAATCACGATTACGAGCTGTTGACCTCTGTCATTGCAGACCGCTTACGCGATCGCCTCCCTACGTTGGTGCACCCCGGCCAGTGTTGCGCTGTACCTGACCGAAATATGTATCTAACACTTCTGGGCATCACTCAGCTTATTGTCTACACAACCAAACGGCGTGCCTCAGGTTATGTCGTTTCTCTGGACCAAAACCAGGCGTTTGACCGTGTACGTCACGATTTTCTGTTCGCCCTACTTCGGCATTATTGTGTACCTGATAATAGCCTGAATAATGTACCTTCGTTGTGCAACACTACAAAGTCAAGTCGAGTTGCCTCATACTTAATGGAGAAGTTGGGCCAGCGTTTCCCATTCTAAAGGGGGTGAGGCAAGGCTGCCTGCTCTCACCGATTCTTTTCACGCTAGCCATAGATCCCTTTCTGCGTATGGTGGAGAATGATCGTTTAGTTCAGGGTCTACCGTTGCCGGGCACAAGTCGATGGAAGGTCCCTGCGTATGCGCACGATCTTACGTTGTTCCTTGAGCGACCTGAGGAGCTTGACGCTGTCTTAGAAGACTTTGCCGCGTATGGCGCTAGCTCGGGTGCCTGCCTTAATTTGACGAAAAGCGCATGTATGAACCTGGGCAAGGGGGCTTTTCTGCCAGGTCCTCTCTGTCTCAAATACCCCTAAAGTCTTCGATCACTATCTTGGGAATTTCCTTCAGTGAGCAAGGAGTTCCTCGTTCAGTGTGGAGGGCACTCGTCGATAACCTCGAAGCGGAGATTGCCAAAACAAGGTCATTCACGTTCTCTATGAAGGAACGGACCTACTTGTTAAAGTCGACCTTGTGTCCCCGCATCTGGCATTTAGGGCAAGTTTCTCCCCCGACACCGGCAATTACTGCCCGCATTCATTCATTACTGTACAGCTTTTTCTGGGATAACCGAACTTCTCTTATTCCTCGTGCTGTTCTGCAGCTCCCAGTACGACATGGCGGTTGGAGCTTGCCAGATGTTACGGTAATATGTCAGACGCTCCTCCTCAAAAACTTCCTTCGTAGCTTGGACGACACCTCCAGTCCTTTTTTCCTCTTGATCGTCTACTGGTTTAGCGTCCTCTTACGTGAGATTTTACTGACGATGCATAGTACAAGCTATGTCGTAGCAGAGAATCCTCATCGCCTTTGTGTGATAGCAGTACGGCTGTTCCGAAGACTGGCTGAGCTGTTAGGTCCAGTTGAGATCCGCCAGATGTCTCCTATTCGTGTCAGCGAAGCTTTTGCTTGGTCGGAGGGAGACGCGAGAAGCCGTTCGGAACGCGTGGGTTTCCGATTTTCTGGTTTGACCCAGGGATGGCTCCCCGAGCGACCATGAGACTTCGGCTGGAAAATCGCATGGGGGATTTTGCCTTCACGCGATCGACTTCATGTTTGGGGTATACCAGGACCTTCCATGTGTAACATGTGTGACCATCCATATTTTTGGACCATGCCGTGTGGCACGATTGTTCTGACTGCACCTCAGACGTAGTCTAGGCGTTCCTGTGGTATCTCCTTTTGATGGTGACTACAATAGAGTTAACACACCGCGCGATCGCATTCGCCGACTAGCGGCTACTGTGGGTCAATATAATCTATGGCGGGCTAGATGCTACGCGATATTTCGTGGCCGAACCTTTGTACCGTTGCAAGCTCTCGTTTTTAGAACTTGCGAAGACATTGTTGCCAACCTTACTATGTTATATTGTGGCCTAGGAGAACGGGAGTTTAGTTCTGCGTGGCTTGATTGTGGTGTCATTCATGTAGGTAATGGCATAGTCACGCTTCCGGACATCCTCTGGAAGAGAGTATGTAACTACCACATGACTAATTACCTGCAATTCATTAATTAATTTTTTTAATTGGGGAATTTCGGATAAAAGCGAGATAGCAGATTGAGAGACTATCCTCGTTGAACACCTTTGCACGTTTAAAAAGTCCTGAAACACGCACGTGCGCTAAAATATCCATCCCCGAATTTCGGTATGCGCCAAAACCGAAACCGCGGCGACCCGGAACGCTGGGAGAACAACGCTCATTTCACGTCAGAGGGCCACGTGATTTGGAGCGGTGGAGATAATTGGAGTGGGTGCCGCTCAGCTGGACAGATGAACTACTCTCCGGCATAGATAGGCCTCCGTCGGCGTGGGTGATGCACTCCTCAGGCGCGCTTTTTCGGTTTTACCTCATTTGCACACCGAAATTCGGGGATGGATATTTTAGCGCACGTGCTTGTTTCAGGAATTTTTAAACGTGGAATGGTGTTCAACGAGTATAGTCTCTCAATCTGCTATCTGGCTTTTGCCCGAAATTCCCTAACTAAAAAATTAATTAATGAATTTCATGTAATTAGTCATCTGGTTGTTACTCTTTTCCAGAGGATGTCCTCCTGGCCGTAGAACTCAACTGCAAAAACAACATCTATGCTGCTCTCACAGCTGTTTTATAAAAATTCTGATCAGTTTTTAATGACGTAACCTGTATATACATATATACAGGGTGTCTTTTTTAGGCGATACATATTTTTTCATAAAAAAACTATAAGGGCTATAGACATGCTGCTTATATTTCTATCATCTCTGGGCCGGCGGACGTTTTTGGCCACATGTTGCTCGACCCTCAAATGACTAATTACCTAAAAATCGTTAATTAACTTTTTAATTATAAAAGCTACGAACTTGTCCCAATGAGAACATCTGTTCCTTTCGGTGACCTGATATCGTATCTGTTTTTATAACAAAAATCCGTTCGGTAGATCGTCTGCAAGAAATTCGTGAAGGAACACCGTTTTTTCTTTATTTTGTTCATTGCGCATCTTCGGAGGCGCGTCTTTCTTTCACCCGAAATGTGAGATGGTGAAGGAGTCTCATGCGTCGAAGATGCTGCCACAGTGCCGCGTCATGCGTCTAAGATGAGCTTTAACTTGCGGAAACAAAACAAAAACACATGTATCGTGTTACGTTGTCGGAACTGCCCTTATCTTGTGTGGCATTTTCTGTTAATATTTTTCCAGTACGCAAGAGGCGACAGTATGCTCTTTCACCTTCACATCATTTTCAGTAGTACGCAGGCAGGCAACGTTTGAGCGGATGGCGTCAGTTGGTCACGTAATTACATTACATTAAATTACATTTCATGATTACAGCATTAGATATAACATGCTACGTGACCTTCTGATGCCACTCGCTCAAACGTTGCCTGCCTGCGCACTGCGTAGGAGGCCCAAGAACGGCGAAACAGCCGCCCAGTGCTGGCACGGCGGCGTTTGAGCACAAATCATATTTATATACAGGGTGTCCCAGCTAAATGCGAACATATCCGAGATGAAATCAATTGCAATATAGCATATGCTGAAGGGCACTCCTTAGAGGGCATTAACAAACTCCTAAGGCAATGCCTTAGTTAACTTTCAATAATTAACTTTTAAAATAAAAACTTTCAAACTAAGCTACTTCAAAACTTTGAAAAATAATAAACTATTTGATAACAAAAGCTACAAAGTTTTCCAAGTGAGAGTATCTGGTCTCTTCAGTCACCTGATACCGAAGGGTATTTCAGAACAAAAATCCGTCCGACCAATCGTCCCCAAAAAATTCGTGAAGGAACACCTTTTTTTTTTCGTTATTTTGTTGATTGCTCGTCTTCGGCGACGCCTCTTTCATTCACGCTCAATGTGAGAGGGTGAAGGAGCCAGGATGTGATTTCCAGCCCCTTTGTAGCCGAAACGCATACGTTTGTTGTCAATGCTGCTGACTCAGAATTGTAATTCGACATGTTCTACATGAGCGAAAAAGAACAATCGAAATTCCTGCCCTAGAATAATCAAAAAGGGACATTGAGCGTCATTGATCAATACATTCAGAAGGAAGAAGATAGCAATATGTGTTCAACTCTGGACATATTCGGAAACTTGTGTTTGAACACGTTCTAGCTGTAAACACGCAGTTCAACAACAAGGCCAAGCTGCGGAAGATCAGCTGCGCAGAAACAAGCAGCAAGCAACTTCTCAGAAAAAGATAAAACACTGCAAGGCGAATACTAATCGCGTCACTTGGTGTGAGCATTCTACGCATGCCATTCAAAACGTAGTCAATGTTGCATCTACAAACGTATACCTGTAATTGTACTCCTCAAAGTACAACTTTTGCACGCATTTTGAAGTATGCTGCTGGCAGACCGTCCTCGAACAACTGTTCTGGACGAAGTAATAAAAGCTACAGGAGTTCAAGGGAGTATAGTGAAGCTCTTCAACTCACCTTCGTTCGTACTTTTGTATACTCGTAACAAATGAAGCTGTAAGTTGTTCGGCTTGCCACTGTATACGCAATTATTCCAAGTTATGTGTACAAACGCTACAGTAGAATCCCATTCTTCGAAACTAGACACTGTTTCGCTGTTTCACATCGAGGAAACGGATGAATTAGTCATCGAAATAGCTTCTCTGCCGAACACAACCACAACAAGAGGACGCCATGTTCTATTCCCGTCTTACGGAATGGAGCGACATCACGGAGCTATCGAGAGGTGTTGTGTATTGGCCTGGAGAACGAACACTAGCGGCGCTTCGGTCAGCCCTATCACGTAACGCTTTTACGTCACGGGCTGAATAGATTCTGGCGTGTGTGGAATTCTCTGCGGTTTCTGCACTTTGCTTCGATAGCTGTTTTGTCCGAGAAATCTGCTGTGACCGTTTTTATTTTTTTAGTGCTGCAGTGCGAAACTTACGCGACTGAAGGGCTCATCAGACTCGACATGGGAAAAGCAAATTACCGTCACAGTCGCGTCTGCAGTAAGTACTTTGCAAGCACCAGACGCTACCCAGTGCTCGAGGTCACAATTTGAGCGGTATGAATGTTTTAGCGTTTAGGTATGTATGAATGTTTAGCGAATGAAGGTTTTTTTTGAGATCTTGCAGTAGAGTCCTAGAGTGGAAAATCTCTCCACTTCATCATCACAATATAATTGTTGTTGTTCAGCTTTGAACTCTTGACGTGTATTACTAACAGTGTCACAATTACTGCTGAAGTGGCTAAAACCAATAAAACAATATATGAGACTGAGAGCAAGATTCTCCTCACCTGAAAAGGGAAACATCGACATGTTGTTAACCACTTGCTTGTGTTTCGTTTTGATGTGTACAGACGCAGGTTCAGTACAGGTAGCCTCATCCCTTCTGTACCTGGCCCTCATTTCCTTTGGAAATAAAATAAAAAATGAAATCTAAGTTATCGTCTTGGTTATTTTTAAGAAAGTGGTGTGTCACAAGGGCAGTGTCGCACTGTGTACAAGATGTTTTTATATTAGTGTGTGTCTTCACTCACATAACAGTTTTCGTATGCAAATATTAGTGAAACTCACATTATGAACTTTAGTGCACAGCTAAAAGAAGCTCCTATGTACTCTTGAACAGAGTATTTATCATATTTTTGGCACTTTGCTGTTGGTATGCATGTTGAACCTGCATCGGTACGGTACATAAGCAATTCTACAGGTATATGCTAAAGAAAATAGACACTTGCTATTAATTTAACAAAGTGACTTCATCGAAGTTCCTACTACAGCGGAAGAAACTGCGTTCTTTCTCATACACAAAAAGTATGCTGACTGGACTTTTGTTATTCCTGTCTGAATTTGAATTTGCGGAATATAGCAGCTCGCACGCCTTACAGACACGCCCTGCTCCGCCAGTTCTCGCTTGATACAAATGCAATTTTGTCTCCTTTTACTCGTCCACGTCTTTTTGGTTCTGTATTTCATGCGTGGGTCAAGCTATGCTCAAAGCTATGCTCAAGCTAGTATCAGAGTCGTACCAGCACAGTTGTACGCAAACGCCGAACACACAAAACAAGTACTCAAGAGCTATGCGTCGTCTGCTGTCCTGCCTCGCATCCAATCCGTGACGTCACGGGCTACTCCCCGCGAGGTGGCGACACCAGAACTTCTCCAGGCGAATAGATCAGGGAGAGCGGACTGTTCGCCTCCACCACACACACGGTCAACGCGGGGACATACCAATCCGCGTGACGTCACTCGCTTCACGAGGATTTCTCCCACTTCCGGTCCCTCGTGTGAACCCACCCTAAGCGGGCGAAAAATCCCAGACTACACAAGAGTAGCGGAAATGATGTCACAAGCCAGCAGGGGAAAACAGTCCCAGAGCAACTGGAGAGTAACAACTGTTCACATCTCTGTTTCTAAGGAGGGTAAGCCGTGGTTATGGCGTCACACACATGCACGCTAGGCATCGCCGTCTGCTATTCGTGATATTGGACTCAACTGCTTCCTGAAAGCTTCCCGTGAACACGTTGCAAGCTAAGCAAATAAGCAATTTAAGAAAATGTTTCGGTGTTAGGTTTGGTCTGTTTTGGAGTGCGCAATTTGGAGTCGAAGGCTGGATTCACACAGTCGGACACTTCCACGGTGTGCACAACGTGTCCGTATTTGCTTTAAATTGCAGGTATTTTACAGCTGTGCAGGACATGTTGCACACCACGTGATTCTTGTTTATGGCGCATTTTTCATGCTAAACCCGGTCCCGCCTCGGATTCCACCACTCGTGAGCTAGACTAAATGTACACTCCTTATTAGCGCTCCGTATGTGCATTTGGTTTAAATCGTGTTGGACAGTAATAATAAATTATACAAGTCAAAATTCACGTTGCAATATGTGTTCGGTGCCCGCAACCATATTGCTCGAACGATGCTCGTTACAATGTGCATATTCTACTGCAGGTCATTTGCGTCTTGTTGCAAAACGGCCTTCAAAATGTTTATGCTGTTGGCCCAGTCAGCCATCTTGAGCGCTGAGCAACTCCTACTGTTCGAAAAATCATATCGAAGGTGGGTACTTTTGCGTCAAGTGACGTTACGTCAGACCCAACTAGCGGGTTACTTGGCGGTGCTAGAGCTGAATAGGAAAACGCGCCCGAAAAGCTCGCATCGCTTTTTTCGGAGCCGGTCGACGTTGTGCGCGCCTGAAAACAGCAATTTTACAATCTTCTGAGTTATTACCGCTTAGTAGGGTATGTATTTGGGGAGTAAATCCGACATGGGCTGTCTGTTTTGACAAGAAAACGTGCACTCGCCTTGTTGAATGTGCACGTTCAATAAAGAAAATTCTATTTATCGAGACATAAAATGGGTAGAAATGCCTGCAAATGATGACAAAATTTCCTCCGCGGTATACGTATAGCGTTGGCCCATAATTTTGTTAAGAAAGAGGAATTTTCTTAGGATTTTTTTAACTCGGTCGGTTCAACACACCGTATAATAACTTACCATAATCGAAGAACATGAGCACGATGGTGCTAACAAGGAGTTGATACATTTCGTCGACACAGCGCTGACACCTCTTGTACCACCAGTAAGAAGACGCAGACGCTTTGGACTTGAAAAGGATAGATCATCTATACGTCCGCTAGTGTAGTCACGGTAGGCAGGCAATTCTCTCTCGTGCAAATGTAAAATAATCCCCCGCTTCGGCTGTGCCGTCTGAGACGTCCTGCCAAACGTGATCGATGAAGCTATTGTCAGAGATGGCGAAACTATTAATCCACTCCATCTTTAATAGCGGGCATGATATCGTCTGTGTATGCTATTACGTCTCTGGCAAGTTTAGAACGCAATAATCTAAGCAGATTTCAACCGTTTCTGGGAAGAGGCATTGATAACGATGCTTTGGCCTTTCTAAGGCTATACCACTTAGCTAGGTAGTCCACAACTGTACAGATCTTATTGCTTCCAATATGCAAAACATTGGAAGTAATCATGTCCCTCGCCACTTGTTGGACACTAGACAGCTGTCAAATATCATATATTGTTCCAAAATCAAATTGAGAAACATTGTTAACACTGTCTGGTTTCGTCCCATTATGTTTTGATTACGCTTTCCAAGGTACACGTCACAACGGTCCTGCTGAAAATAGTAGACATGATCTCATTGGCTTCTACTCGTAATTTTAATGAGATTCAATGAGAAATCAGACTGCAAATTCGTTCAACGTGTGGAGACCGACTGTTTCTCATTGACTGAATTGATGGTTAAGCAGGGAAGCTGCCTTCGCTGAACCGAGCTCTGCCGTGTTCTGCAGCGAAGACCACATTACGGAGAAGCAATTGAACGAATTGGTTTAATGGTCGTTAGTGTGACAATCTGACTTCCAATATAATATATTTCATATAATGAGATCCAACATGTTGTGTATGACAGACGTGCCAAGAGAAGGAATGAGAAGCCAGTTGCAAACCCAAAATTCGCGTTCATTGCCCTCCGGCGCGCTCTGCCACTATGCGGGAAGCGGCCTTACAGGATGTGAATTCAATGGGAGACAGTGTTTATGCCAATGAACACCAAAACAGAATAAACATATCAAGGTGTCATCGTCTAATACAGAAGAATACCATGCAAAGAACCCCTGAAGTCATGAAAGGCACTAGCAGAATATAATCCTAGCGCACCCTGGCCAAATGAATTTTAATGCATTGCGCCTATCAGGATTTCGTCGATTTTTGCGCAGGGCCCATGTTTAGACTGCGATTTTTCGACAAAGACAGTCAAGAGAGAGAGAGAGAAATACATGATGACGATGATATGGGGATGACTTCCGCTCATTGAGCAGAGTGCTACCCCATTGCTATTGGGGAAAAATGAGAGGATGGTGATGAGGATGATGCTGACGACGCTGACAGGGTTTTAGAGAGAGTCGATCAGGCCGGTAGTTTGCAGGAATTTGATGACGGGTCGCAAGGCGGACATCTGCTTTCGTGTGTCCCATGATCCCAAAATGAGTCTGAGGTCAAGGGGTCGGCTGTTAATCCGCGCAAAGTCGTTTGCGAACAAGTGACGCTCCCTCCTATAAGTTGCACATGCGATGATCACATGGGCCGCGGTCGCTGGCACACCACACTCCGGGCACAAGGGACTACTGGCACACCCTATCTGGTAACGGTAGTACGGCGTAAAGGCCCCTCGTGTGAACCCACCCTAAGCGGGCGAAAAATCCCAGACTACGCAAGAGTAGCGGAAATGATGTCACAAGCCAGCAGGGGAAAACAGTCCCAGAGCAACTGGAGAGTAACAACTGTTCACATCTCTGTTTCTAAGGAGGGTAAGCCGTGGTTATGGCGTCACACACATGCACGCTAGGCATCGCCGTCTGCTATTCGTGATATTGGACTCAACTGCTTCCTGAAAGCTTCCCGTGAACACGTTACAAGCTAAGCAAATAAGCAATTTAAGAAAATGTTTCGGTGTTAGGTTTGGCCTGTTTTGGAGTGCGCAATTTGGAGTCGAAGGCTGGATTCACACAGTCGGACACTTCCACGGCGTGCACAACGTGTCCGTATTTGCTTTAAATTGCAGGTATTTTACAGCTGTGCAGGACATGTTGCACACCACGTGATTCTTGTTTATGGCGCATTTTTCATGCTAAACCCGGTCCCGCCTCGGATTCCACCACTCGTGAGCTAGACTAAATGTACACTCCTTATTAGCGCTCCGTATGTGCATTTGGTTTAAATCGTGTTGGACAGTAATAATAAATTATACAAGTCAAAATTCACGTTGCAATATGTGTTCGGTGCCCGCAACCATATTGCTCGAACGATGCTCGTTACAATGTGCATATTCTACTGCAGGTCATTTGCGTCTTGTTGCAAAACGGCCTTCAAAATGTTTATGCTGTTGGCCCAGTCAGCCATCTTGAGCGCTGAGCAACTCCTACTGTTCGAAAAATCATATCGAAGGTGGGTACTTTTGCGTCAAGTGACGTTACGTCAGACCCAACTAGCGGGTTACTTGGCGGTGCTAGAGCTGAATAGGAAAACGCGCCCGAAAAGCTCGCATCGCTTTTTTCGGAGCCGGTCGACGTTGTGCGCGCCTGAAAACAGCAATTTTACAATCTTCTGAGTTATTACCGCTTAGTAGGGTATGTATTTGGGGAGTAAATCCGACATGGGCTGTCTGTTTTGACAAGAAAACGTGCACTCGCCTTGTTGAATGTGCACGTTCAATAAAGAAAATTCTATTTATCGAGACATAAAATGGGTAGAAATGCCTGCAAATGATGACAAAATTTCCTCCGCGGTATACGTATAGCGTTGGCCCATAATTTTGTTAAGAAAGAGGAATTTTCTTAGGATTTTTTTAACTCGGTCGGTTCAACACACCGTATAATAACTTACCATAATCGAAGAACATGAGCACGATGGTGCTAACAAGGAGTTGATACATTTCGTCGACACAGCGCTGACACCTCTTGTACCACCAGTAAGAAGACGCAGACGCTTTGGACTTGAAAAGGATAGATCATCTATACGTCCGCTAGTGTAGTCACGGTAGGCAGGCAATTCTCTCTCGTGCAAATGTAAAATAATCCCCCGCTTCGGCTGTGCCGTCTGAGACGTCCTGCCAAACGTGATCGATGAAGCTATTGTCAGAGATGGCGAAACTATTAATCCACTCCATCTTTAATAGCGGGCATGATATCGTCTGTGTATGCTATTACGTCTCTGGCAAGTTTAGAACGCAATAATCTAAGCAGATTTCAACCGTTTCTGGGAAGAGGCATTGATAACGATGCTTTGGCCTTTCTAAGGCTATACCACTTAGCTAGGTAGTCCACAACTGTACAGATCTTATTGCTTCCAATATGCAAAACATTGGAAGTAATCATGTCCCTCGCCACTTGTTGGACACTAGACAGCTGTCAAATATCATATATTGTTCCAAAATCAAATTGAGAAACATTGTTAACACTGTCTGGTTTCGTCCCATTATGTTTTGATTACGCTTTCCAAGGTACACGTCACAACGGTCCTGCTGAAAATAGTAGACATGATCTCATTGGCTTCTACTCGTAATTTTAATGAGATTCAATGAGAAATCAGACTGCAAATTCGTTCAACGTGTGGAGACCGACTGTTTCTCATTGACTGAATTGATGGTTAAGCAGGGAAGCTGCCTTCGCTGAACCGAGCTCTGCCGTGTTCTGCAGCGAAGACCACATTACGGAGAAGCAATTGAACGAATTGGTTTAATGGTCGTTAGTGTGACAATCTGACTTCCAATATAATATATTTCATATAATGAGATCCAACATGTTGTGTATGACAGACGTGCCAAGAGAAGGAATGAGAAGCCAGTTGCAAACCCAAAATTCGCGTTCATTGCCCTCCGGCGCGCTCTGCCACTATGCGGGAAGCGGCCTTACAGGATGTGAATTCAATGGGACACAGTGTTTATGCCAATGAACACCAAAACAGAATAAACATATCAAGGTGTCATCGTCTAATACAGAAGAATACCATGCAAAGAACCCCTGAAGTCATGAAAGGCACTAGCAGAATATAATCCTAGCGCACCCTGGCCAAATGAATTTTAATGCATTGCGCCTATCAGGATTTCGTCGATTTTTGCGCAGGGCCCATGTTTAGACTGCGATTTTTTGACAAAGACAGTCAAGAGAGAGAGAGAGAGAAATACATGATGACGATGATATGGGGATGACTTCCGCTCATTGAGCAGAGTGCTACCCCATTGCTATTGGGGAAAAATGAGAGGATGGTGATGAGGATGATGCTGACGACGCTGACAGGGTTTTAGAGAGAGTCGATCAGGCCGGTAGTTTGCAGGAATTTGATGACGGGTCGCAAGGCGGACATCTGCTTTCGTGTGTCCCATGATCCCAAAATGAGTCTGAGGTCAAGGGGTCGGCTGTTAATCCGCGCAAAGTCGTTTGCGAACAAGTGACGCTCCCTCCTATAAGTTGCACATGCGATGATCACATGGGCCGCGGTCGCTGGCACACCACACTCCGGGCACAAGGGACTACTGGCACACCCTATCTGGTAACGGTAGTACGGCGTAAAGGCAACATTCAGCCGTAAGCGATGTAGGAGGGACTTAAAGGGACTATGAAACGATTTTTTTTCTTCGTTTCGTTCGAAAGAAGACATTTTTCTGAGTCTAGAACCGAAATTTTACTTTCGTCGCGCGAGCGGATTTCTCGGGAGCGAATTTAAACGGAGCGGCGTAGGGAGGACAGCTGGCGCCGCGCCGTGACGAGCTGCCGAGCGGAGACACAACGGGTAACTTGACGCGACCACGGCCGGCTCAGCAACACGTCATCGTGACGTGTTGCCGAGCCGAGGAATCCCGCCAGGAGCATGCGCCGTAGGATCCCGCGTATGCGTTCATCGGGAGTGGAAATCTCCATGACAGCAGCTTTCGCGCGATCGGCAGATTTCGGCAGTGGCGGCAGCCACAGCGCGAGCTCGTGGCATTACTTGCCATTGTGCAACACCGGTGACGTAACGGGGAACCGAAGAGCGGTCCGTACAGTTACACCATCGGCAGGGAAATATGCGCGGGAGAGGAGGAACGCGGAAGAGACATTTCCAGCGCGCGCTCCTCGCAGAGTGGAGCGATTTCGTCCGGAAAAATTTGTGGCATATTAGTTTCTCTGCGGGAAGAACAGTTTCCATCGAAAAAAAGTATGGGGGTTCGAGAAATTTCATAGTCCCTTTAATGACGCGCGGTAAAGATGTCGGTAAGCGACACGAGAATGTTGGGTCTACAATTCCCAGTATGGTACTGGCCGGGACATCCCGACGCCATTGTTCGACGGATGAGGAGGCAGCCCAGTCACGAAGAAGGGACCGTCTGTACCCCCTTGGGAGAACAATCGGGACACACTTGCCCTTGTGGTGAGCGGCCGCTGCCGCAGCGTCGGCAACGTGGCTGCCAGAGATTCCGCAATGACCCGGAATCCATTGAAAAGCGATGGTGTGGCCGTGGGCAGTTATGGACTTCAGTAGGCGTAGAATGTTTATCACAAGTGTGGCCAGTGAGCCGCGGAGACCTGAGGTTTTCAGGCATCGAAGAGCTGACTTGGAGTCCGTACAGACTACCCATCGCCGTGGATCGCAGGTGGCCGCATATTGTAAAAACAGCAGGATTCCGTACAGCTCGGCTGAGGTCGAAGAGGTGCGATGGGACAACCGGCAGCCCCGGGTGAGCGGTATCGAAGGTACCACAAAAGATGAGGATGACGAAGTTTTCGTTGAGGAGCCATCCGTGAAGACCGTGCAGAACCCGTCATATGCGGTGCCGATGAACTCCATAGTCAGTTGCTGTAGTACGAGGTCGGGGTAGCTCCTTTTGTTGTCCGTGATCCCTGGGACAGAGGCGGTGACGATTGGCGACGGAAGTGTCCACGGCGCCATGCTTTCGGTGGCGGGGCTGATCACGAATTTCGCAACGCGGGATTTGAATGACATTATACATCCGTGGACAGTCAATGACAGTCAAATTGTGGAAATGTCATCGCCTTTTTTAGTCAGTACGTCCTCCAGGCCACATACCAACCCCGGCACCATGTGTGAGTGTTAACCCTGATGCACCAAGGGCCTTCAAAGTTGCGCCTCAGGCAGGGTTCCCTTCCTAGTCGCTCGACGGACGAAGTCCCAGTATTATCGTAATACGCATGCGCTGAGACTGTACGACCGGTCTGAAGGAGTTCGAAAGGTGGACAGTCATTTTTTCCGGAACTCCAAAGGGCTTACAGAATGGAAAACTTTGCGTTGAGGGAGTAATATACAAATCATAGCATTTTGTGTTTTATATCGCTGTTATATTAAACTACACAACTTGATAAAATTGTCCATTTCGAGTTCCGTTTTCGAAGCGATTTTGTCAAACGCGACCTCTCAGGGTGCAACAGGGGAACAAGGTACCGGGTTCAAACCCCGTGATCTTACTTTTACATATACATATTACAAAATCAGCTTAGGACATCTTTAATAGTATTTTTCTATCACATGATATTAAGCCCCAAAGTTGATGAAATTCGCATTTGGCCATTTCGAGCTCCGTTTTGGAGACGATTTTGTCAAACGCGACCTCTCAGGCTGCAACAGGGGAACAAGGTACGGGGTTCAAACCCCGTGATCTTACTTTGAGATATACATGCTACAAAATCAGCTTAGGACATCTTTAATATTGTCGTTATATCAAATGATATTAATCCCCAAAGTTGATAAAAATGGTCATTTGAGCATTTCGAGTACCGTTTTAGAGCTATTTTTTCAAACGCGTCCTATCAGGGCGCAACAGTGGAACAACGTACGGGGTTGAAACTCCGTGATCTTACTTCTACATATACATATTACAAAATGAGCTTACGACATCTTTAATATTTGATATATCAAATTATATTAAGCCCCAAAGTTGATAGAAATTGGCCATTTGGAGTGCCGTTTTGGAGGCGATTTTGTCAGACATGACCTCTCAGGGTGCAACAGGGGAACAAGGTACGGGGTTCAAGCGCTGTGATCTTACTTTCTGATATACATATTACAAAATCAGGTTAGGGCAGCTTTAATATTATTGCTATATGGAATTATATTAAACCCCAAAGTTCATTAAACTGGCCATTTGACCATTTGGAGTGCCGTTTTGGAGGAGATTTTGTCAAACGCGACCTCTCAGGGTGCAACAGGGGAACAAGGTACCGGGTTCAAACCCCGTGATCTTACTTTTACATATACATATTACAAAATCAGCTTGGGACATCTTTAATAGTATTTTTCTATCACATGATATTAAGCCCCAAAGTTGATGAAATTCGCATTTGGCCATTTCGAGCTCCGTTTTGGAGACGATTTTGTCAAACGCGACCTCTCAGGCTGCAACAGGGGAACAAGGTACGGGGTTCAAACCCCGTGATCTTACTTTCAGATATACATGCTACAAAATCAGCTTAGGACATCTTTAATATTGTCGTTATATCAAATGATATTAATCCCCAAAGTTGATAAAAATGGTCATTTGAGCATTTCGAGTACCGTTTTAGAGCTATTTTTTCAAACGCGTCCTATCAGGGCGCAACAGTGGAACAACGTACGGGGTTGAAACCCCGTGATCTTACTTCTACATATACATATTACAAAATGAGCTTACGACATCTTTAATATTTGATATATCAAATTATATTAAGCCCCAAAGTTGATAGAAATTGGCCATTTGGAGTGCCGTTTTGGAGGCGATTTTGTCAGACATGACCTCTCAGGGTGCAACAGGGGAACAAGGTACGGGGTTCAAGCGCTGTGATCTTACTTTCTGATATACATATTACAAAATCAGGTTAGGGCAGCTTTAATATTATTGCTATATGGAATTATATTAAACCCCAAAGTTCATTAAACTGGCCATTTGACCATTTGGAGTGCCGTTTTGGAGGAGATTTTGTCAAACGCGACCTCTCAGGGTGCAACAGGGGAACAAGGTACCGGGTTCAAACCCCGTGATCTTACTTTTACATATACATATTACAAAATCAGCTTGGGACATCTTTAATAGTATTTTTCTATCACATGATATTAAGCCCCAAAGTTGATGAAATTCGCATTTGGCCATTTCGAGCTCCGTTTTGGAGACGATTTTGTCAAACGCGACCTCTCAGGCTGCAACAGGGGAACAAGGTACGGGGTTCAAACCCCGTGATCTTACTTTCAGATATACATGCTACAAAATCAGCTTAGGACATCTTTAATATTGTCGTTATATCAAATGATATTAATCCCCAAAGTTGATAAAAATGGTCATTTGAGCATTTCGAGTACCGTTTTAGAGCTATTTTTTCAAACGCGTCCTATCAGGGCGCAACAGTGGAACAACGTACGGGGTTGAAACCCCGTGATCTTACTTCTACATATACATATTACAAAATGAGCTTACGACATCTTTAATATTTGATATATCAAATTATATTAAGCCCCAAAGTTGATAGAAATTGGCCATTTGGAGTGCCGTTTTGGAGGCGATTTTGTCAGACATGACCTCTCAGGGTGCAACAGGGGAACAAGGTACGGGGTTCAAGCGCTGTGATCTTACTTTCTGATATACATATTACAAAATCAGGTTAGGGCAGCTTTAATATTATTGCTATATGGAATTATATTAAACCCCAAAGTTCATTAAACTGGCCATTTGACCATTTGGAGTGCCGTTTTGGAGGAGATTTTGTCAAACGCGACCTCTCAGGGTGCAACAGGGGAACAAGGTACCGGGTTCAAACCCCGTGATCTTACTTTTACATATACATATTACAAAATCAGCTTGGGACATCTTTAATAGTATTTTTCTATCACATGATATTAAGCCCCAAAGTTGATGAAATTCGCATTTGGCCATTTCGAGCTCCGTTTTGGAGACGATTTTGTCAAACGCGACCTCTCAGGCTGCAACAGGGGAACAAGGTACGGGGTTCAAACTCCGTGATCTTACTTTCAGATATACATGCTACAAAATCAGCTTAGGACATCTTTAATATTGTCGTTATATCAAATGATATTAATCCCCAAAGTTGATAAAAATGGTCATTTGAGCATTTCGAGTACCGTTTTAGAGCTATTTTTTCAAACGCGTCCTATCAGGGCGCAACAGTGGAACAACGTACGGGGTTGAAACCCCGTGATCTTACTTCTACATATACATATTACAAAATGAGCTTACGACATCTTTAATATTTGATATATCAAATTATATTAAGCCCCAAAGTTGATAGAAATTGGCCATTTGGAGTGCCGTTTTGGAGGCGATTTTGTCAGACATGACCTCTCAGGGTGCAACAGGGGAACAAGGTACGGGGTTCAAGCGCTGTGATCTTACTTTCTGATATACATATTACAAAATCAGGTTAGGGCAGCTTTAATATTATTGCTATATGGAATTATATTAAACCCCAAAGTTCATTAAACTGGCCATTTGACCATTTGGAGTGCCGTTTTGGAGGAGATTTTGTCAAACGCGACCTCTCAGGGTGCAACAGGGGAACAAGGTACCGGGTTCAAACCCCGTGATCTTACTTTTACATATACATATTACAAAATCAGCTTGGGACATCTTTAATAGTATTTTTCTATCACATGATATTAAGCCCCAAAGTTGATGAAATTCGCATTTGGCCATTTCGAGCTCCGTTTTGGAGACGATTTTGTCAAACGCGACCTCTCAGGCTGCAACAGGGGAACAAGGTACGGGGTTCAAACTCCGTGATCTTACTTTCAGATATACATGCTACAAAATCAGCTTAGGACATCTTTAATATTGTCGTTATATCAAATGATATTAATCCCCAAAGTTGATAAAAATGGTCATTTGAGCATTTCGAGTACCGTTTTAGAGCTATTTTTTCAAACGCGTCCTATCAGGGCGCAACAGTGGAACAACGTACGGGGTTGAAACCCCGTGATCTTACTTCTACATATACATATTACAAAATGAGCTTACGACATCTTTAATATTTGATATATCAAATTATATTAAGCCCCAAAGTTGATAGAAATTGGCCATTTGGAGTGCCGTTTTGGAGGCGATTTTGTCAGACATGACCTCTCAGGGTGCAACAGGGGAACAAGGTACGGGGTTCAAGCGCTGTGATCTTACTTTCTGATATACATATTACAAAATCAGGTTAGGGCAGCTTTAATATTATTGCTATATCGAATTATATTAAACCCAAAGTTCATTAAACTGGCCATTTGACCATTTGGAGTGCCGTTTTGGAGGAGATTTTGTCAAACGCGACCTCTCAGGGTGCAATAGGGGAACAATGTACGGGGTTCAAACCCTGTGATCTTACTTTTACATATACATATTACATAATCAGCTTAGGATATCTTTAATAATATTATTATATTAAATTATATTAAGCCCCAAAGTTGATGAAATTCGCCATTTCGAGTGCCGTTTTGGAGGCGATTTTATCAAACGCGACTTTCAGGCATACATATTACAAAACCAGCTTAGGACATCTTTAATATTATTTTTATATCAGATCATATTAAGCCCCAAATTAGATTTTTTTTTCCTTTGCGAGTGTCGTTTTGGAAGCAGTTTCCTCAAACACGACTTCTCCAGGGGATACAGGTATGCCCTGTTTCTACGATTAAAGGGGCTTCGCACGTTTTAAAGGGCTCGATCTACTTGCGAACGTTGCGGTAGCCTCTGTTACAATCCCAGTACAATCCGTTCATAGTATATTTTTGGCACCTTGATACAAGTCATTTGAGCCATTGTAAAGGGCCCTGCTGCCGCCTTTCCAAATTTTGCGGTAGTTTCCGATACAGTCACAGGAGAGGGGCATAACATAAGCAGTTACGTCTTTGTATATATGTAATATGTCTTTGCCAGTATGATTAAAGGGGCTTTTGCTTGTTTTAAAGGGCTCTGCTGCAGCCTTTTATGGAGTTTGCGGTCGCGTCCGTTATAATTCCAGTAGAAGGGGAATGGCATAAGTCGTTGCGAATACGTATATGACTTTGCAACTATGATACAAGTGGTATCGACCGCTTTAAAGGGCTCTGCTGGCGCATGTTCCGTATTTTGCAGTAGCCTCTGTTACAATCCAAGTAGAAGGGCATACCACAGGCCATTGATGACATATCTTCGGCAGCATCATACATGGGGTCTCGCCTGTTTCGAAGGGCTATGCTGCATCCTTTTCCGATATTTGCGGTCGCCTGTGCTATAACCCCAGCAGAATAACATTGCAGAAACCACTGATGACTTTCTTTCTTTCGCGTCATGATACAGGGAGTGTCGCCCGTTTTGAAAAGCCTTGCTGCCGCCGTATTCGAATTTTGCGCCCCCCTTTTGCGCAATCCAAGTAGAAAGGCATAGCAGAAGCCGTCATGAATATGCATTTGGTACCATGATACAAGGGGTTTCGTACGTTTCAAAGGACTCTGCTGCTGCATTTTCGAAATTTTGTTGTCGCTTCTGTTGCAATCCGAGTCAATCTGTTGTCAATCGCTTCTGTTGCAATGCGAGCATCATAAGCCGTTGATAACATCTCTTTGGAACCATGATTAAAGAGGTTTCGCCCGTTCTAAAGGACTCTGCTTCAGACTTTTACGGATTTTGCGGTCGCCTCCGTTACAATCCCAGGGGGAATGGCAATAGCATATGCCGTCACGATTATGCCTTTGGTATCATGATACAAGGGGTTTCACCCATTTTGAAGGGTCTGCTGGCGCCTTTTCCAAATTTTGCGGTCACCACTGTTAAAATCGCAGTACACGGGCCTATAGTATTAGTCGGTTATAATAGCTTCGCTATGCAGAATACATCAGTGACTCTTTGTGGTGTATTCCTTGGATGCCCATGCCGTCATCAGAGTTGAAAAAGGTTGTTTTTTTCTTTACTTTTCGCAAAGAAGTTGGCAAGTGGTGCAATGTTTCAGAAGAAGACTGTGGGTCATTTCTTGCAGGTAGACGTGTAAGCGAAGCATGTACTTCTCTATGCGTGCTGCACTTCGAGAAAAATTGGTTGATTACGATTAACAGTGAAGTTCAAACGGCTTCATAACGTATATGTATTTGCATCTATGGTGTCTTTCCCTCAGACTTTAGCTCCAGTGCTCGTAGGTGTCTGCTGCCGTGTAAATGTTCGGACTGCCGGCGATTTGCCGTGCAGGTTCACTTTTGTGCCTCGTATCTTGGCAAGTTTTTTTTTCCTTGCCATATCGTAGCGGCTCTCTCATGCTGAATTCGAACGGCAGGTATCAGCTTTTAGTCCGTTGCGCAACTCGTATCAGCACCGAAGAGGAACGACAATTTCTTCTTTGTCATTGGTGTTGCGGTTGGCACTATCATCAATGCGCATAGAAGCGAGCCCTTCACCATCACCACCACCACCACGCATAGAAGCCAAGATGCGGAACCCGACGTGATAAGATGTCTGCGTAATTCCGAATGGAGCAAACCATAGGGGGGTATATCTTTATGGATACATATCTATGGGTATATGGATAGGTGGCCAAGCTATATTGGCAATCTCAGGAATTTCGGGGGGGAGGGGCTGGAAAAATTCAGGGGGAGTGTACACCTCACTGGGGGGGAGGGAGTAATGAAACTCCTGGAAATGACCGCAATTATAGCAAAGTGCCTGAGCGTAACAAATATAGAAAAGAAAGAGCTGGAGCCGTATAGTTATTAGGCATTCACATATACAGTTCATCAGTGAAAACCTTCACTTGACACACTAACAGAAACAAATGATCTGCCTTTCCAAATGAGACACTGAAAATTCGAAAGGCGTTTCAAGTTCTTCGTACATAGGTCTTCACGAACGATTATCCCAACGTTCAGGAGCACTAAAATTGTCGGTTTACACAATGTATTGTGGATTTTGCTAACATTTGCAACGTGAAAAAGAAAAAAATGAGAGAAAGTGAAATAATTAAAAATGTTCACACAATGACCCTCGTACATAACTGCTCCATCTCTTTTTTCCCCCTTTTTTTTCTCTGCGCCTCTCTGTGTTCCGTATAGTTTTTCGCACATGATATCCGGAGGGGCTACTGCTATGCTGCAAGCCCATAAACTTGGTGTAGTAATTAAGATGATGCCATGCTCTGGACTTGTCTTCATTATTACTTCTTAATTATCATATTACTTGCAGTGTAGTTTATCAAAATGCACGTTCAGACCAGGTCGGTATAACTACTTGGTGAGGTTTATGAGTCACAAGAACTGCTCGAATGTGTATGTACTTCCTAATATCGACAGAAGCAGCACTGTATCGAGCAAGAGTAAAAACAAGGCCTGAAAACCTGGTTTCTTTCCGAATTCTTCATTGTTGGGGGGGGGGGGGGTCAGCTTTATTCTGTTCAGTGGTCAAGAGCCCTCGGGGCACAGAATAGCAGACTACAAGCAACGCACATGCGGCCCGCGTGTGTGAGGCCCCTGGTTATCCTGATCTAAGCATTGCTTCATCTTCATCGAGAAGTAAATAATGTACTCGAGGGCGCGTTTGGCACTTGTTTATCGTTATCTCGATATCTACTCAAGAACAACTTTAGTTTTAACTTTGGATGTCTAATCGCCACCGGCGGTATTCTGCCCTGTTCCAGTCTCTACAACCCTATAGTTAGGGTTCCGTGTTTTCAATGTTTATGTTTGGGCGGATTCGGCGTATGTTTTTCGACGTTTATTGATTTTCGCGAAATCTGAGTTTTGCGATGTTTTTTTCTTGCGTGTACATGGTTTACCCTACAGTTACCCTGTATTCACACGAGTCAGTTTTCTGCCGGCAGCAAGTCGGGAAGGAGTGAGAGGATGCCCGAGATAAACAAGGTCACTACGCCCAGTAAACCAGAAATATCCGAGGTACGTCCCACAAAGGTCGCACACGTCGCATATGTCCGCCACGTCTATGCGACGTTATCTCTACGTCCACAATGTCACTTTCAAAAATATCTTACTTTCTGTATCCCTGGGACATCTCATAGATGTAAAAAGAAAGGAGCAAGCGCGCGTTATTTTTCGGAGACATCTAGGGCACGTGACCCCTAGTGGCATGACGTAATAAGAGGGAAAATTTTTGAGTTTACCGCCTTATTTACCAAGTAATCACATTATAGACAGTAGCTTGAGTTAAAAACACGATATTTGTCAGGATGCGGTGTCAAGAACGTTCACAGGTATATGCTGACGTCGTTTGCAGACTCACAAGCTAACTGCAAAGGCGTTGTCACCGTTGCAAACGTCATATGCCACGCTACACTTGATGAACGTACTCCAACAATTTGTATTTCAGTATATGCTGGTTCTGGTATCTCCCGAAATCCGCGTACGCGGTGGAGGGGCCAGAAAACGGAGCCTGCGTCCTATATGGTGAAAGGCGAAAGCACATTTGTTAACGCGCGGTCTGTATTCGTCGTGGATTAGGGCCGAACGGCCTCTAGGCTGCCATTTACCACACTGCAATACGCTTATGGCGTCAAAAACCTAGCCATAATGTAGCCTTGAAATAAAACATTGTTACATCATCTTATGAGAATGTGTGGCACCCCACTACATAGTATATAGCACATTTCTGAAAGAACACATTTATAGCAATATGTGCAGATTTGAGAACATCCTGTGAATATCCAAATATCCCGAAGTTGACGTCCCTGGAATGTGGAAAAAGTGGGACAAAGCATAGTCGCCAGGACGTACATGCGACGTCTACGGGCTCTCTGCAATGATCCATGGGATATCCAAACATCCAATTTGGGATATCAGGTGGACATCTCCTAGACGTCTATGGTTTACTGGGACGCGTCTGAAGACGTCCGCTCGTTCTCTTGCATTCACACGAGTCCATTTCCTGGCGGCTGTCAGTTTTCCGATCCCTTCTGTATTCGCGCTTGCATTTCGTCTGTGCCTAGCGTAGGGTGGACCAACGAAAGAAAAAACCTATTGCACTTGCGCTCCTTGTGGATGATGCAGAGTGCATTCACGTAAGAAACGGGACAAGATACGTGCCAAAGAATAGGTTCCGAAGAAGTGCTATGGAATGTAAAACAGCATTAACCCAAATCTCCGTGTGGACGATCCAAACGCCTGTCGGAGTATTTTGGGAATATACTTTGTCACATTCGATTTTATTTTCCACAAGTGAAGCGTATCTCGATGCTGAGCACCAATATAGGCGCTATAGCGTGCCGACAAGTGATCGACTGGCGATGACGCTGTGATGTCGAGCTACAGGTAGTCAATAATTAATTTAATTTAATTTAATCAATTTTTATTTTACTTTTGGTAGAACGAATAGCTTCCAATTATTATGTTTTTCTTATGCATGTATTGGTAAGGTGCAAGCGAACGATTATGTGTAGTCAACGTTTGTCAAGCGAAAGAAATATCCGCGTTTATAAAATTCATGCTTTGTATTCCGTGTCTGCTTCGCCTCATGTAGAAAAAAAGCTTCGTATGCAACACTATATTGTAGGCACCTATCTATGCATTGCATAATTGTTCTGAAGCTGCTGCGCCGGTGTGTCGTTGCACCACTTTCGCGGTAAAGCCAAGCATCGTTGGCGTTCCAATTCAGAATTGGCCATAGTACAGTGAATGCCGTTGTTTGGGACAAATGCAGAGCAATCCTGATGAAATAAAAAGCAAGCGCGATAAGTATCCGTTGCGTCACCTTCTCGTTCTGCCGGCAGCAGACGCCGTCGGTCGTCAGAATCTGTGCCAGGAGGACAAGATATCCGGCTGCCTCCGACTGCCGCTCCGGAGATCAGAAAGTGGTGACGTGGCACCAGAGAGCAGTGACGTTCCCTGCCGCCTGAGCGTCAGCTGGCAGAAAACTGACTCGTGTGAATACAGGGTTATCGGCGAATAGCAATTACACTGTAATTTCACTGCTGTGCACGTCTAACGCAGCATTAAGAACAACAACCATTGCGAGTTACCAGTTTTACGAAATACCAGTTCGAGTTCTATAAGTGCTGCAAGAAATGACCGGAAGGCGTTTGCTCACCTTGTTCGTTACGACGATTCTTCAGATTCACGTGACGCCGCGGTTGCACGAGCTCCGATATGCACGCCGCACCTCTTCCACATCCTACGTTAACTGTCACGCGACAGTACTTGCATACGAAAACATCTCCCTTGCCTGAGAGTTCAAAATTGATTGAGAGTTCAAAGTGATTTTCGCAAACGTAGTCCGAGGCCCTCTTCCTTTTCCTTCCCATCTCGGGTGCCGCGGCAAGACAGGACCGCCGCACGTGGAAAGCGGAGGTGTATGTATACTGTCGTAACCTCTCCACTAAACAACTAAAATCCGGTGACCGAGATTCTACTTGACGTCACGTCCCTAAAATGTTCATAAGCGCGGTGGGGCCCCTACAATGGCAGAAGAATGAGATTCCGACCAGCGTACCAGATTCGGGACAAAAGGTTTGACCCTGGAACACTCAATGTGGTCGCAGGTCATCCAACCATACCAAATACCAAGAAAAGAAGAGCAATAGAGGAAAGCCTGCTTGCATTATTGGAATCTTAAGCTGGACATGTGCAGCAATTTATCTGTCATGGTTCCTGGAATGTTCCTCTGTATTCGATGTTTTTCGATTAAAACCGAATCAGGGAAAATTTACCCGGCGTATATTTTTCAATGTTTTTCGATTAAAACAGTAAACGCGGAACCCTACCTATATTCAATCCGATGCAGTCTTCATACCGTGGAACCATACAAATGGTTATTGGAAATCTACAATAAACATTGGAGATCAAGTTGTTATAGGTTGGAATTGAAGGAAGGGGTCGCACAATCAAACCGCGTTATTGTTGTTTCGTTTCAAGCTTATCTAAACTCTCTGATTGCTATGCAATTTAGTTTTGGAGCACCTTATATTTTCCACGCATAACTATACTACTGAATACAACCGACATCTGTCTACGTCTGTACGGCGCTCATAGCCACAGATACTTCGCCGGCGCTAACACGCAATAAAAAGAAAGAGAACTGAAGACAGCAGGCTTCGTACGACGCATCCGATGCACTCTAGTAGCTTTTGTAGCTGTAAAGGACGAATGTCGCCTCGGTAGAAATACTTTCACCCGCTGGATCACGTCACGGAAATGTTTCCTTTCCAGGCTGGGGGCGGCGGACGTGCATTGTCATTCAGAGATGTGACAACACACCACCGAACACGTTTCAAAATGGACCCCCACAAAAAAGCTCATTTTCATGTTATTTTGGTTTTGTCACTGATTTTCCTTCCCCACATTTCAGCAAATCAACTTTTTCCGACGTCCGGTAGGCAAAGTCTGACATGGTGCTTTCAGTTAGAAACTGCAACATCTGTTGTAATTGTCTGTTCTTCTGTTGTTGTAAATTGCCCTGTGACCTATCCACCTTCGACTGTACCCACAAGTATGGGTAAACAGTATTGTAAAATAAACTAAAATAAAATTCACTCAGTGTTCTCTACTTCTTCACCGCCTCGTGCGTCAGCGACCTTCTGTATTCCTAGCCACTAGAGGGATTTGGGAATATACACGCCTTCGATTCTGAATGTATTTAAATCTGCACCAAAATTTCTGGTCCAACGAAGTGGAGTTTGATCAAATCGTTGCCAAGATAGCACTCGCAGACTCCATGGATGATATGGACGCCAAATTGTCATTTTTTTTCATTTCATAATAACTATTGATATAAACGTGATATTGATGATGTTATCATTTAATTACGTTGTCTGTATATCCGTGATTGATAGTTATGAGTCCGCGGCCCATACCTGCTTCCCTTGCTACGGGCCGGTTGCTCTTAGCCAGGTGGCGCGAGTGAGCAGCAACATCAGCGCCCCAAATCATGCAACACTCCACAGTTTAGCAGACGACGCGGCACTTTCAAGTACACGGTTTCGAGTTGTTCGCGCTTTTCAAGAAGCACCGCTTTTTCTGTTGATTTCCTACAGGTTTTGTAGCTTCCTTGGCACCATACCGTTTGACACACCATGCAAAACCCGCTGATGGAACTCCTTACTGTTGTGATCCGCGGCCGTTTGGGCCCGAAATGGCGCTGTGCAAACTTCACTGCAACAGCCCTACAGCCTGCGAAGTTGCGTTTCGTTATATCGTTCATTTTCAAGCGACCAAAGAACAAACAGGAGACAAGATCACACACAAGTCGCTCTGTTGTTGTTTCGTTCTTGTTCTTTGGTCGCTTGTGGATTTACACCAACAAGATCAATCTATATACTTCAGATATTTTGTGAAATCGCCGCCCAAGTGGCACTCACTGGCGTCAAATTGTCAATTTCCTCTATTTTAGCTCGTAACTCTTGATACCAACTTGATATTGACGGTATCATCATGTAATTACGTAAACTGCATATCGTCTGCACACAGTAGCTGTTGTCCTTGCTGCACCTTAAGAACTCGAACTTAGTCAATTTGTCGTCCAGAAGGCTATCACAGGCGCCAATCTGCCAATTTCATCCGGCAGTCTCCCGATATGTGGAAAGTCTCATGCTCTTTTTCAGTTATACATCACGTCGTATTCTTTACCTTACGCGAAAGTTTCCTGGCGTGTTATCGGTTTTGTTATCAGGTCAGTGGAGTGGCAGTGGGACAAGGCTGGTGCTCGGAGGCCACACAAGGACGTCTAGAAATGTCTGTAAAGAGAATGTGTTTCCATAAGCAATGAAAAACTGTCCTGAGCACACATGCTTAAGTACATAGTCGTTTGAACCACTCAGTGACTTTGTGTATATCAAGCGTTATTGAACAGCACCGCTGCGCCCTAAGTTTCCTCTTTAACCAACATATTTATTCTTTTTTTTTACATTTATCTCTGTCTCTCTCTCTCTCTCTCTGCCTTTAAAGCTAGCAAATATATTGTATATAGCTAAGGTGTGACTTTTGTGGTTTAAACCCGATTCAGCCCTATTATTTTCCCCCGAACTGGTCTCCAACCAATTTGCTTTAAACACAATCCTGAAGTAACGTTTCCACTGAAGATGAACAAAGGTCACCACAGAAACACCCACATGCATTATCTGTGCCTGCACTGTCAACAATGTCTATGCCTTCAGGAATTGGTGCTGGTAGGTAACCACACACACACCAAAGCCTAGAAAATGACCTAATAGGTAAAAGAAGAAACAAAAACACCCAGTAGCAAGCGAAGACGCAGTTATCACCCGATTTCTCCAAAAACTACAGGCTTAAAAATAGTACCCGATTCCCTCCTCCCGAATCTGAGAATGGCATTTAACCCAAATGAGTCAATCCCCATATATAACAAATGCAGCCACACAGATTGCGCACTCTTCTTCTTCCATCGCAATGTTTACAGTCGTTGGATCCATGTAGGACTGCACTAGCTGTAGCACTGCAATCTGGCATTCAAGCTGCCGTGGGAGGTATTTTCGCTACCCAACTTGACACGAGCTCGCCAAAGTGGTAGCTGGGGTCCAAAGGTGCCTGCAGTGCCACGTTCGAGTCCCTGAGATATTTTGCAAGCGATCTAAGGACACCCTGCAGGTCATCCTCCATATCGGGCTTCGCTTTCCTCTTTCTGCTGCGATGACGTGCCATAACAAGCGGTGCTGACAGCGGAGCGTCCTCCTCATCCGCTATGACATAAGGTCCTTGAGACGTCTACGGTCCCTGGCTCTCCACCCTTGATGCCCCAGCAGAAAAAGTAGTCGTGCTCGTTCAGCACCTCCTGGGCTACACCGACCTATTTATGAAGCAGAGAGTGAGAACAGAGTTTAGTGCCGTGTGTGATACAGCTGCTACTACAAATGGTTTGTTGGAATCTCCAAAGCATTCAATTGGAGGACAGAGTGCCTAATGCCTATGTGATATACATAGTATATATATCAGGTGGGCCGAAGTGACGGCCCGCGGTCCGCATGCAGCGCGCTTGGGGATGTCATGCGGCCCGCGTGGCCCCCGAGCAAAAAGTAAATAAAATAAAAGAATAGATATTCTGTTGAAGCTTCATGAACGGTCGTGACGTTACCACTGGGCTCTGTACTCGTGCAGTTTATCTCGAATAATTAGCGATAGAAAACTGTTGCCACACGGAACGGTTCAGTCGCATGCCTGATGATCTCCCGAGTGATTTCGAGCAGATTCTTCGAAGATTCTTCGAGAGCTAGAAACTTGAAACAGAAGTCCCGCTCGCCGTTTTCCTCGGTTGCTGACAACGTTCGTGGTGATTAAGAAGTGGAACTAATTGACCTGCAGTGGATGTCGCTGCACTGCAGATATACAACAAGATAGCTGAAGGGGGTGCGGATTCGTTTTATTCGTACGTTGGACGAAAGTATCTGAAGATATACGGATGTTGTCGCGGACAAACATGTCCGTGTTCGGTACAACATACGTCTAATAATAATAATCCGCGGCTTTACGTCGCGAGGCAACTGTGTCAACACACGTCTGCGCGCAGCCGTTTTCTGTGATAAAGTGGATTGCAATAGACCGTTTACAGCAGCGAGTTACTTAAGGCGCTAATAGATGGCGCCGCACTAGCCCTGCCATTGCTTGCCTTTTGCGAGTACGTGTGTGCCTTTTGCCTATGTGAGTGCGTCTGAGCTTTTTTGCCGCTGTGCTACATTTGTGTGGAAAACAATGTGGAAAAGCAGAGGGAAGACTTGTTCCGTGATTGAATGTAGAATCTGTGAGAGAGATCTGATCGTGTGGGACGAAGCTTTTTGTCAAATTCATGAGCCGTCGCTACACAAAGACTGCCCGTGTTTGAGGCCTTTTTCAATGCACGGGTTTCCACAGGGAGAGAAAAACAGGCTAGTCCGACAACGGTGGGTATCGAATCTTCAGTGGAAGGATTTCAATCCGGGAAAATCAGCGAGGGTAAGTAATTGACATAACCTATTTGTCATGCGTGTAGTAACTTGCGCCAGTGTCATACTGCCCGTTGCATAGCAGCAATTGCGGCGCCCAGTTGGCTGCGAACAGCCGATGGGGCGCTGTGCCTAGCGCTTATTTAGATTTAATGCGTCTGCCAATGCAAACAGATTATGGGCAGCGCTGCATGTATCGTATATTGCCATGGCAGTGTGTCGAACAAGTGCTCCACGAGAAAACTGCTCTTGGTTGTCTTCACAGTACCGCGTGTAATTTCCAAGCTTTTTTCTATGACATACGTGCGGTCCTGTTGGACGTAGCATGTCGTCGACAGAGGATAATACTTGGTCTTTCACATGGGTTTTCTTCCTACAGGTGTGTTAAATCCATTTTGATGGTCGTCCAACAAAAGACAACCCATACCCAACGCTGCACCTTCAGACGGCGGTAGGTACCAAGAGCGCTTGCTTCTCTCGTGAAATATTTTTTCAATGTGTTATCTATGCTGTTACCTTTTATGTTTGTATTTCATGCAATATCATGCAGTACAGCACAACGGTACAACGGTACAACGGTAAATGAGAGCTCAGACGCCATGTTACCACACCTGCAATGCTTGTAACATCATCAGCAGGAAGTAGCACAGATGACTGCCTCACACACGAAGAAAATGAAAATCTACCTGAGGCTCAAGACATTGTTCCCAACGTCACTGCAACATACCAGCAAGTTGTCAGGTATGATGAGGTGCCCAACAATATTTTTGCAAACTTTTCCAAGTTTTACATGAGTGAATCGCGTAGCACATGGTCTCAAACATGAGCTTTTTACATAACTGTTCCGCCATGCTGTCTCTTACATCCTTACATGATATCGGTTTTGCAGGACAAATGAAGGACTTCAGTCCCTGGCAGATACCTGCCCTTCGTGCGGATGCCAATACAAGTACATCAACACGTCAGAAAAGGCAGTTCAAGCGCAGCAAGATTTTAATTCAGACCACGTGCACAGCACATGTTCAAAGCAGCTCCCTCTGTCTGTGCATAGCGCAAGCCAAACAGTTTTGGCGTGTACTCCACCCTCCCACCAAGCCAGTTCCGGTTTTTCACTGGCCTGTCAAAGGCGGTGTTTGACGAGCTGGTGAAGGCACTTGCCACCACTGTGAAGACCCAATTTACCATGGCACTTGAAGATCAAGTGCTCATGACACTGATGAGGTTGCACCTGGGACTGCTTCCTCATGACCTCAGCTTTCGCTTTGAAGTGTCAACAGCAGCTGTCAGCAGGATTTTCTGCTGCATTGTATCGGAGCTTGCCAGGTTCTCAAGGAAATATCTGGTGCTTTGGTTGGCCAGAGACACCATCAAAAGAACATTGCCTGACGTTTTCGACGACTACCAGTCTGTCACATGTATCATTGACTGTTTCGAACTCTTTATAGAGAGACCCACTAATCTTAATCGAAGGAGTACAACCTACAGTCAGTACAAATCACATAACACTGCAAAAGTCTTGCATGTGATTGCACCAAATGGTTTTGTGATGTTCATCTCAAACCATATGGTGGTCGTGCCAGTGATTGTTTTATCACGTCAGACAGTGGCTTTTTAAAGCTCCTGACCCAGGTGACGAAGTTCTTGGATTCACCATATCTGCCATAGTTCCTGTAGGTGTTAAACTCGCGCTGCAAAACCTTTCAAAGGGCCGCCCTCAAATTGGTGGTCCAGAAGTGGTGACCTCACGTCGCCTAGCTAGGCTGCGCATTCACGTTGAGCGCTCAATGAGACGTCTTAAATGTTTCAGAATATTGAAACATTTTCCCTCCAGCATTTTTGCTAAAAAGCCACTGGCTAATGATGTTCTTGTAGCCATAGCTGGGTTGTGCAACCTTGAGCCCCTCTTGATAAAGGATGACTGTACTAATGTTCCTGAACAATATACTCGCTCTCTATCACCTGCAAGTGAGCAGTTAGGAGTAACAGAAAACTTAGAGACATAAATGACAACGTTGCATCCAAGACCTTGTCCTATTTATTCTATTTTCTCCCTTTCCTTTCAACTGGGTACGTGCTTTTACTGCTTACTTTTGACTATGGCTGGCAGCAAGTAAGTGAAATAAATGTTTTTGAGCTTTGGAACACAACACTCTAAAAATTCTTTGTCATAGAGCACTTCAACAATGTGTGCTTCACTCGGTGTCCAAATGACAAAGTCACATTGTTCCTTCTGACCACAGAAAAGCTCCAGCTGCACTTGGTAGTAATATCTATTTTTTTCTGTCTTGCTCAAAACAAGTCCATTCTCCGTTTCAACAACATCATACTTTTTGCTCTTAAAGGCTCCCGTACTTCCCGTTTTTTGTAGGCTCCCGTACTTCTGTACAGTTTGGGGCGTAGGGCACTTGATTTCGAGTAGAGTGTCTAAGCGTGACAGAATCCCATCAGGGCTAGCCCCCAGCCATGAGGCATCCAGTCGAACAACAAGCCCGCACTCCCAAACCTTGGCAGCCTTGGTCTGCTCGTACCAGGCCCGAGGTTTTGGCTCCTATTCTCTGCCATACCTGCGTGGAAAAGTAACATTGAGCAATAAGACCACATCAGAATTCATTGTCACATTGGTGAAGCAATACCTCAAATGTAGGCCACTGTACAGGACACCTTGCGCCGTTCAGTAAACACATGCCATTCTCCACAAATGGCGTAAGTTACCTTGTGTTCTTGTTACCAAGGAATGTGGGATTCACGTGCTTCAAAACCTACCTCTCAGGAGGTGCCTTGATTAGGATGGTTCGTGCCTCACTTGCAGTTATCCTTAAGAAGCGTTCCCGATACCATTCTGAGCTTCGTTGGGGATAGTACATCGCTGCTGCTGTTTGCTGGGGTGAGATAAACATATTTGTGAAGAAGAAGTTCTTGCAGGGCAGCCACAGCAGTGTGGTGTCATGGTGACCATGCTGTAGCTCAGCAGCTGTGCAGACGATAGAAAAAGATGCACAAAACATAGTTAGCAATATTTACCATTATTCGAATCTGGTTCACCACACTCAATGCAGAGGTCTGATGTAATTGTCATGTACTGTTGGGACACGGTTGTCTAAAATCAGCATCCCGTGATATATCTCATTTCAAATCCCCAGGCGTTGCAAGACTTTCTTTTGAGTAACGTACACATGCGGTATATCGTCCACCTTCAAATACAATATTGGCACAACACTTTCAAATGCAACAAAGGTAATGTGGGCGATTACAGACAACAGTGTCCCCAACAGTACATTGTTAAAACAAAAATATGACAACAAGAAGCTCACAAAATGATATGTCCACTTGCCAAACGTCAGGCAACAACAAAATTCCCTTGCCTGCATAGCTCTCATTCCTTGCAGTTTCCCTGCGTGGCTTGAGCACTGAATGGAGTAGGGTTCCTTGAAGTTTGTTGACATTCAAAGGGCAGCCCTCGAAGTGGCGAAGCATTTCTGTGTGAGCCCCAAACTCTGCTGTAGGCGTTGGCTGCTGCTTGTGAGAATACACTTCCTTCGTAGTAGCAGGGATCACGTTCCTTGCTGTTGAACGGTTCCAAGTACAGGCCCGGTCAGTGCACGAAGCACTCGTGAGCCCTTTGTTTGTTGCCTCTACAACCTTGATGAGCAGCGCGCAGACATGACTGCACCTGCTGCTCAAACCCGCTTTACAGGTGCATGTTGCTGCCAAAGTGGGCCCGAAGCGCATCCTGTATGCTCTGCTCACTGTTTGTGTCGACCTGGTGTCGGCCTTTAAAATGCACACACCATCGTTACACTGGCACAGCACTACGCCGACATGGTCACTGTCAAACAGGTTCGTGCCCTCGGCAAACCCTCTGTAGTTCCGCTCAGGCTTTCCGTCTCCCTCTATCTCATTGATCATGTAGTTGTATACATCTGAAATCAACAAAAAAGTATGTACTTCATAACTAAAACATACAGCCCTTACATGCATCATATCTTTCTCAGGTAGCTGTACCATAACTATTGCGATACAAAGCAAGAACCCACGATCTTACGATATTACAACAACAACATATTATTATTACATTATGAACGTGTTTATAACATAACGTATGCGCAACAAAAGAACAAAGAAAAAAAACCGCTAAAATGTATAGTAACTCAAGCATTCTGGAGCCGATCGTGTGGGACGCACGAGGCTAGAAATATCACATAATCATAATAATAATAATATCATAAATAAAGCAAATGCAACCTAATTATACGAAAAAGCGCACTCACCTGATCGTTGAAGCTTCGGCCAAAGCCTCGTGTCATCTTTCCATCCCGAATTCATCGCAAAAAGATGGGGATATATAAAACTGGGGATATCCTCTCTGGGTTGCACCGCCGTACTGCGTGCGTCGTGCCAACAGACAGCCGAAAGAGAAGGCAAGCGATGGTGCGCAAGGTCACGTGCGCTAAGATTGCGGCGCCCGGATAACTCTGCTGTAAACGGTCTATAGGGGTGGATGGGTAAGTGGAAGGCCTTGAACAAACTCGTGAAACTTAGGAATACTGATAAGACACATACCGTCCACCCCTATTGCACCTGACTTTCAGTACATTCTGCTGCTTGGGTACCTGTTCCACTGATAAACCAGACATCACCGTGCCACGTGTGGACTGAACCACCTCTTTCACGCACGTGTTTTTCAGAACCCACGTGGTCTTCTACGTCACCATCAAAAGCGCCACTGCATCAGTTTAAACGGCTATCTTCCGAAGCATCAGCCTGTGGGCCATGCTGCAACATCAACATGCAGTCGTCTAATCCACTTATCTTCTGTGTACAGGTTTTATCGCTTCTTGCTGCACAAGATGCCCTAGGGTTTTTCCGAATCTCGGGGCCGTACCTGTTCCACTGATAAACCAGACAGCGCCGTGCCACGTGTGGACTGAACCTGCTCTTTCACGCACGTGTTTTTCACAACCTACGCGATATTCTACGTCACCGTCAACAACGCCACTGCATCGGTTTAAACGGCTGTCTTCCGAAGCATCAGCCAGTGCACAGGCTGTGACATCAACATGCAGTCGTCTAATACAGTGATCTTCTGTGTGCAGGTTGGTAAACGCCATCTTGACTATTGTAGACCAGATGATCGTTTTTTGGTGCTGCTGCCTGTCTCAAGAGTGTTGATCGCTCTTTGCTATGGCATTGTTGACACTACGGTGCTTGTACTACTTCAGTCAGGAGATGTCAAACTTAACCCAGGCCCTTTCACTGACGAACAAATTAGTTGCCTGGTGTCCTCACTTCAGCGCAGGCAGCGCGTCAGTCTCATAACCTGAAGGTCGTGAGTTCGAACCTCACCCGGGGCACATGCATGGAGAGTGTAATGGCGGTGTTCGCTTTTGTTCATTCTTGATATTCATTGCAATCGAAGGAGACATCACGTAATTTCTCAACTCACTTAGCGCCGTGCGTGAATGGCTCACGGATAAGTTATGCAAGGATGAACAAAAGCGAACACCGCCATTACACGCTCCATGTATGTGCCCCGGGTGAGGTTCGAACTCATGACCTTCAGATTATGAGACTGATGCGCTGCCTACTGCGCTCCCGAGGCGGTTGTACGATCAGTTATGCACCCCTGTGCCGTTTTGTGCATCTTGCATAACTGATCGTACCACCGCCTCGGGAGCGCAGTAGGCAACGCATTCTGCTTCCGGCTTCCGAAGGGAAAGGACGTAGAATGTCACGCTCCGTACAGGAGGATTCAACGGCTAAGCCTAGTGTGTCGTGGTGTCGTGGTGTCTCGGATGGATCAGCACCGGATTCGACGGAGTACAAATTGATTCTTCCACCTATCCCAGCGGGAACAGCAACGTGGAACTCGGTTTTTCTGCATGGTGATATAGCAGGTAGGCCATACAAGCCAGAGCATTTCGAGGAGGGACTAAAAGCGGTACTGAATGTTCAAGAAGAAGTACTTAGCGCCGGAGTTTACCAAATGAATCACGTGTGGGTGGTTACTCTGCAATCTGCGTTATCGACGCAAAAGCTACTCGCCGCAAAAGAACTCAGGTGAAGGGTAAACAATGTCGGATAATTGACCCGAATCAGAAGGAAGTGGAGCTTAAGCTGCACTGGCTGCCAGTGTTTATCCCGGATGAAGAGGTGAAAAGCGTGTTCCAGAGTTTTGGACCAATTATTGAAATGGAAAAAGTGAAGTGGTCAAGGCCTGGCATGGCAGGAGTGTTCACTACCACAAGGACAGCCCGGCTCAGACTTGGAAAGGGAGTGACAGTCGGCAACTTGCCTCATCAAGTCAAGGTGTATGGAGGGACTGTCTTGGTTGTCGCGCACGGGAGACCGCCGCTGTGTTTGAAATGCAAAAGGGTGGGGCATGTGCGTCGGGAGTGCCGTGCAATCAAGTGTGGCAAATGTTTCCGCTTCGGGCACCCGGAAGAAGAGTGTGTGAGGTCGTATGCTACAGCGGTGCAGGTGGTGAGTATTGACGACAGGGATATCCAGGATATGCTAGTGGACGAAGAAGAAATGAATAGTTCACACCTTCAGGCTGAAGTTGCACCGGATATTGAAAGACCGGAGGGGCTTGCTCCCGCGAAGGAAGGGGAGGACAGGGAAGAGGTTACAGCACCCGAGGCTTCTTCTGAGGAGCATCCAGCTGGGGGCGGATACGATGGAGTGGTCGACGAGAAGGGTAAAGGACAGACCTGTGGGAAAGAAGAGACTCGAGAGCGGGACGTCGGCCTAGCTGTTGCCGCGTCCCTGTCAGAAGAGGGGGTCGTCTGCCCATCGGATGTGACAACGAATGTGACAGCGGATGACTCGCAGGGAGACATTGATGGACTGAACAGTGAAGAAAGGTCAGGTCTAAAATGGAAAGTAGCCAATACCAGAAGACTCAGGTTCAACCCTGGGCCAAAGATACCGTCGGAAGAGCGAAGAAAGACTACCTTAAGTCAATAGTTCAAGTGCATGCACATAGACATCAACAACACTAAATGCTCTAATGAAGATTGCAACGCTAAATGTAGTCAGCCTTGTTTCACACAAAAGAAGGTGGTTTCTACGCGATCTGCTACAAAAAGAATTATGCGACATTGTTTTTTTACAAGAGACTAAGCTGTGCACAGTAGAAGAAGAAAAGGAATTCGTCGAAACGTTTAAAGATCGCTATTACGTGGCACATTCTTCGGGTATCAGTGGAAGTGCTGGCACCGCGGTAATGCTGAAGAAATCTGACAAGGTATCTGCAATCTGACAAGGTTTTGTGACTCATCTAATCAGTCAACAATACAACAAGGTATCTGTAATCGACTGTGCATTAGAGCAAACCGGCCGGATAGCTGAGATAGACTTTTTGCAAGGAAAACAGCTGATAAGGGCAATATCTGTATACGCTCCGAATGATCTGCAACACAGAAAGGATTTCTTTCAAAGTCTACGACATTTTGTGGACACCCCAAGCATGGTGGTGATCGGCGGGGACTTCAATTGTGTGATGTCAAGAGAGGACTGTACATACTCGAGGCCGCACAGTGACACCAGTGTGGGCGTACTGCGAGGGGTGCTCAGGGACTTTGACCTGCGGGACGTCAAAGACGGTCAAGCATCCACTGCTGCGAAATTCACTCACTGGCAAGGTACTTCCCGTGCGCGGCTTGATCGGATCTACATATCAGGAGAACACGACTACGATATAAAGTATGACGTCTGGCCGGTGTTCTTCAGCGACCATGGATTGGTAACTGCAACCGTAAAGGAAAAGCACAGAGCGAAGCTCAGCCGCAACCGGCAGGCTGATACCTGGAAGATGAATGAAGCTCTTCTAGAAAACGAAAAGTTCACTGCACGAATAAGGGCCCTGATAACTGAGTGCTTTCGAGAAGAAGGGAATGACGCAATAAAATGGGAATTATTTAAGCAAGAAGTTAAGTTACAGGCGGTGGAGCAGTCGCAGATCAAAGCATGGCAGGATAAAGAGGAAATTGAATCTCTAACTAACGCTTTGAAAAAACTAATTCAAGAAGATGAAGGGACGCGCGGTGCGTATAAGGAACTCGTCACAGAAATAAAGCAGTCACTGGTATCAAGGCTGGAAGAGAAGTACAATGGTTACAGGGTTCGTAGCCGGCAGGGTGCAGTACAAAAGGATGAACAGCCAGCAAAATGTTTTAGAAGATATGAGCGACAGAGGGCTGAAGACAACGCCATATCTGCAATCGTGCACGACGGGGAAGTGAGGCGGGAAAAAGAAGAAATTAGGAAACTCTTTGAAGAAGAATACGCGCAACTGTTAAGGGCTGAGGAACTGCTGGAAGCGACGGACGATTCGCACTACGGCCACATGCCGCAAGTTTCTGAAGAAGACCTGGAGAAGGGAAAGGGAGAGATAAGCGTAAGTGAAGTCAGGTGGGCGATTAAAAAAATGACAAGACACAAAGCTCCAGGTCCTGACGGCATCGGCACAGGTTTTTACAAAGCTTTCATCGAAGAGCTCGGCCCGGTCCTCACAAGAGTGTATAATGACGTCGCACGAAATGGCCTTCTGACGCCATCCATGAGGAAGTGTCACATGATCTTCATCAAAAAGAAAGGAGCAAAACAGCCATTCAAGGTGTCAGACTACCGCCCGATATCCCTGCTCTGTAATGACTACAAGATCCTCGCTAAGATCATCGCGAAAAGACTGGACATTGTAGTGTGGAAAGTTATTGGTGACCATCAGTGTTATGGGATAAAAGGCAGAAAGATCTCTACAAACCTCCACAGAGCAATGGTCATATGTGAAGAGGCAGAAGTAAACGGTACAAAAATTGCATTCCTGCAGGCGGACCTGAGTAGGGCTTTTGATAGAGTTTGTCTCAGGTACCTGTTTGGTGTTCTGGAAAAGTGTAGCGTCGGGGCGGAGCTTATACATCTTGTTGAACTGTGCTACAGGGACATTACTACCCAGTTGGTGATAAACAAAGAAGTGGGAAAGAAAATCAGTGTGTCGCGTTCAGTTCGGCAGGGCTGTCCACTGTCCCCAATCTTGTTCGCGCTCTATTTAGAACCATTCTGCAGATCGGTAGCCGAAGCACATGACGTGCATGGAGCACAGATAAATAATCAAGAAGTGAAGATTTTAGCGTATGCTGATGACATCAGTTTCATATGTACGAGAGAAGAGGACATCCCCGTTGTTCTAAGCAAACTGGACGCTTTCTGTCAGTACTCTGGAGCAAAGATCAATTTGGAAAAGTCGTCGGGCGCATGGCTGGGAGATTGGGCTTGCAAACCAAAGGAGTTCCTGGGCGTGACATGGACGGCAACACCGTCAAAATACCTCGGAGTGCCGATGGTCGTCGAGAAAGAGCTGGCCGCGGTATGGGAAAGAAAGGTGACCTCATTTTGTTCGAAACTTGATGCGCATAGCGGGAGGAAGTTGTCTCTCTTCAATAGAACGTATCTATGCAACGCGGTAGCGTACCCCGGCTTCCTCTACTGGGCAAGAGTAATTCCAGTGCAAAATAGCGTGAAAGACAAATTTCAAAGAACAACAGCTACTTTTGTATGGTGCTCCAGTTTCGAGAAAATGAGGCGGTCCAATCTATATTGGTTGCAAGAGGCAGGAGGTTTCGGCCTGGTGAACGTAGCGCTCAAGACCCACGTTCAGAGGTTCTGCTTGTTTAGGGACTCCAGGGATGGCTTCCTAACCAGCGCATTTCAGTCAATCGGAAGTGGACACCTTGCTGCATGGATAGTCACAACGGCACCGCAGATGAAAGGGACGAAAGGTTTAGCGTTCTACAAGGAAGTGGCACAGGCAATCAAATTTTTGGAAGCCCAATTTACTTGGGATTATCTTCAAGCAGTGTCCCGGAAGCGGCTTTACTGGGATAGCTTGACCAAGGTGTTCCCACCTCCTATGTACAGGACTGCGTTTCCGCACAGACGGTATAAGGACGTCTTCCGTAGGGTTAGGAAGTTACCGCTTCCAACAGCGACAAAGGACTTCTTCGTGAAATTCCACGTGGAAGTTCTTCCAGTCAAAGCGTGGCAGCAAACGAAGGGTTTCGATGTGGTAGAAGACTGTCACGCCTGTGGAGCTGTTGAATACTTAGTGCATGTCTTCTTGGACTGTAAGAACGCCAGGCTATTTTGGGCGGATCTAATGGCATCACTAGGGATGCAGTTTGAAGTGACTTGGGGTGCGCTAAAGGGTCTGGAGAGGGGGAATAGCAAGGAGAACACGCTGCGCCAGGTACTATTGCTTTCCGCTATGCACGCACTGTGGAAAGGGAGAACGGCATCTGTGATGTATGACCCGCAACGGAAGCCGCTCTGGTGGTATTTCAAGACGACCGTGCTTTGGGCTGTAAGTGTTGTGCAGAAAGACGAGTGCCGATGGTCTAAGGAATGGTGCGAAACTGAGAAAATTGTTGCTGCACTGAATATGTCTTGGTTTGGCTGCCGTTATAGAGGATTGACAGGCAGGTGACAATGATATGACAAAAGCCCAGCCCTTTAAGGTGCTGGAAACGTACAGTCCTCTGCTCGATGCAAGTCAGCAACGACTCGGGGAGTGTTAAGTAGCACACAAGTGTCTGTGTGATGTGCATTTGTAAATATGAAATGTAAATACTAATAATAAAAGGCGCAGTAGGCAACGCATCAGTCTCATACTCTGAAGGTCATGAGTTCGAACCTCACCCGGGGCACATACATGGAGCGTGTAATGGGGCTGTTCAATTTTGTTTATCTTTGATATTTGTAGGACAGGACAACCAGAGACCAGAAGAGAAGAGTGTTTATTCTGGCAGGGTGCTGCCGGTGGACTGACGGCCAGAGAGCCGAGAAGCGCGGACCGAAGATAAGGAAAGGGAGCGCGCGATAGATGGCACGGCTGGATGTCGTCGTTGTCGTCACCACATGGCTCCCCCCCTTAGACCGGTGGGAGCTGGGATGTGCCGGAAGGCAACGAGGTTAGGTGACCAGCGGACACAGGACGGCTTGCAGTTCATGGAAGGCAGGGCTTGAGGGTCCGGTGGGGGTGGGGGAGCTGGAAACGGTACGACAGAAACTGAGGCGACGGTGAGGTAGGCTGGCTTCAGCCTGTCGACTGCGATGACTTCATGGCGCCCCTTGATGTCAACAACGAAAGTCTTCTGGCTGCGCTGTACCACTTTGAAAGGACCATCGTAGCGGGGGTCGAGAGGTTTACGCACCGCGTCACGCCGCACGAACACATGGGAGGACGAAGACAGGTCCTGGCTGATGAAGACGTGGGAGCCTGGCGGTGTGCGGGGAGGAACGGGACGCAGCTTGCACATGGTGTCGCGGAGCGTCTGAGCAAACTGCTGGATGTCTGGGACACTGGTGGTAACCGATGAGGACGATGTGCGGAAAAATTCGCCAGGCAAGCGAAGGGTGGAGCGGTAAACCAGCTCTGCCGACGAGCACTGAAGGTCCGACCTTAGGGCTGACCGTACGCCGAGGAGGACGATCGGCAGGGAGTCTGTCCAACGGGTGGAGCCATGGGCCCGTAGCGAGGCTTTCAACTGCCGATGGAAACCTTCCACCATGCCGTTAGATGCCGGGTGGTACGCCGTCGTGCGGGTTCGTGTTATACCCAAAGTGGCTAAGAGGTCCTGGAAAAGGCGCGACTCAAACTGACGACCGCGGTCAGTAGTGATGGTCGTAGGCACGCCAAACCGCGATATCCATCCGGTAACGAAGGCTTGTGCGACGACAGATGCAGTGATGTGTGGGATGGGGAACGGCTCGGGCCAACGCGTATAGCGATCGACGCAAATTAGCAAGTAGGTTGCTCCGTCAGATGGTGGAAGGGGGCCGACGAGATCGAGATGTACGTGATCGAATCGTGAAGATGGCAGGGGAATGGGGGCAGTCGGCGTTACTGTGTGTCCGTGTATTTTGATCCGCTGGCAATGGATACAGGACCGCGTCCAGGCCCGGATTTTAGCGTTCATCTTGGGCCAGACAAAGCGCGTGGTAATCAGCTTCTGAGTGGCCCGCACGCCGGGATGGGAGAGTCCGTGTAGGGCGTCGAAGATGGGACGACGGAAAGTGCTCGGCACGAGAGGCCGAGGTGAGCCAGTGGAAACGTCGCAGAGGAGGCGGACGTTGCAAAAAAGAACGGAACGCTCTTCGAAGCGGAGGGAGGACGTTGAGAGTAGTAATGGAACAACCCAAGATTTACACAGAAAATCCACGGCAAGTATTGCACATTTTACTTTAAATTATTTAAAATTACTTTAAAATTTTTTAAAAAAATTTAAATTTTTAAAATTTTTAAATTTGGTAAAATCTGACTCAGTGCAATACTTGTCGTGGATTTTCTATGTAAAACTCGGGTTGTAGGAAATAAAAAACTAGATAGAAAGGAAGCAGACAGTGGGAAATGATTTATTTGAAAATCAACGACGCCATCTTGAAGAAATCACCCCGGGGCGGGCGACTGGAGCACGACGGTTGCAGAGGCAGGTGGCACGGTAGTTCCAAGGCATCACACCAGATGGCGCCAGCATCGTAACTCTATACGAGAAACACAGAGAACAATAAAGTACTAGCGACACGTAAAAATGGCAACACTGCTCGACAAGTCTAAGCATGCCAGAGCGCGGGGAAAAGGCCTAACCGCTACTGCTAAACAGCACGGAGAAAACACTACACATCGGGGGGAAAGGCAATCGACAAGGCCTAACCACAGCGTCACAACACTACGCGGCTAACACAAGGCGGGAACCACACGATGTTAAACGTGCGTCAACAGGCTTGGACACCGCTAAACAAGTCTAAACATTCGCGTACGGCGAGAAAAGGCTTAACACGAGCGCGGTCACCGCTAAACACGGCAAACATACGAGAAAAGGAGCGCGTCAAATCACTCACATTTTCCCCCGCGGCAACTTCCAGGCAGAAACTGAGCGACCGCGGAGAACACACGTCTGCTCTCTACGAGATCCAGCCAGAAAGTGAGCGAGCGCGCGGAGCGCATGTCCGTCTTCCGCGACGGTCCGAGAGAAACTGAGAGAGGCGACGCGCAGCGGCTGCTATGGATGCGCGCGCGCCCTCTGCTCCACCCGTCCGCGCATGCGCGCGCGCGCGCTGCTAGCTCCCTCTGCGCCGGCTGCGGGTGTTTTCGGTTTCGGCTCTCTGCTGCGCGCGCGCTCCTAGCGGCGACGGGTGGCTTCTGACTTCCGGTTTTAGTCTCGTTTCTTTGCGCGCGCGTTTATCTCTATAAAGGCAGCGCGCACCGCGCTCGCGTCATCACTACGTGAAGATGTTCAGCTACCACTCTTTACAAAATTGTTCCCGTACCCACGCTTCTTGGGAAGAAGTGGAGAAGGAATGTTTCAACGGCGAAAGTCCCCGCAACGAGCTCGTCATCACTGCTTTTCGCTACGTGATAGACATGGTAGGCTTTGGCAATATAGGAGAGATCTCGCCGGGGCCGCTGCAGGAGATGGTGCGTCGGATCTACGCCCGTTACAAGAACGTCTGCATAACGGTTCCTGACGGACCCCTGGGACTGATAAGCGAATTTGTGAGCTTGGCCAACGCAGAATTCAACTACATCGCTGCTGACATCGTGGACCTTCTCGCTCGTGCCATCGCTCATATTAAGCACGCCCTGCGGAAGCAGCGACATTTGCAAGCAGTCTACATCGTCAATTTTGTCACTGATTTATTGAAATACCGATTGGTTATTGACATGCAACGCATTAAACAGACCGAATAACTTTGACGAGACTCTACGTGTTCTTTCACTGAAACATCTTTATTGAATACATACAAAGGACTTGGTCGATAGATGCCTGCTCTTTGTTCCACGCTCACTCGATTCACAAAGGCGCTCACGGTCTTCCTTACACAATGCTGTACAAGGAGGTGTCCTACTGCTATACAGGAAGGCAGTTGGGCCTAACGGGGAGGTTGCTGGACGGCGTTTCCTGTGCTGCGTGATGTGCGACGACAGCGGCTATTGGTTCCTGAAAAACAATGTCATACATAGAATACACTCTCACAGCAGAGACGGTCAACTTACATTTTGCTCCACGAAATGCCTCGCGTCGAGGATGAATGCCCCTCTCACAGCAGAACCACTCGACTTACATTTTGCTCCACGAAACTGGATGAATGCCCCTCGTGGGCTTTCGATCAACCGTCGTAGAACCAGACCGTCTCCTCCTCCCCCTCTCATTGCGCTGATGGCGTCTGTACTTTGGACACCGCGCCATGTCTTATTCGACGCCTTTGCAATAACGCATAGGATGTCGACGATGACAACCAAACGAAAAATGAAAGAAGGTTTTAATTTAACCCCAATTTGAAATAATTCTCCCTTTAAGAACTGCTTAATTTTGCATAATCAACATGGTCTCTAATGAAATTCGTGTTATGCACGAATTCTCCCCCACGTTTTGGAATAATATAACGAAAAATGAAAGAAGGAGCTCAATTTTGAATAAGGCCAGATTAAAATGTACCCCCCAAATGTTCCCCATTACGCCTAATCAGAATTCATGTTCGCCATGAACTCCCTTACCCACCCCCAATTTTGACTGGAGCGGGGGACGCCCCACAATTCCCCATTAAGCCTAATCAGAATTCATGTTTGACATGAACTCTCGTCCCTCCCGAATTTTGAATAATGCGGGCGATGCTCCCCCTAATTTTGAACTTAGCGGAGCCTAATCGGACCTCATGTTAGGAATGAAGTCCCTCCCCCCAATTTGAAATAATTCTCCTGTGTGCACCTAGCAAATAGAGAAAAGGAGGCATTAATCAAACATCGATCTAAACACATACAAATGCACTTACCTCCTGCGCAAGCAGACCGAACGTTGTGGTGGTGGTGACATCGTCGACATCGTCATCTTTAACTGCGGCCTATCCCACGCTCGCTTTTATACGCAGGATCTGTGGTTTCCTATTCTTCTATTGTATTGGGGCAGAGAGAGAGAGAGAGTCGCGTGATGCGAAAGACGATATGCGTTTATTGGCTGGCGTGTTTACATGGGTGCTTCATGGTCTTCTATAAGAACCCAGGGATCCAATCTAGTAATAAAGGGCCAGAATAAGGATTCTACGAACAAAAACCACAATCGAAAAACACTCACGGTATTTGACTCGCCATCCAGCGTTCAGCGAGTTCTCTCCAACCCGCTGCACTCGCTCTGTTCCACTGGTGCACCAGGGAGTAGAGGAGGTGCTCCGCTTCCCCGAAGCTTAAAGGAGCAGTACCTTCTAGCGGTAAAGTATGCTCCTCTAAGCTTCGGGGCACTCTGAAAAAGAGCTCTCCCTCTAGTCCCCGCTGCACAGCGATTTCTCGCCACTCCCTGCCGTAGCACGCCATGAGCACTTCTGTGGTGGCCGTCTCAATGTCTTCTTCGCCTACGATGGCGAACGCTTGCAAAAACGTCTCCATATCCAAGCGGGGCACATCTCCCCCCGCACCGGGGATCAGCTGGAAAAATAGCTGCACAATGTGTGTCACAGTGAAACCTACAGAGGAACGTTAGGTATTAGAAAATAACTATTTCTAAACAAGAAGAGATAGAGAAAAACTTACCAAACGGCGGGCGAATGTGGACCAGAAGGTCCAAAATCGTCTGGAACGTATGCAGCATTTTCTCGTCGCTCTTGATTCGAGAATAGTGGACAAGGGGGGGTACAGGGGATGACCATCTTATAGTACAGGGTTCTCACGCTCGCACTAACCCCATTCACGTCATATCCATCGATTACGTAAATCCGCCACTTTGCTTCTGTGACAAGATGCCGCCCTTTGTTCCTCCAATATCGTGCGAGGAGGAGGAGGAGGGGAGACACAGGGGGTTCGAGACCAGACACGTCCAAGGACTACAAAGACGGAGAGAGAGAGAGAGAGAGAGACGACCCGCTGTCACATCCTGTGTAACCGTCTCAGAGTGGGATTCGAACCCAGGATCCTTCTACACTGGGTGCGACACACTAACCACCAATCTAATTTGTACTGCGTGACGTTTTTCGTATTGCGGGGTTCGTGTCTACACACGTCACAACATGTTCAAACACGTTCAAACATGTTCAAACATGTTCAAACACGTTCAATGACGTCATAGAGAGAGAGAGAGGAACGAGTGTGTCCAGGGACGACTTCGACGCCTGTGTCTAAACACGTCCAAACACGTCCAAACATGTTCAGACACGTTCAATGACGTCATAGCGAGGGTGAGAGGAACGAGTGTGTCCCGGGGCGACTTGGCCACCCATGTCCGAACATGTTCAAACACGTCTTAACATGCCCAAACACGTTCAATGACGTCATAGAGAGTGAGAGGCAAAGCTTTACTATAAATGTCGAAGCGAATGGTCGATCGTCATTCCATCATGATCAGCTTGGTAGATCCTCGTAAGTAATACCCATGACGCCATCATTATCGTCGAAATGTTTGAAGAGTTTCGTTTCCAGTGTACAACACTTCTGCTGCGCGTGAAGTCGGTTTTTTCCCGCCTCACATATTTCGGGAGATTGGCAGGGCCCGCTTCTTCTGCACCAATTGTGGTGGATTGTGGTCCAAAGGTACGCTTCCTCGTTACTTTTTAATACGTTCTATAATCGTTCACATTTTTTTCCAGAGCAAAAGCATTGGACGGACCGATTGATTCGCCCGTTTCTCGGCTGTCGGACGGTACCGTTCGACGTACGTTGCGAAGGACTTCGACTATTGAAGGAAGATGGAGAAGATGGACCATCAGTGTCACTCTGTGACTGAAGAAGATTGTACGTGTGTGTGTGTGTGTGTGTTTGAGTTAAAAAAAAAACACGCGTTTCTCACACTCCTTTCGTTGCACATTACGAATGGCTACTGACGGGAGATCTAACCCTGGTCCTAACCTTCAAGCCTCCTCCAAAGACCTTCTTTTTGCGAATCGGCGATCAACTGACTACCTGTCGGTGTGGTGGACTCTGGTCGAGAAACCCCAGCCATTGGTTAGACTCAAGCCTTCGTCCGTATTTGGGCTGCCATCCCGGCTACGAAACCAAAGCTGGAGCCTAATTCGTGTGTAACGAGAAATAAAAAAAAAAAAAAAGGTTGTCTACTCTCATTCCGTCTCAGTCATGATGACGCCCGAGCAGAGGTTTGCCACCTTTGTGCAAACGCGAATGTATCGGGACTTGCTGCGATTACGCGATTATATTCACGGCGATAGCTGCGAGGGAGACTTTCGCTCGATTCTCAAGACGATACCCTTACGTCTGTTCGCCGTCAGTGGGAAGATTGCAAAGAAAATGAAGCGTTTCGTAGATTACACGCTCGAGCTGTTGGAAAAGTATAGACGAGGAGAGACAGTCGACCCGTGTCTCATCAACGCGGGTTTCAACCGACCTATCGTCCGTCGCTACTGGCTTCTCCACACATCCCTCGACGTCACGGTGCAGACCGGCGACGACGGCGGTGAGCGTCGGGTCAGCACGTTGGAAGATCGTCTCGCAAGGGTCTTGTGTATGTCGTGAATAAATAAATAGTCTATTTTTTACAAAACGAGTTCGCTCACGAGGAGACGTTTTATTGTTTTGTCATTCTCTTCGAGGTTACAGGAAAACATGGATACACAACTTTTCAAGCTGTAGCGTTTCGACATGCGCGTGGCTACGTAGATACAAAAAAGCCCGCAGTAAGGCGAAAAGAGTGATTGAATACACTTGTCGTTATACTCGTCCACTACAGGTAAAGTCCTTCGAAGGTTTGCTTCGATGGGGGGAAGTCCGTAGCTGTCGAAAAACACGGCAGACCCGTCGTAGTTTTTCAGGTAGAGCACCCAGTGCTGCCCGCGCCTTCTTCGCTCTTCCGTATTGATGATTAAATAACCGGGCTTGCGTAAAACGAAGGCTTCGTCGGAAGCGCAAATGCCTCTCAGCATGGAGGAAGCGAGGGGGTTCAGGGACACGAGTTCCAAGATGTCGCTCTCGTACATCTTTTCTTATGGGAAGGTGACCGTACGGTCCTTGTCGACGTACATGAGCTTGGGACACTCGGAAATCAAGAGGACGGTGACCGCGTGTGGAAGGGCTTTAGCGAAGCGTAATTGCAGGCGAACGTTTCCTTTTCGACACTCGTTCAAATGCGAAGGAGAAGAACACTTGTCCACGTCCAAGTTAAAGTAGAGAAGGAACCCGTTCGTTTTAAATCGCTCGTAGCTATATTTGAAATGTTTCTCTCCCAGTTCCTGCAAGAAGTTAAAGTAGGGAATTTTGACGAGGTCGTTCTGAAAGTCGTACTCGGCTCGCACTTGCTGACCGTCCACGGAGAGCATCGAATGAGACAGGTCGTAATGACGGAATTTGTAGGGGTTCGATTGGATGTCGCCGAGAAAGTCGGACGTGGCGAGCAGGGCGACGCATAATTTGGAAGGCACCCTTTCGGGGTAAACGTTTTCAAAGTGAGCGTCCAAGCTCCCGGCACTCAAGCTCCGCACCTTGGTTTCCAATCCGCGTAACACATAGATGGCCGGCGTGGTCTGAAGCCGCCGCTCGTATTCCAAAAACAGGGAAGGTGCCAGCGTCACCTTTTTCAAGTGTAACGTCATTTCTTTAATGTCCACCTCGAAATTGTACGTTTTCTTGTCTCTGGGGACCGATACGAGTTTAAATTCGTCGTTGTTTAACAGGAAAACGACGCGAATTTCGACGGCAGGTACCATCAGGCGCGGCTGTTGAAACAGGTCGGTATTGATCTGACCGACCAGGTTAAAGTATTTTCCACCCTTCGTCGCTTCGTAACGTTGTTTCGGACCGCGAGAAGAGACGTCGTAATCGTCCTTTAAATGTTCGTCGTCCTCGACATAAAGTCCAGCCGCGTGCACTGTTTCTTGAGCCATGGGCGTGGAATGAAGCACGACGTCCAAAATACTCCTGTAGGCGTACAACTCGTTGGAACTGACGAGTTTGTTGTTCGCGTAAACGGTGACCGTCTTAAACATGCCGCTCAACAGGTGGTTTATTGGGAAAACGACATCTTTCTCGTCCATTTCTTCCCCGTCGTCGCGAACAATGCGCACGGTCAAAGACACGAAACTGCCGTAGAGATCCAAGTGTGCCCTTTGCAAATTTTGAATACAAAACTCGATCACGGAATTATTTACTCCGTTGACCGGATAAAAAAGTTGGTACGAAGTATCTTCCACGCCGTATTGAATGGAAGGGGGTTCGAATATCATCACATCACTCGTTAGACAGATCGGCGTCTGTATTTTTCCTTTCGTTGACGTCATGACGGAGCGCGCGCAGCGGATGTGTGACCTTCACGGCGTACCAAAGATATCTGCAGGTGCGTCGTGTGTCGGCGCCTTTTGTTGTCGTTTGCGGCGTTTCTTCCCATTGTTGTTTCCAGAGCCCTCCATGGAATCCAGCACGTCTCTCCCTGTTGCTATGGCCGTCTTTTTTACTGCGCGCGATATTCCTTCGCCATCGGCCAAATTCCGCGCCAAGCGCTTCAACGTTCTCTTGGCGATCGGTTTTATTTGCTGCCAGATGGGAACGATAAACTTGGATATGTTGCTCAACACACCGCCCCCTCGTTGGAAAAGGGGTCCCGTGTACACGGGAATTATTTTGGGGGAATTACGGTACATATTTGAAATGCAACGTTAGATTGGTTCTGCCTTTGGACCGCAACGGCAAACGTCTTCCCGTTTCGTCCGCGAGAACTATCGTCACTGAGGGAATTTCGAATTGAGACAGGTTAAAATACTGGATGTTATCTAACGTGTAGGTGACGACGTGCTTGTCTTTCTCGTAATAAAAGGGTAGTATTTTTAATATAGGTTTTTTCCTACTCCCCACGTACGTGGGTTCCACGATATCCGTGTACACGATTATGTTGTGAAACGGGGGTTCCAGGAGTACCTCGACGGAGCTCGTAGCATCCTCATCCCCCGTGAACACGGTACGCGATTCGAAGCCCAAAAGCACGGCCAGGTACTCGGAAAGTCTTAGGGTGGAGGTGCCCTCGGAAAGCCGAACTTTTTACATTTCTGTTCGGTTCCGTCGAAGCTGAAGCGCGCGCGTTCGCCTACGCGCTGATTAATCGCATTTAGAAGTGCTTGCGGCGTCGCATAATAGCAGGGAGGCAGATGTACTTGCAAAGATCGAGGAATTTTCGTCTTGATCGTGAAAGAAAATTGGCGCGCTACGGGGAGAGAGACGCGTAGCGTTTCTTCGTGTCCCTCGACGGCTGTGAGATGTAGCAGCTTGACAAAGGGTTCCGCCACGTGCAACCCTTTCGGCGTTTTCAGAGAGTAGACGTTATCCGCGAATTCGAGCGAGGCGTCCAGCTTGTGCGTCTGGAAATACTTGTTGAGTGTGTTCCGTAGGGACGTGGTTTCCGAATTCAGAGTGACGTCGCCGAAAGCGACGGGTGCGACGTGCTCCAATAAGATGGAGGTGGCTTCGCGTTCGCTCAATTTGGGGGGTTTCACCGCACGACCTGCTTCGCGGGACGCTAGCGAGGCGTCGAGCGCCTGTGCGAGCCGAGGGTCCAATTCCACGGCTTTCACGTCCACGGGTAAGACGAAGTCGTATCGCGATTTATTGTACGCGAAAGAAACGTTGAATTCCGAAAGGGCTTTTCCCAAATCCCTCTCGAGATCCGAGGTGATACGAAAAGCTCTGCCGGCTTCGACCGTGTCCTCGAAAGAAACCTCGATTTTCGCATCTTGCCTTTCGTACCCGATATTTAAAAAATCGTTACTTATGCTGAGATCCATCAGACCGACTTTATACCGATTCGAGAGCTGAAGCGGACTATCGAAAGCTACCGTGAAGGCGTTGAGTTTATTCGAGGGAAACTTATCCATGCTGGCGTTCGAGAGCAGGTGGACGTAGATGTCTGACATCATTTCCCAATCTTGACCACGTCGCTGCTCGGAACCCAACTGTCGTGTTCTTTGTCGTAACCGAACCAGCGAACCAAGGAGAAGCTCTGACCGTTCAGTTGCTTCTTTCTCAGCACTTTCGTTACTGGCCAAGGCTGATTGGCGTCTCGGGTTACGACGAGTACCTCCTCCGGGTAGAAAGATCCGTCCACTTCCTTACCCCGGTAATCTTCCAGGTGTACGACGGGAGGAGAGGTGTCTCTCAGGCGGGAGACGGTGAAAATCTGAGGCGACCAACTCCCTTCCGAGCTCTTATGAAAACCTTTTCTGTGAAGTAGGACCCTCACTTTATCCCCCAGTTTGAGCTTCTTTTTCACGGAGGGTACGACGGGCTTCCCATTTATCTTATTGAACAGCTCCAATTCGTTTTCGGGCGTGACTTCGGACGGGCTGATGCCCAAAGTCCTGTGTTTGGTGGTGTTGTAGTCGCGCACGATCTTGGGAAGCGCGGAAACGAAGTGGTATTTTCCCGTTACTCTAAAATAACGGAATATTCTGTCGCGTAAAGTGCGTATGACGCGCTCTGCCTGCGATGCTTTGATTACTGGAGAGAAGGTAGAATAGATGTATACCTTCTTTCGTGAGAGATACTCCTTGACGGTCTTGTTGTAGAATTCCCCGCCTCTGTCGCAAAAGATGCGTGTAGGTACGTTACCTCCCCGAAAAAGTCTTATCATGGCCCTTTTCATTTCGGCGGGGCGCTTCGTCTTTAGCGGGAGGGTGCGCAGAAAGCGGGAGAGGGAATCAATTGCCACGAGAATGTAGCGGTAGCCACCGTTGAATCTCTTGTATTTTGAAAAATCGGCGAGGTCCATTTGCCACACGTCGTTGATCTTGAGCGCGATGATGCGTCTCCTATTAAACTTTCTTCTGACCGGATGGTGGAGCGTGTAGGCATCCAGCTTTCTGAGAATGGCGAGAGCCTTCTTTTTGCTCAAGTGATGCGCTTTTCTATAGCGTTCCACACCCCCCAAACCACCCTCTGGTTTCTCATATCCCTCCATAAGTCGTCCACGCAATGGAGGCCTGCTGCTGCTGCTGCTGCTGCTGTTGAGGCTCGCGAGATTTGGGTAGAGAAATCAGACGCAATAGTTTCGAGACTTTGGGGAACCAGGAAGGTTTCTTTCCCGTCTTACGTTGCAACAAATAATTGACGAGTTCGTAAACGAAGGAGTGTCTGATGGGCTTGCCCGACACGGAGACACAACCCTCGCGATCCCAGGAAAGAACCTTCTTTAATTCCGAGACGACCCTTTCCGCTTCCTCTTCGTCCACCTCTGGAGAGAGGAGCGAATAGTCAAAGTCATTTGTAGCGTCGGACGCCTTGTTTCTATTGTCGTAGGGGTCAAATCCGTACTGCTTGAGTATGCGATACAGTGCTTGTAGTATGAGTTTCACTTTGACGTCGTCACTCTCCTTCGAGGAAAGAATGTTTCCGATGGAGGAGGTGGTCACTTCAATTCTCTTGGCCATTGGCGAAAAGGTTCAACACGGCGGAAAGCAGGAGAGGAACCACCGACGAAAGAACGCCCTGTCCTCGCTGCTGAGACAGATAGCGCTTCAAACGTTGCGGATTCTTGTGAATCTTTTTGTAGGCGAGCCGTCGTAAAAAGCGTTTGTGCTTCTTCAAACGCGCGAACGTATCTGGAGCTAGAGCCACCTTTCCGTTCAATACATTGAGGCAAATTTCGGAGAGGTGTTTCATGTCGGACGAGGACGAACGTCTCAAGACGTCGCGGCGGCGTGGAGGGGGTAGAGTGGAGAGTACTTTGAGTAAAGTGAGGTGAGGGCGGAGATTCATTTCGGAGCGTAGATATATTGACGTTCTCCCGGAAAGATATTGCTACGCAACCTGTGATCCTCGTGCGTATAGTTGTGAAGATCCACGAGTAAATATGCGTGGGGCGACGACATTGCTTGTTTATATGCGTCCAGAAAATACTCCAATCTTTTTCTGCCAAATAGCTGTTGGCCGAAATGTTCCATCTGGTGCACGCTGCGCACGGTGCGCCACAGGACGACGTAACTGGCGTTGTAGGATATTGTTCTAAAATGGCTACTGTCGAAAAAGATGTTTTGAACGAGTAAGAAGATCGACGCGTTGGCGTGGTGAGAACCCCGAATGAAAAGATCGGTCACCTCCTTCAAGGAACCGGCGTCGGTCATGTGATCGTCGACGACGATCAGCGTAGCGCGCGACGTGTCCCACTCTCGCGGTAGCTCCTTGGTAAATTTTACGGAGTCCCCGAATTCGTCCTGCATGCTCGGCGAAGCATATTTCTGCACGTAGAATATTTGTGACGGAGGCTTGTCCACCACGTCGTTCAGGTTCCTCAGCACGTTAGCAACGAAAGTAGATTTGCCGCACATGGAGGGGCCGCTTAAGATACAGCGAAAAGGATGACGGAAACGAAAAGGTTCGGGGGAAGACATGTTGCGTGCGTACACGTTTCACGAAGAGAAAGAAGAGACTGAGACTCGAAGAGAAATGCATCGCTTTTATTTACACGTTGTCGTCGTCGTCGTCCTCTACATCGGAACTGCGTTCCCAATACAGATTATCCAGGCTAAAGTTGGACTTCTTTTTCGCCAGTCTGTCCGCCGCTAAGATGCGGTCGAGCGTCTTCATCTTGTCCTGACACATTTCTTGATGCGCTTGCAACCATTCCAGGCGGTGGACTTGAAAGGCTTCCTCCACGATGCCGCGTATAAATTCGCGAAGTTCTTCGTTTTTTGTCTTTTCCTTGCGACGACGAGAAACGCAGGAGAATAAACCACACATGGCGTTTTCCACGTATCGGACAGAATGATGACGCGAGCGCGGTGCGCGCTGCCTTTATAGAGATAAACGCGCGCGCGCGCAAAGAACGGAGAATGAAAGCGAAACTGAAAAGCCACCCGTCGCCGCTAGGAGCGCGCGCGCAGCAGAGAGCCGAAACCGAAAACACCCGCGCCCGGCGCAGAGGGAGCTAGCAGCGCGCGCGCGCGCATGCGCGGACGGGTGGAGCAGGGGGCGCGCGCAAGGGGATGAAACTCGCGAGTTCCTTTGCGGACTAAAGTGAGGCGCTGCGAGCCTTTCGCGTCATCAAACGTCATGAAACGTCAAAATTTTTACGTCGAAGCGCGAGTTCTCTACCGAGAGCATCCCATTGGCTCCTGCGGCCGCTCCCCTGGTATGCGAGCGCTCATTGGTCGGTTTGAAATTATAACCTTTTCGTGGCGCGGGAAAGCGGGCACCGCCGTGTCTGGGGTGCCGGAGCAGTTCGCCGTAAAGTTTCGAAATATGGTGCAGCAGGGACGCACGCAAAGCATCTTTGCCGGTACCGCTTTGGATGGCTTTTAGTGCCCGTCGATACCGACTCTGTAAAACTCGAATCCTCTTGGATACTTCTGCAAGTAAATTCAGTGATAGATAAGTGGAAGGCGCAGGTCTGCTTCGCTTGCTAGCTTGGCGCGACAACGATTCAAGGAGGATCAATACTGTGTTTTTCCACTCGATGGCAGGTAAGTAAGTTCCTATTCCATTCTGCCGCTTAGCGTACCATGGCATAGCACCGCACCTGTGGCATACACTCAGCATTTCGGCCGGTAGAATTTTTAGTTTTTACGTTTTCTGATCCCTGTTCTGGTCTTTCTTGCTCAGGTATGAACTAGGTACTGCTCAACTCATATCTGCTTCAGAACAGCATCGGCATGGACGCAATAGAATGGATATGCCACTCTGAGTGGTTGGAACATCATCTTTTGGCTTAGCAGCTGCACAGGTTCCTTTGTGACGTGTCGGCCTTGACATGTGACACTATACAAGCAGCAAAGGGATATGGACATGTTTCCTATCATGCTGGATTTGTGAATGTGTGTGCCTGTGCAGTGAATTTACTGATCTACTGTGAAGTCTTCCACTTGAGACATCAGCTAACAGTGAATGTGAAGTTGCTTCGGCATATTACTCGAACTTCAGAAACAATGTTCATGTCAAGTTCGTGTTTGGCGCAGATACAGAAGACTGCATATGTGTGATTTGGAAATACCAATCCCGAAAAATAAAGCACCTTGTGCAACAGAAAGAGCCAACGCTTCCGCGTTTTATTTATTTCACTGGATGCGAACGAAAATCCAGAACCGCCAAAGCGGGGAGAGAACAGAGGGGAAAGGGAAGAGAACCCCTCGGCAGCGTCGCTTTACGTCACGCGTCACCCATGGAGACAAAATAAAACAAAGCAAAAAACTTCTCTACCGAGGCCCAACGATTGGCCCGACGTCTGAGGTCACGTGAGTTTTTCCCGACAATAGAAATATGCTACACGTTCATTCCCCTGGCGCGCGCATCCATAGCTGCCGCTGCACGTCGCCTCTCTCAGTTTCTCTCGGACCGTCGCGGAAGACGGACGTTCGCTCCGCGCGCTCGCTCACTTTCTGGCTGGATCTCGTAGAGAGCAGACGTGTGTTCTCCGCGGTCGCTCAGTTTCTGCCTGGAAGTTGCCGCGGGGGAAAAGGTGAGTGATTTGACGCGCTCCTTTTCTCGTATGTTTGCCGTGTTTAGCGGTGACCGCGCTCGTGTTAAGCCTTTTCTCGCATGTTTAGACTTGTTTTGCGGTGTCCAAGCCTGTTGACGCATGTTTAGCGATGTGGGGTTCCCGCCTTGTGTTAGCTGCGTAGTGTTGAGGTTATGCCTAAGCGCGCTCGTGTTAAGCCTTTTCTCGCATGTTTAGACTTGTTTTGCGGTGAGCAAGCCTGTTGACGCATGTTTAGCGATGTGTGGTTCCCGCCTTGTGTTAGCTGCATAGTGTTGTGGTTAGGCCTAAGCGATCGCCCCCGTGAGCCTTTTTCCCCGATGTGTACTGTTTTCTGTTTAGCAGTAGCGGTTAGACCTTTTCTCTCGCATGCCTAGACTTGTTTAGCAGTGCTGCCATTTTTACCTGCCGCTAGTATCTTGTTCTGTCTTTCTCGTCTAGAGCTATGACGGTGGCGGCATCTGGTGTGATGCCTTGCAACTACGTGGCCACCTGCCTCTGCAACCGTCGTGCTCCAGTCGCCCGCACCGGCGTGATTTCTTCAAGATGGCGTCGTTGATTTTCAAATAAATCATTTCCCACTGTCTGCTTCCTTTCTATCTAGTTTTTTATTTTCTACAACCCGAGTTTTACATTGAAAATCCACGACAAGTATTGCACTGAGTCAGATTTTGCCAAATTTAGAAATTTTAAAAATTTAAATTCTTTAAAAAATTTTAAAGTAATTTTAAAATAATTTAAAGTAAAATGTGCAATACTTGCCGTGGATTTTCTGTGTAAATCTTGGGTTGTTCCATTACTACTGTTGAGAACAGGTCTGCGAGCTCTTGAGTGTCCTGCTGAACGCCCATGGCAGAGAAATCTATTCGGAGGAGTCCAGGGACGTGGAGTTCGTTGAGACTCGCACGAGAAAGGGCATCTGCGACAACGTTGTCCCGTCCTGGAAGATGACGAATATCCGTGGTGAATTCGGATATAACCGCGAGTTGCCGGAGCTCGCGGGGAGAGTAAGATGTGCCGGTTGTTGACAGGGCGAAGGTCAGCGGCTTGTGGTCGGTAAGCACGAAGAAGCAGCGGCCTTCCAGGAAGTACCGGAACTGCTTGATTGCAAGGTAGATGCCCAGGAGTTCTCTGCCAAATGTGCTGTACCGAGCTTCTCGAGGTGACAATGGCTTTGAGAAGAACTCGAGCGGCGCCCAATCGCCTTCAAGGTGTTGCTGAAGGACTGCGCCCACCGCGGTGCTCGAGGCGTCCACCATGATGCTGGTGGGAGCATCGGGCTTGGGGTGGACCAGGAGAGTTGCGCGCGAGAGTTTTTCCTTGAGTTCGACGAAAGCAGCCGCGGCGGAATCCGTCCAGGTGAACGACGGTGTCGAGTTGCGCTTGTGACGTAGGAGGTCGTTGAGGGGCTGCGAGGCTTGCGCACATCCAGGGAGAAAGCGGCGGTAGAAATTTACCAGCCCTAAAAATGCGCGCAACTGCCGAAAGTTGGTTGGCTCGGGGAACTTCTGTATGGCCTCAACCTTGCTCGAAAGGGACGGATGCCATGCTGGTCCACTTGATGCCCGAGAAATTCGAGTTCGGGGACGGCGAACTCGCACTTGGCCGTGTTGATGACTATTCCGTGAGCATCGAGGCGCTTACAGAGCAGATGGAGGTGCATCTCGTGTGCCGCTTCAGAAGAGCTTGCAATGAGGATGTCGTCCAAGTAGGCGAAACAGAAATCTAGCCCGCGAAGCACTTGGTCGACAAAGCGTTGGAAGGACTGTGCCGCATTACGGAGCCCGAACGGCATGCGGACAAACTCAAATAGTCCAAAAGGGGTGATTATCGCCGTTTTTGGGATGTCCTCCGGAGCCACAGGGATCTGATGGTATGCTCGAACAAGATTGATCTTGGAGAAACATGTTGCCCCATGAAGGTTGGCCGCGAAGTCCCGGAGATTGGGGAGAGGGTAGCGGTCAGGTATGGTGACTTTGTTGAGGGCGCGATAATCACCACACGGGCGCCAATCTCCGGTCTTCTTTTGGGACGAGATGAAGCGGTGACGCCCAACTGCTGGAGGAAGGTCGAATGAGGCCACGGTCGAGCATATGTTGAAATTCTTGACTGGCAACGAGAAGTTTTTCTGGGGCAAGGCGGCGGGCTCGAGCATGTACAGGTAGTCCTGTGGTGGCAACATAATGTAGGACGTCATGCTTGACAGGGCGTTCGGTATTTGGAGAAGGCGACAAGTTCGGGAAGCTACGGATGATGGCCTCAAAACGGGACTGAGGGCCGGAGCGTATGATCATGGGGCTCAGATGTGCAGGCGCGGAAGGAATGCCCTGTACCGTGAGGCTAGTGCGGGTGTCCAGAAGTCGACGTCTGCTCATGTCCACAAGAAGGCCGAAGTGCGCCAAAAAGTCGGCGCCAATAATGGCATGTTTGACGTGAGCAACGACGAACACCCAGGGGAAGCTTCGCCGAAGTCCAATGTCGACGGTGTTCAAGCGTTCGCCGTAAATGGGGATGGGGGTTCCGTTGGCAGCTTCGAGGGAAGAGGAAGCGGATTGGCGCTTCTTGTCGCAGCTTGTTGGGGGAATGACGCTAATCTCGGCGCCGGTGTCGATGAGGTACCGGACGCCTGTGCGGCGGTCCATAATGAAGAAGAGAGAAGGAGGACGACAGAGGGAAGTGCCAACAGAGCCGGTCGCCATCAGTTGTTGGCAAGACGGTTTCCCGGAAAAGAGCAGGGAGGGGTGCACTTGTGAGCACGGTCGCCGAAGGTCTCGTGGTACCAACAAAGGGTACTGTCTGGATCGCGAGGTCTCGGACTGCGACGCCAGCGACGGAACGATGAGGATCTAGTGCGCGGGGGTGCAGGGCTGGGGCTTCGGGAACGAGGAATTCGATGGCTAGAGATGACGAGTTCCGTAAGTTTGGCGACGTCTGCTCGAAGTCTAGCCAATTCGGATTGCTCTTCGGGCTGCGCAACCACGGCGGACAACGCCGGAGTGGCGATGGGAAGGCTCATGTTGTCCATAATCTTGTCTGCTAGCTGCGCCAATTCGTCGAGAGGGATACTGGCTGAGCTGGACAGGATCATGCGAACGTTCGATGGAAGACGCTGGAGGAAGAGCTCGCGCACGATGGAAGCATCGACCGATGACGCACTGTTCCCCAAAAGTTGCTGCATCCGGCGCAAGAGTTGGGACGGCTTGCGGTCGCCCAATTCTTCTGAGATGATCAGTTGTTGCAAGCGCCGTTGCTCAGAAGCCGTTGTGCGCCGGACGAGCTCTTCTTTCAGCCTGTCAAAAGGTCGTGATGCGGGTGGGGTCATAATGATATCGCGAACTTCAGCCGCTTCGGCTGGGGAAAGCGCTGAGACCACGTAGTGGAATTTCGTCAGTTGGCAGCTGACCCCACGGGTGGCAAACTGGGACTCGATATGGGCGAACCATAGAGCAGGATCGGACGGCCAGTACGGGGGAAGCTTGACGGCAACTGCGCCCAGGCGTGGAGGTGCGGGATCGCCAGAGCCGGGAGCTTCCATGGTGAATGCGGCAGCGACAAGGATAGGTGTTCCAGTCCCGGTCACCAACTGTAGGACAGGACAACCAGAGACCAGAAGAGAAGAGTGTTTATTCTGGCAGGGTGCTGCCGGTGGACTGACGGCCAGAGAGCCGAGAAGCGCGGACCGAAGAAAAGGAAAGGGAGCGCGCGATAGATGGCACGGCTGGATGTCGTCGTTGTCGTCACCACATATTCATTGCAATGCACGTTTTCAGGAATCGGTGGCGCCGCCGAACGGCAAACGCGCGAAGCGCTGGTTGGCAAGCACATGGTTTCGTTTTGCTCGTGTGTGGTTGTGCCAGTTGTGCGTCTTGGTCTCGTTAGCTTTGGTTCGTGAAGTTCATGGATCCCCCAGGAAGCAATTTCGTTTCTGGCGGGTACTCATCGGTCACCACAGGGTGGAACAAGATCAGAACCTCTTTGTGCCCAAGTAGTGACCAAATACTGCGCTACTTGCGTTCCGCGGACCTCCCATGTTCCCGACAAACGCAGAGGGGATTTCGTTTTAATACGGAAGGTTATGTTCGTCACACACTTGTGAACGAGCTGGACAGTAGCGGTAATGTGCGTCTCTTCAAGGCGGTATGTTTGCCTTCAATGAAGAAGGGGTTTTATGAAGTCTACGCAGCCGTTGACAAGACTACAAACGACGTACTCGGTGGCTACTGCGGATGTACTGTTGGGTACGTAGCTGATATTCCTCTGGCTTTTAACGTGAGAGTGATATGGACCACTAATAAATTTGAGAGCGTATTCATCACCGTTCTGTCAATCCATGTATTAGTTCCAAGCCCCCTTGGAAGTTTGAAGGGCCAGAAACAATAACCTTTTTTACGTACTGAGAACGTTAGAGGCGTATCGTTCTTACATTTCAGTCTTGTTGGAAACTGCCAACATGTAGCTGGCCTGTTGTTCAGCCTCCAGGAACAGGAAAATATTTCCTGCACGGACGTCCTATGTACTTGGGTCGTGCCACCGGATGGTACGTAACCGTTACTTGGTACAGTAAAATAGTATCATACTTGTATCAGGGCAGATTTGTTTATAAATTCATGAATAATGTATATGAGTATTCCATCACAGATATGAAATATGGGTTTCAGCTTGATTTTGTCCATGCTTGTATTTTGTCAGAGTGCCAGCGATTTGTGATTTGTACATTTTCCACGCAGCCAAAAAAGTTGGCCCAACCATTCCCCTCCAGGACATCACGTTCAGAAAGGTCAACATGGAGAATCCGACACCACGTCCAAAGAAGAAACGATGTTACAGTCCATGTCCGACAGCAGCTCTAGACGATACAGATGGGCTTTCTCGCAGTACCCAGGTTAGAACGTGTTCTCTAGATACCCCACATGTCACACAACGGTAGTAATGGGTAGTAGTCCCTAACACACTATCAACAGTACTATCAGTAGCTGGGCCGACACTATTGCCAGTCACTGCACTGCTACTGAAGAGGATGGTGCACTGAAGTGCATGAAACTGCAATGACACATTTGTTTATAATGTTGTAACTGTCATTTACACGCTTTTGTACATTTGTTCTTTTGACAAATTTGTTTCCAGGCTTCGTTTCCTGACTGCCTTTGGCTGCGATACAATAGACCAGGAAACAGAAGTGACGAGGTAGATGTTGCGGAGATGCAGGAGCACACACCCACCACACCTCCACCGACAAATCGAACTCAGCCAATCATCCAAAGTGGCTCCTCGCTCTGGAGCGACAGAAATAGTGCACTGTTTGAAGCACATATTCAAGGTACAATAGAAGCTCCCTGACAGGACCTATATTCAGTGTCACATATTAGAGGAGGGGCCGGGCCATCTGACATATTCCATTTTTTAATACTGTGTTTCAGGAAACAAGTGTCTGTCACCAGAACAGGTAGCCACTATTGTGAAAAAGACACAAGGACAGTCAAGGAACACTGAATGGAGGAAGCAGAGGAGGGGCCGTCTGACATCATCCATTTTCAGGCGTGTAGTGAAATGCCGGATTCCTGAGGGGCTACTGAGGAGCATCTTGTATCCTGCAAGTTATCAACCTTCATGTGCGGCACAGTTATACGGGATACAGCACGAAGCGGATGCAGTGACAGCATACCGCTCTATTATGTGTGCTTTGCACTTGGAGGACATACATTGTGAGGAGACCGGCCTCCATGTTCACCCACAGTACCCGTTCTTGGCTGCGTCTCCTGATCGAGTCGTAAAGTATGGAGACACTGTTGGGATTGTTGAAGTGAAATGCCCCTTTAAGCACAAGGGTCAGACGCCAGAGGATGCATGCGCAGATAATGGTTTTTGCAGCAGCCTCACAAAAGATGGTGTTACCCTCAAACGTGGGCATGCTTATTATTTTCAGGTCCAAGGACAGCTGGCAGTCACTTCATACCCTTGGTGTGATTTTGTCATATGGACAAATGTTACATGTAACCTTTGTATGAGTAGCGAACAATGTGCATCATGCCTTGCACGGTCAATAAGTGTTGAACGAATATACCCAGATGCAGCATTCTGGGAGGAGGAAGTTCTGCCTGGTCTTCTGTATTTTTACAGGCATGCACTTGTGCCCGAAATGCTTACGATGCGTGTTAGGAACGGGGGCAAGCTATATGAATGTTTTCCTGGCTATGTACCATATCAGAAGGCAAAGAAGGGGTTCTTTGTTGTGTCATCTTTTAGCGGACAGAAAATGAAAATCAAAAGGGTTAGGTAATGTGTTTTCTTTACGTGATACGCAGTTCTATTGAGAGCAGAACACTTGTCGAACAGCAGTAGAAGAGCAGAAGAAAACAGACTATTTGTGCGATGAAAGATGAAAGTCACTGAAAAGGTTAGCCAGCTGTAGGACAGTAACCCACATTCAAATAAGTTGAAGCTTTGTATGTGTTTGTCCTGTCTGTGTTGTTCCAGCCTCAGAACATCAGTTCTCTCTTGTTCTACTATTTGTGCATTACATGAAAAGTATTACATGTTTGCTGCACAAGTGCCAGGCTTGTACGTAACACATTACAAGTAATTGCTTTACTAGTAATCAATTACTTTGTTTTGTTTTAGTAATTTTGTGAGTAAGCTCCTATTCCCATTCAAAGGCGACCAGCTCCAATCTCTCAGAGCGGGTCAAGGTATGTGTAATTTCACAAATTTGAATTAGCCATACAACTTATTATTACGAAAGTACCGGTCGAGGTAATGAGTCACTTTTTTCACCAATTTTGGAATAGTGATTTCTAATACTAGTAACGGTAATCAATTAGCTGTTTCGAGTAACGTGTACAAGTATGACAAGTACAATAAAAATGCTGCACGTTTTCATTTTATCACTCACTTTGTGAACCGTTGTTTCCAAAAAGAGAGACCCCTTCATATTTATGTACATACGCGAGCAATAATAGTTTTATATATTGATGATTAGGGCCTGGGAGTTTGTAGCAGTGCATATTGTTTTAGATGTATGATGATGGGTTTCGAGGCGTTTTCTGCACGTTTCCAAGAAGAGCAAAAAGTCCAGAACTTTCCTGTTGGTTATTTATGTAAATTTCTGAGTGATTGTTAAGTGTGCATATCATGTCATATTTGTAACCCTTTTGTGCATATTTCTTTAAATGATAATCATATTTACATGCAATGAACAAGTCTTGTCGTTCTTCGACGCATACTTGCATGCATTGTGCGGTGCAAGTGGTGGCAGTTGGCGGGGTACATTGGAGACAACTGTGATCATAAGCAGTGCAGTCTTTATTTATGGGAAAACATTAATCAAAGCAAAGAATTTTACATTACATGCATTTGCGAACATCACTATCGTGACATATGAACAGTGTGGTCCTTCCACATTCTCAATTTATCTCCAAAATTTATCAATGCAATCATGCAAAGCAACTGGGGATGTTGAATGGGAGAGGAGGATGACAAAGAAAAGGGACGCAACTGGGATACCCTTTAACTGTCTAAAAATGTGCAAGCCAGAATAAATACAATGGGCGAGCAATGCGCCTCAAAATCAAGTTGGCCCTACAAATGTTATGGACCTGCCTTTGCAATTAGGGGGGACTGGAAGTTGCTGAGAAAACAACATACTCTGAACATTTGGGGTGCAATGTCTGTCATATTAATGGGGAATGGCTTGTCCAAAATGTGAAATTCTTTTACGCGTCTAATTACCCTCTCAATATGAATACGTGCGCTGGCTATTCGACGAGTGGAAGACACATCTGCGGCAGGCATCTGCGCAGTTCTCTTAAATGGTGGCATGTATACTTTAACACCCTCTGGCAGTGAATGAACTTTAAAGCCTTTGTCAGTCATGATGGCGTCACCTGGCTGCAAAAGCTGAAAAAACTTACTTTGCTCTGTAATGAATGTGTCACTTGCTTGCCCACCCCACAAGTCTGATACAAAACAGAGGTAGCCATCTGGTGTGGCAGCGACAAGCACTTTGAAGGTATTGTAGTGCTTGTAAGACGAAAATGTCAAGCGTTGTGCATTGAGTCCGGATGGCCTCTGGATGCGTACCTCAGTGCAGTCTATTACAAAACGGGTGTCTTCAAAGCCCTTAAACGAAGCAGGCAGGTGTTGTTGAACCTCACGTCTCGATGGGATTTTTGTTGCTGCCCTTAGTGCCCGATCCAGCAGATTTATCCACGTGGTAAACATTTCACTCAGACGTCCCTCCGACAGTCCAAAGTTTCTTGACATTTCTCAAGTGGGCATGCCCGCCCTGAGCCGCACGAGCACAATGAAAAGTTCCTCATGCAGCTCTGTTTTCTTCGGCCTCCCTCGCTCATCATCGAAACCTTTCCGTGCAGAAGACCAATACACCATGTTACGGGCATGAGGTTTTAAATGGTTAAATAAATTCTCAAACTGTGTTCTGTCTTTAAGCCCAGTGTAGTACTTGAAGCTGCGATCGTCAAGAGTGTCCACATGGAGTTGCCGGTAACTGAGGTCTTTATTTTGCTGCTCCAGTTCTGCTACCCACTTCTTCAACAACGTGTTTTCTTTGAGGAGATTCACAACAATGTCGTGCTCAGTTCTCTCTCCGTCTTCATGGTGCAGACCAGTAGCTGTTAGTGCATTATCATGTTCAGGAACAGATGATGCTCCTTGCCCTGAAAGAAGCAGCATACATGTCTATGATGCAAATAATGCGTTGACACCCAAAGAAACAATAACTCGTCCACTGCGTACGTTGCAGGTCCCCTTTGGGTGAACCAGTACGTTTCTCAGAGAGCGAAAGAAGAATGGCAGCAGCATCTGTATCCGTACAAGTAATTTGCGTCACTGTAGGCATGCTATCCGGTTCTGCTGAATCTATTGTTGGGTCAGGTACTGTCATTGGGGGTCCTGTGCTGGAAACAGTAGCACTACTGACGGAGGCATGCTCTGCGGTATGCGATACGGAAGATTTAGGAGATAGAGGTTTAGGTGCTCGGAAGCCTATTAGTTACGCAAGCAATGGGCTTACCCTCATTGAGCGACTTGCATATTCTGACAGCCGTCCGCATGAAGCGATCCACCGCCGCCTTCGAGGCTGACGTGTGCGCATCTCGTCTTGGAATGTAGTCGGGATGAAGCGGTGACTTGGATGGCTTGCCTGTGCGGGGACGTTCTGATTATTACTCACGAGCAACCCCGTTGCGCTGATCGCGCTCGTTCACTTCATCGTAACAGCCAACATGCCTGACGTGAAATGCCGTCCGCAAACTCTGTCGTTCTTTGAAGGCAGCCATTGTGTCCCGTCCGCCTTTTTCCTGTTTGATGCTCCGATCCAGGCATTATGCTGCTCCTTGTTCTGTCGTTTACACGGGTACCGAAAGAAGCCCAACTTGCTGCCTTTCCTGTACCTTTCGCTACAGCCTCGAAATGAGCATGTGATTGTCATTCTGTGCAGAGTGGTACTATGCCGCAGAAATTTAACACATCGAAAACATTTCCACCTCAGCGGGAAGAACAATATAAAGAAATAGAACTCTTGCCAACCACCAGTTCGTCTGAGTTCCGACAGGGCGCACCACCATCTCGCGCATGCTCCTTGCTCCTTTTCTGAAAAGGTGCATTGAAGGAGACATCACCTAATTTCTCAACTCATTTAGCGCCGTGCGTGAATGGCTCACGAAACTGCATAACCGATCGTACAACCGCCTCGGTAGCGCAGTAGGCAGCGCGTGAGTCTCATAATCTGAAGGACATGAGTTCGAACCCCACCCGAGGCACATGCATGGATCGTGTAATGGCGGTGTTCGCTTTTGTTCATCCTTGATATTCATTGCAATTGAATGAGACATCACGTTATTTCTAAACTCATTTGGCACCGTGCGTGAATAGCTCACGGAACTGCATACCTGGTCGTACCACCGCCTCGGTAGCGCAGTAGGCAGCGCGTCAGTCTCATAATCTGAAGGTCGTGAGTTCGAACCTCACCTGGGGCACATGCATGGAGCGTGTAATGGCGGTGTTCTCTTTTGTTCATCCTTGATATTCATTGCAATTGAAGGAGACATCACCTAATTTCTCAACTCATTTAGCGCCGTGCGTGAACGGCTCACGAAACTGCATAACTGATCGCACCACCGCCTCGGTAGCGCAGTAGACAGCGCGTCAGCCTCTTAATTTGAACGTCGTGAGTTCGAACCTCAGCCGGGGCACATGCATGGAGCGTGTAATGGCGGTGTTCGCTTTTGTTGATGCTCCATATTGATTGCAATTGAATGAGACATCACGTAATTTCTCATTTAGCGCCGTGCATGAATGGCTCACGAAACTGCATAACAGATCGTACCACCGCCTCGGTAGCGCAGTAGGCAGCGCGTTAGTCTCATAATCTGAAGGTCGTGAGTTCGAACCTCACCCGGGGCACATGCATGGAGCGTGTAATGGCGGTGTTCGCTTTTGTTGATGCTCCATATTCATTGCAATTGAATAAGACATCACGTAATTTCTCATTTAGCGCCGTGCATGAATGGCTCACGAAACTGCATAACTGATCGTACCACCGCCTCGGTAGCGCAGTAGACAGCGCGTCAGCCTCTTAATTTGAAAGACGTGAGTTCGAACCTCACCCGGGGCACATGCATGGAGCGTGTAATGGCGGTGTTCGCTTTTGTTCATCCTTGATATTCATTGCAATTGAAGGAGACATCACCTAATCTCTCAACTCATTTAGCGCCGTGCGTGAACGGCTCACGAAACTGCATAACTGATCGTACCACCGCCTCGGTAGCGCAGTAGACAGCGCGTCAGCCTCTTAATTTGAACGTCGTGTGAACATTCAAACAAGACGTGAGAGCCTTTGCAATAGAGAGAAGTAACGTGCTAGCCTACCTAGAAATGTATGAAGAGAACATGTTAAAGGAAGCACAACAAGAACTCACAAGACTGGAAGCAGATAACCCTGGGACGTTCTTGGAAGATTTAAATGAGATTCGTCTCCGTCTTGAACTTTTCAGCAACAATCGGTATGAAGGCGCGAGGGTACGATCGAGAACGAAGAGGTTTTTGCCGGATATGACCGCGTCTAAAAGTCATGCTGCAGGAGAGCGTAAGCACACCGGCTCTCGACTCATCACGCGGTTGGTGGACCAAGGACATGTTGTCACAGACCTTGAACGCATGAAACAAATATTTGTTGACTACTATGAGAACCTGTTTGGGAGGCCAACTGCCACGGTGGACGACGATTTGATCCAGTCGTTTCTCTCTCATATGCCCAAGTTAAACGAGCAAGAGAAAGATGTCCTGGACGCTGAAATTACAGAGGCGGAAATCCATTCTGCAATACAGAGTTTGAATTTTTACCGCTCTCCTGGACCTGATGGCTTGGGAGCTGAGTTCTACAAGCGGTACGTGGACCTGCTGGTGCCCATTCTACAATGCGTCTACGCGGAAGCTGAGACTAACGGGATCTTCTCGCACAGTTTTCGAAGGTCCCATACTGTGCTCATACCCAAAAAAGTGGCGGAGACACGGTTACCAAAGGTGACCGATTATCGGCCTATCACACTCTGTAATGTGGACTATAAGGTGTATGCCAAAGTACTTGCTGCCAGGCTCCAGCTTGTGGTGACACAACATGTTGGCGATCATCAGACATGCGCAATCAGGAACAGGACCATACAAACAAACATCCATGTTGTCCGCTCAGTTCTAGACTGGTGTCGACTTGAAGGAAGTCATGTAGCCCTGCTGCAAGTGGGCCTCTCTAAGGCTTTTGATCGGGTGTGTCACGATTATTTGTTTTCGCTCTTGCATTACGTCAACATGGGAGACAAGTTCGTAAGCCGAATCAAGTTGTGCTATGAACAGGTTGCAACGAGCCTGGTAATTAACGGCACTCTTACCGCGCCAGTGCCCCTTCGAGCTTCAGTACGACAAGGCTGTCCCATGTCGTCCCTACTATTTGATCTATACCTTGAGCCGTTATGCCAGCGTATCATCTCTCGTGATGACATACGTGGTTTCGAGCTTCGCGATGCTGTGGTGAAGGTCGTGGCGTACGCGGATGACCTTGCGTTTCTCGCGACAGACAAGCCAAGTGTCGTCCAAGTTATTCACGAACTTCATGTGTTTGGTCAAGTCTCTGGGGCACGTCTAAACAAGGACGAACTTCATGTGTTTGGTCAAGTCTCTGGGGCACGTCTAAACAAGGACAAGGACAAGGACTCTGGGGATATGGTGCGGTCAATGGGGAACAGCCTCGGAATTCTTTTGTGGCGTTCAGTGGCAAACCCGTGGTCCTTGCTACCTTGGGGTCCCGTTAGACAAAAGTTGTAACACGACCTCCTTGTGGTCGGAGCGATTACAAAACATTAGGACACATGCTTCGACCTGGAAAAAACAAGATCTCTCAATGTTTCAACGAGCTTCTGTGTGCAATGTTTTTCTGGCCGCTAAGCTGATTTACCTCTTGCAAGTTCTGCAATGCTCCCGCAAAATTACACATCGTTGTCATCGCATATTTGCCACCACAATATGGTGTTCAACGTTCGAAAGGATGCGAAGACAAAACCTGTTCAAGAAAGTCAAGGACGGCGGACTAGGCTTACAGCATCTCTACATCAAGCAACTCGTCATGAGACTGTTTTTTTATAGGCAGAGTTCACACCCGATTCTGGAAACCATCAAGCGGGCCCTTGCGTACAACTACATTCCCGATATATATGTTGGGTTTCACGAAGAAAGTCTACGCTTAAGCGGGTTCTACAAAGAGGTTGTCAAGAGCCTAAACTTCTTGAAGGCTAGATTCAGCTTAGAGTGCCTCTTTTCTGTCGCCAAGAGAACGTTGGTAGCTCATCTTCTCGATGTACTCTTTCCTGTGCCCATCTACCGTCAAATCCCCTCCGGATGGCACGGCACGGATGTATTGTGCAGAGTCAGGAAGATGCCGGTCAAGCCCAACATGAAGTCATTTTTCTTTAAATTACACACGTCCACACTGCCCGTGAAAGCTTGGCTTCAACAGAAGGGATTCTATGTTCCGTGGTCCGTGAATTGCAGATTTTGCAACACGCCCGAGACTGTCGATCACCTTTTTCTGGACTGCACAGAAGCTTTATTCTTTTGGGATGACTTACAGTTCAAAGTCCTTAAGCGCCGTATTTCGCTTAATCCTCACACTATCCGCTTCCTCCCATTACGCCCCGGTGAAAATGTGAGATACGATATCGTTCTTCTTGTTGCCATGTTTGTGGAAGCTTCGTATGGCCGATAGGAACGAAGAGCCCTTGTGTCCTCCTATGAAATATTTCAAAGCCGAACTACTGCAGGTAAAGTTAGCTTGTACTCAGCTCTTAGAAGTGCCTGAGTGGTTAGATACAGTCTGCGAAAGGCTGAATGTTTTGTAGAAATTGTGTTATTAACGTGTCCGGTATAGAGGAGAAACATCGTATTCTCTCTCTGTGATTTTGTCGTATTGTGCATGGTATTGTGAGGTATTGAGTCGACGTGACTCAGAGTAGTAAGCTCTGAAAAATAAAGGTGAAAAAAAAATACCGCTTCGGTAGCGCAGTAGGCAGGTAGGCGCGCGTCAGTCTCATAATCTGAAGGTGGTGAGTTCGAACCTCACCCGGGACACATGCAGGGAGCGTGTAATGGTGGTGTTCGCCTTTGTTGATGCTTCATATTCATTGCAATTGAATGAGACATCACGTAATTTCTCATTTAGCGCCGTGCATGAATGACTCACGAAACTGCATAACTGATCGTACCATCGCCTCGGTAGCGCAGTAGGCAGCGCGTCAGTCTCATAATCTGAAGGTCGTGAGACATCACGTAATTTCTCAACTCATTTAGCGCCGTGCCTGAATGGCTAACAAAACTGCATAACCTATCGTGCCACCACCACGGTAGCGCAGTAGGCAGCGCGTCAGTCTCATAATCTGAAGGTCGTGAGTTCGAACCTCACTCGGGGCGCATGCATGAAGCGTGTAATGGCGGTGTTCGCTTTTGTTCATCCATGATATTCATTGCAATTGACATCACGTAATTTCTCAACTCATTTAGCGCCGCGCGTGAATGGCTCACGGACCGGTTATGCAAGGATGAACAAAAGCGAACACCGCCATTACACGCTCCATGTATGTGCCCGGGTGAGGTTCGAACTCATGACCTTCAAATTAAGAGACTGATGCGCTGCCTACTGCTCTGATATTCCACCCACTTGGCCAGGCAGGGATGTTTTGGTTCGAGTCCAAAGGATGCCAATCAAACCAAACATGAAGACATTCTTTTACAAATTTCATACGTCAACACTACCTGTCAAGGCATGGCTCGCGCAGAAGGGCATATACGTGCCCTGGTCGGCAGACTGAAGGTTCTGCAAAGTTCCTGAAACGCATGATCACCTTTTCTTAGACTGCACAGAAGCCCAGTTCTTCTGGGACGATCTCCAGTATAAAGTTTTCAAAACTCGACTTCGGCTTAACCCGCACACCATACGGTTTCTCCCATTACACCCGAGGGAAACAGTCAGGTACGATATTGTCATGCTTATAGCCTTGTACTTGTAACAAGTCGAGGTGAATCCAGAACAGCCTTTATTCCGGAGTGAAGTACATCGACTGACAAGAATAAATGTCTCCCAATCCGACATGCGCTTAAGAAGGCGCCTGTGCGGAGCCGGTAAACAAGTGGCGAGGGTAACATGCTGATAACGAGCTAGCTTGTGATACGTGATACTACAGACTGCTACTATCTTAAGATTACAAGCTTCTTACATCTCCCCTTCTACTACAGAAAACAATTTCTTTGTCAATCAAGCCATGAACAATAAAGCAATCTTAAATTCAGTTCTCAGGTCTTGGGTATCGTTGCGGGCTCCGGCGCTTCCGGGAGCTTCTCCTGGGTGCTGCTAGAACGGGCTGCGGCTCTTGGCTTTGTTCGCTTCTGCTTGTCTGCGGTTGCTCACGAAGATGTTCTCGAGTACGACGGTACTCCCGACCATCGTCAGTCCTCACGTGGTAGGATCTTGGTGTACCTGCAGTTCCCAGGACTATCGCTGGTGCCCATGTGCGATTTTGATAGTTGAAGACCGATACAGGGTCATCTGGATGAAGGTCTGGTAGCTGCCTGGTGCCATGGTTGTAGAAACATCGTTGGCGACGCCGGATGTCGCGCAGGCGACTGACAACCTCTTGTGGTGGCACAATGTTGGGCTTCAGATGTTCCGAGTGAACTGGCAGCAGGCTTCTTGTCCGACGTCCCATCAGTCTCTGCACTGGAGACTTAAGGATTCTGTCCCTGGGCGTGTTTCTCCATTCCAGGAGTGCGCATCTGAACTCAACACTGTTATAAGCGTAGTTTCTAAGTAGCTTCTTTGCTTCCCCAACGGCACGTTCAGCCATTCCGTTGGCACGGGGATAATGCGGGCTCGACGTTACATGAGTCACTTGAAGCGTCTTCATCCCCTCCTTGAACGTGTTGCTGCTGAAAGGTGGCCCATTATCGGTGATAAGCTTGCTAGGAATGCCGTGCGTGCTGAAGGTTTCTGTCGAAAACGAGATAATTTCTTTCGCCGTCGTTGTCTTTAGTTGCTGTATCTCGAAGTAGAACGAGTAATAATCAACGACGACAATGTACTCACTTCCAGCGTGGTAGAAAAGATCAGCTCCCAGCGTTTCCCAAGGCAGGGTAGGAATCTCGTGACTCATCATGGGAAGTCTTGCGTTGCGCGGCTTATGCTCTTTGCAGCTGCCACAGTTCTGGGCTTGTTGTCTGATAGCTGCTGACATGCCCGGCCAAAACATGACGTCACGAGCGCGTTCTTTCATCTTATCTTCTCCGCAATGTGCTGCGTGTAGCAAGCGAAGAACTTCGCGACGCATGGATCGAGGAATGATTATCCTGTTTGACTTGAACAGGAAGCCGTCTTGACCATGAATTTCTTCTTTGTACTGCCAGTATTCTCGTAGTTCCTCGGCGACTTCTTTTCTTTCCTCTGGCCAGGACGATTCTGCGTAACGCCGTAGCTGTTGCAGTTGGGAATCTTGCTCTGTAGCACGAAGAATATTTGTTAATTTCTCTTCCGATATGGACATGTTTTCCAAAACAATGACGTGGAAATCTTGTGCTTCCTCTTGTAGCTCTTCTTGTGCTGGGAAACGGGAAAGCGCGTCCGCTATAAAAAGCTGTGCTCCAGGCTTGTAGACGACTTCAATTGGATATTTTTGTAGCGTCAATCTCATTCTCTGGAGACGAAGTGGACACTCATGCAGCGACTTTCTAAATATGGCTTCTAGTGGTTTGTGGTCAGATTCGACTGTTACGGTCACTTGCCCGAAGAGGTAATCGTGGAATCTTGAACAACCATGCACGATCGCCAACATCTCCTTTTCGATGTGTGCGTACTTTTGTTGCGCTTCGGTTAGGGAACGAGACGAGTACGCAATAGGACGTTGCTTCTGGAGGAGTACCGCTCCAACACCGTACTGGCTGGCATCAACCGAAAGGATCAGTGGCTCGCCGGATTTAAAATAAGCTAATACCGGGGCCTTTGTCAGTGCGTCTCGCAGTGATTGGAAGCTTTCTTCCTGTCTGTTGGTCCATTCCCATGCTACGTCAGTCTTCAGTAGCTCACGTAAAGGTGCGGTCCTGTGCGCTGCGTTTGGAATAAACCTGGATACGAAATTAATCATCCCAAGAAAGGTTCGCAATTCTTTCACGTTGCTCGGCTGCGGCACAGCCCGGATGTCTTCCACGCGCCGGGGATCCAATGATAGTCCGTCCGGTGTCAGAATTTGTCCCAGGTATTTGACTTGTTGCTGACAGAAGTGGCACTTCTTCAAGTTTCTAAGTTTCAAGGTTCACGTTCTAAAAGTTTCCGCAAGCGTTCGTCGTGTTCAGCTTTTGTTCTGCCCCAAACCAGAACATCGTCCATGACGACCTCGACGCCCTCTAGATCCTGGAGTATCTTGCTCATGGCTCGCTGGAAGATCTCTGGCGCTGTACAAATTCCAAATGGCATCCGCAGAAATCTGTATCTTCCGAACGGAGTGCTCATGGTGCACAAAAATGAGCTGTCCTTGTCTAGAGGGATTTGCCAGAATCCAGAGGAGGCATCAACCGTCGAAAAATACTTTGCCCCACTCAAACGTGGGACAACGTCTTCTAACGTTGCCATTGGAAAGTGCTCCCTGAGCAGAGCTTGGTTGAGGTACGCAGGATCCAGGCAAATTCGAACCTTTTCCTTCTTTGCTACGACGACCATGTTACTGGTCCATTCTGTAGGCTCAGTGACCTTGCATATCACGCCGTCTGCTTCCATACGGTCAAGCGTGTCTTTTACTTTGTCTTTTAATGCAACGGGTATTCTTCGCGCGGGCTTCACAACGCCATTGACGTTTGGTTTCAGTCTCATGTGGTAGACTATTCCTTTGAGCTTGCCTAGGCCCTTAAAAACGTCCTCATAAGGCCGTGCAGCTTCGTACAATCCAAACTGGTTGTCCTCATGAACGCGGGTGGAGTGCACCATTCTACTCACCAGTCCCAGATGTTCAGATACCGTTCCACTCAATGTTGTAGGAACCTGGCGATCCACAACGAAGAACTCCGTGCTAAGGTCTTTTCCTTGAAATGAGATATGCAGTTGTATTCTGCCTTCAGCTTTTTCACTGTGTCCGAAGAACGTGCTCAGCGGCACGCTGCATTTGGATGCCTTCTTGTCTGTTATTTTCTTGAGCAGGGCTGACGATATCACAGAACAGTTCGCTCCGGTATCCAACCTGCAGGACACGTTTGTTCCCTCGATGGTGACCTTGGCGGACCATATCTCGGTCTCATCAATTCTTTTCGATGATAGCGACTGAAGGAAATAGTCGGCTTTATCTTCATATTCCAGATGTCTTAATTCTTTCTGATGTTGCCTTCTTTGTCTCGGCGGTCGCCCAGGATTCTTCGTTCTGCAGACTGACGAAAAATGATTTTTCTTTCCGCACTTCTTGCAGACTTTCCCTACCGCTGGACATTGGCCTCCTCTGTGCATACTGTAGCCACACTTGGAGCACGGTATCCTTCCACTCCTATTGTCCTGGACGGCGTTCACTTCTGTCTTTTCTTCTTTTACTTTCTTGTCGCTTTGAATTTCTTGTAGTTGTTGATGACTGCGTTCACGCTGCCTGCAGATTTCGACGACCTTCTCGTAAGGTGGGTTTTCATTGATAAGTTTTTGCTGAAGGGCTTTGTCTTGTGTGCCCAAAATAATGCGGCTTCTTAGCATGCGAGTTTCAAGGCTGCCAAATTCACAGGTGGCTGCTAACACCCGAAGCTCTGTTATCCACTCGTCGAAGCGCTCCCCTTCCTTCTGGTCTCTCGAACCGAAAAGGAATTCTTGATAGGTGAGGTTTACTGTGGGCTTGCAATGTGCTTCGAATTTTTCTATCAGCTTTGCGACATCTGTACGTTCCTCTTCACTATCAAAGTGCAGCGTAGTATATATCTTCCTTCCATCTTCACCGATGATGACCAAGAAAGTTGCTGCCTGTACCTCCTTTGGTTGAGCTTTCAACCCCGTAGCCACAGCAAAAAGTTCAAACTCCCTTCGCCATAACTTCCACGAGTTCCAGAGGTCTTGTGTTGTGTCCAGTGCTTTTGGTGGCGGTAGCAGGCTTGACATGCTGTGCCGTGCCATCGGTTCTTGTGACTCTTGTTCGAGCGCAGTCGGTGCCCCTGATTCTTGCTTATCCGTAGACGTCATTTGGCATCATCTTACTTGATATCCCTCACAGGAGTGGAGTCTTTGGTTCCGTTCTCTGTGGTCTTTTGTTGTTTCGTCGAAGTTTGCACCGCTGCCACCATGTAGCAAGTCGAGGTGAATCCAGAACAGCCTTTATTCCGGAGTGAAGTACATCGACTGACAAGAATAAATGTCTCCCAATCCGACATGCGCTTAAGAAGGCGCCTGTGCGGAGCCGGTAAACAAGTGGCGAGGGTAACATGCTGATAACGAGCTAGCTTGTGATACGTGATACTACAGACTGCTACTATCTTAAGATTACAAGCTTCTTACAGTACTGTCTGTGGAAACTTCGTATGGCTGACAGGAACGAAGAACCGTTAATGCCTCCTATGAAATACTTTAAGATAGAAATATCCCAACTTAAGCTGTGCCTTATGCGATGTTTAGAGGTGCCAGATTGGTTAGAAACATTGTCTGATGCCCTTACGTACTTGTAAAATCGTATGTACAAATTCAAAAGTTCTTCAGTTTCCTCTTTAGACGTTTTGTAATATCCCACGGCGTTGCGACCGTGTGACGTACCTGTAGTTGTGTGCACTTGTGTGTTTTGTTAATAAAAGGTGCTCTCCCGATGCGGTGGTACGATCAGTTATGCGCCCCTGTACCGTTTTGTGCATCCTGCATAAGTGATCGTACCACCGCCTCGGGAGCGCGGTAGGCAGCGCATCAGTCTCATAATCTGAAGGTCATCAGTTCGAACCTCACCCGGGGCACATACATGAAGCGTGTAATGGTGCTGTTCAATTTTGTTCATCCTTGATATTCATTGCAATTGAAGGAGACATCACCTAATTTCTCAACTCATTTAGCGCCGTGCGTGAACGGCTCACGAAACTGCATAACTGATCGCACCACCGCCTTGGTAGCGCAGTAGACAGCGCGTCAGCCTCTTAATTTGAACGTCGTGAGTTCGAACCTCACCCGGGGCACATGCATGGAGCGTGTAATGGCGGTGCTCGCTTTTGTTCATCCTTGATATTCATTGCAATTGAAGGAGACATCACCTAATTTCTCAACTCATTTAGCGCCGTGCGTGAACGGCTCACGAAACTGCATAACTGATCGCACCACCGCCTCGGTAGCGCAGTAGACAGCGCGTCAGCCTCTTAATTTGAACGTCGTGAGTTCGAACCTCACCCGGGGCACATGCATGGAGCGTGTAATGGCGGTGTTCGCTTTTGTTCATCCTTGATATTCATTGCAATTGAACGAGACATCACCTAATTTCTCAACTCATTTAGCGCCGTGCGTGAACGGCTCACGAAACTGCATAACTGATCGCACCACCGCCTCGGTAGCGCAGTAGACAGCGCGTCGGCCTCTTAATTTGAACGTCGTGAGTTCGAACCTCACCCGGGGCACATGCATGGAGCGTGTAATGGCGGTGTTCGCTTTTGTTCATCCTTGATATTCATTGCAATTGAACGAGACATCACCTAATTTCTCAACTCATTTAGCGCCGTGCGTGAACGGCTCACGAAACTGCATAACTGATCGCACCACCGCCTCGGTAGCGCAGTAGACAGCGCGTCGGCCTCTTAATTTGAACGTCGTGAGTTCGAACCTCACCCGGGGCACATGCATGGAGCGTGTAATGGTGGTGTTCGCTTTTGTTCATCCTTGATATTCATTGCAATTGAACGAGACATCACCTAATTTCTCAACTCATTTAGCGCCGTGCGTGAACGGCTCACGAAACTGCATAACTGATCGCACCTCCGCCTCGGTAGCGCAGTAGACAGCGCGTCAGCCTCTTATTTGAACGTCGTGAGTTCGAACCTCACCCGGGGCACATGCATGGAGCGTGTAATGGCGGTGTTCGCTTTTGTTCATCCTTGATATTCATTGCAGTTGAAGGAGACATCACCTAATTTCTCAACTCATTTAGCGCCGTGCGTGAACGGCTCACGAAACTGCATAACTGATCGCACCTCCGCCTCGGTAGCGCAGTAGACAGTGCGTCAGCCTCTTATTTGAACGTCGTGAGTTCGAACCTCACCCGGGGCACATGCATGGAGCGTGTAATGGCGGTGTTCGCTTTTGTTCATCCTTGATATTCATTGCAGTTGAAGGAGACATCACCTAATTTCTCAACTCATTTAGCGCCGTGCGTGAACGGCTCACGAAACTGCATAACTGATCGCACCTCCGCCTCGGTAGCGCAGTAGACAGCGCGTCAGCCTCTTATTTGAACGTCGTGAGTTCGAACCTCACCCGGGGCACATGCATGGAGCGTGTAATGGCGGTGTTCGCTTTGCTTCATCCTTGATATTAATTGCAGTTGAAGGAGACATCACCTAATTTCTCAACTCATTTAGCGCCGTGCGTGAACGGCTCACGAAACTGCATAACTGATCGCACCACTGCCTCGGTAGCGCAGTAGGCTGCGCGTCAGTCTCATAATCTGAAGGTCGTGAGTTCGAACCTCACCCGGGGCACATGCAGGGAGCGTGTAATGGCGGTGTTCGCTTTTGTTGATGCTTCATATTCATTGGAATTGAATGAGACATCACGTAATTTCTCATTTAGCGCCGTGCATGAATGGCTCACGAAACTGCATAACTGATCCTGCCACCGCCTCGGTAGCGCAGTAGGCAGCGCGTCAGTCTCATAATCTGAAGGTGGTGAGTTCGAACCTCACCCGGGGTACATGCAGGGAGCGTGTAATGGCGGTGTTCGCTTTTGTTGATACGTCATATTCATTGCAATTGAATGAGGCATCACGAAATTTCTAATTTAGCGCCGTGCATGAATGGCTCACGAAACTGCATAACTGATCCTGCCACCGCCTCGGTAGCGCAGTAGGCAGCGCGTCAGTCTCATAATCTGAAGGTGGTGAGTTCGAACCTCACCCGGGGCACATGCAGGGAGCGTGTAATGGCGGTGTTCGCTTTTGTTGATGCTTCATATTCATTGCAATTGAATGAGACATCCCGTAATTTCTCATTTAGCGCCGTGCATGAATGGCTCACGAAACTGCATAACTGATCCTGCCACCGCCTCGGTAGCGCAGTAGGCAGCGCGTCAGTCTCATAATCTGAAGGTGGTGAGTTCGAACCTCACCCGGGGCACATGCAGGGAGCGTGTAATGGCGGTGTTCGCTTTTGTTGATGCTTCATATTCATTGCAATTGAATGAGACATCACGTAATTTCTCATTTAGCGCCGTGCATGAATGGCTCACGAAACTGCATAACTGATCGTATAACCGCCTCGGTAGCGCAGTAGGCAGCGCGTCAGTCTCATAATCTGAAGGTCGTGAGTTCGAACCTCACCCGGGGCACATGCAGGGAGCGTGTAATGGCGGTGTTCGCTTTTGTTGATGCTTCATATTCATTGCAATTGAATGAGACATCACGTAATTTCTCATTTAGCGCCGTGCATGAATGGCTCACGAAACTGCATAACTGATCATATCACCGCCTCGGTAGCGCAGTAGGCAGCGCGTCAGTCTCATAATCTGAAGGTGGTGAGTTCGAACCTCACCCGGGGCACATGCAGGGAGCGTGTAATGGCGGTGTTCGCTTTAGTTGATGCTTCATATTCAGTGCAATTGAATGAGACATCACGTAATTTCTCATTTAGCGCCGTGCACGAATGGCTCACGAAACTGCATAACTGATCCTGCCACCGCCTCGGTAGCGCAGTAGACAGCGCGTCAGTCTCATAATCTGAAGGTCGTGAGTTCGAACCTCACCCGGGGCACATGCAGGGAGCGTGTAATGGCGGTGTTCGCTTTTGTTGATGCTTCATATTCATTGCAATTGAATGAGACATCACGTAATTTCTCATTTAGCGCCGTGCATGAATGGCTCACGAAACTGCATAACTGATCGTACAACCGCCTCGGTAGCGCAGTAGGCAGCGCGTCAGTCTCATAATCTGAAGGTGGTGAGTTCGAACCTCACCCGGGGCACATGCAGGGAGCGTGTAATGGGTTCGCTTTTGTTGATACGTCATATTCATTGCAATTGAATGAGACATCACGAAATTTCTAATTTAGCGCCGTGCATGAATGGCTCACGAAACTGCATAACTGGTCCTGCCACCGCCTCGGTAGCGCAGTAGGCAGCGCGTCAGTCTCATCATCTGAAGGTGGTGAGTTCGAACCTCACCCGGGGCACGTGCAGGGAGCGTGTAATGGCGGTGTTCGCTTTTGTTGATGCTTCATATTCATTGCAATTGAATGAGGCATCCTGTAATTTCTCATTTAGCGCCGTGCATGAATGGCTCACGAAACTGCATAACTGATCCGGCCACCGCCTCGGTAGCGAAGTAGGCAGCGCGTCAGTCTCATAATCTGAAGGTGGTGAGTTCGAACCTCACCCGGGGCACATGCAGGGAGCGTGTAATGGCGGTGTTCGCTTTTGTTGATGCTTCATATTCATTGCAATTGAATGAGACATCACGTAATTTCTCATTTAGCGCCGTGCATGAATGGCTCACGAAACTGCATAACTGATCGTACAACCGCCTCGGTAGCGCAGTAGGCAGCGCGTCAGTCTCATAATCTGAAGGTGGTGAGTTCGAACTTCACCCGGGGCACATGCAGGGAGCGTGTAATGGCGGTGTTCGCTTTTGTTGATGCTTCATATTCATTGCAATTGAATGAGACATCACGTAATTTCTCATTTAGCGCCGTGCATGAATAGCTCACGAAACTGCATAACTGATCCTGCCACCGCCTCGGTAGCGCAGTAGGCAGCGCGTCAGTCTCATAATCTGAAGGTCGTGAGTTCGAACCTCACCCGGGGCACATGCAGGGAGCATGTAATGGCGGTGTTCGCTTTTGTTGATGCTTCATATTCATTGCAATTGAATGAGACATCACGTAATTTCTCATTTAGCGCCGTGCATGAATGGCTTACGAAACTGCATAACTGATCCTGCCACCGCCTCGGTAGCACTCTTACGGCACTCTTACCGCGCCAGTGCCCCTTCGAGCTTCAGTACGACAAGGCTGTCCCATGTCGTCCCTACTATTTGATCTATACCTTGAGCCTGTTATGCCAGCGTATCATCTCTCGTGATGACATACGTGGTTTCGAGCTTCGCGATGCTGTGGTGAAGGTCGTGGCGTACGCGGATGACCTTGCATTTCTTTTCTCGTGACAGACAAGCCAAGTGTCGTCAAAGTTATTCACGAACTTCATGTGTTTGGTCAAGTCTCTGGGGCACGTCTAAACAAGGACAAATCTCTGGGGATATGGTGCGGTCAATGGGGAACAGCCCCGGAATTCTTTTGTGGCGTTCAGTGGCAAACCCGTGGTCCTTGCTACCTTGGGGTCCCGTTAGACAAAAGTTGTAACACGACCTCCTTGTGGTCGGAGCGATTACAAAACATTAGGACACATGCTTCGACCTGGAAAAAACAAGATATCTCAATGTTTCAACGAGCTTCTGTGTGCAATGTTTTTCTGGCCGCTAAGCTGATTTACCTCTTGCAAGTTCTGCAATGCTCCCGCAAAATTATACATCGTTGTCATCGCATATTTGCCACCACAATATGGTGTTCAACGTTCGAAAGGATGCGAAGACAAAACCTGTTCAAGAAAGTCAAGGACGGCGGACTAGGCTTACAGCATCTCTACATCAAGCAACTCGTCATGAGACTGTTTTTTTATAGGCAGAGTTCACACCCGATTCTGGAAACCATCAAGCGGGCCCTTGCGTACAACTACATTCCCGATATATATGTTGGGTTTCACGAAGAAAGTCTACGCTTAAGCGGGTTCTACAAAGAGGTTGTCGAGAGCCTAAACTTCTTGAAGGCTAGATTCAGCTTAGAGTACCTCTTTTCTGTCGCCAAGAAAACGTTGGTAGCTCATCTTCTCGATGTACTCTTTCCTGTGCCCATCTACCGTCAAATACCCTCCGGATGGCACGGCACGGATGTATTGTGCAGAGTCAGGAAGATGCCGGTCAAGCCCAACATCAAGTCATTTTTCTTTAAATTACACACGTCCACACTGCCCGTGAAAGCTAGGCTTCAACAAAAGGGATTCTATGTTCCGTGGTCCGTGAATTCCAGATTTTGCAACACGCCCGAGGCTGTCGATCACCTTTTTCTGGACTGCACAGAAGCTTTATTCTTTTGGGATGACTTACAGTTCAAAGTCCTTAAGCGCCGTCTTTCGCTTAATCCTCACACTATCCGCTTCCTCCCATTACGCCCCGGTGAAAATGTGAGATACGATATCGTTCTTCTTGTTGCCATGTACTGTTTGTCGAAGCTTCGTATGGCCGATAGGAACGAAGAGCCCTTGTGTCCTCCTATGAAATATTTCAAAGCCGAACTACTGCAGGTAAAGTTAGCTTGTACTCAGCTCTTAGAAGTGCCTGAGTGGTTAGATACAGTCTGCGAAAGGCTGAATGTTTTGTAGAAATTGTGTTATTAACGTGTCCGGTATAGAGGAGAAACATCGTATTCTCTCTCTGTGATTTTGTCGTATAGTGTATGATATTGTGAGGTATTGAGTCGACGTGACTCAGAGTAGTAAGCTCTGAAAAATAAAGGTGGAAAAGAAAAAAAACCGCCTCGGTAGCGCAGTAGGCAGCGCGTCAGTCTCATAATCTGAAGGTGGTGAGTTCGAACGTCACCCGGGGCACATGCAGGGAGCGTGTAATGGCGGTGTTCGCTTTTGTTGATGCTTCATATTCATTGCAATTGAATGAGACATCACGTAATTTCTCATTTAGCGCCGTGCATGAATGGCTCACGAAACTGCATAACTGATCCTGCAACCGCCTCGGTAGCGCAGTAGGCAGCGCGTCAGTCTCATAATCTGAAGGTCGTGAGTTCGAACCTCACCCGGGGCACATGCAGGAAGCGTGTAATGGCGGTGTTCGCTTTTGTTGATGCTTCATATTCATTGCAATTGAATGAGACGTCACGTAATTTCTCATTTAGCGCCGTGCATGAATGGCTCACGAAACTGCATAACTGATCCTGCCACCGCCTCGGTAGCGCAGTAGGCAGCGCGTCAGTCTCATAATCTGAAGGTCGTGAGTTCGAACCTCACCCGGGTCACATGCAGGGAGCGTGTAATGGCAGTTTTCGCTTTTGTTGATGCTTCATATTCATTGCAATTGAATGAGACATCACGTAATTTCTCATTTAGCGCCGTGCATGAATGGCTCAAGAAACTGCATAACTGATCCTGCAACCGCCTCGGTAGCGCAGTATGCAGCGCGTCAGTCTCATAATCTGAAGGTCGTGAGTTCGAACCTCACCCGGGGCACATGCAGGGAGCGTGTAATGGCGGTGTTCGCTTTTGTTGATGCTTCATATCCATTGCAATCATTGCAATTGAATGAGACATCACGTAATTTCTCATTTAGCGCCGTGCATGAATGGCTCAAGAAACTGCAGAACTGATCCTGCCACCGCCTCGGTAGCGCAGTAGGCAGCGCGACAGTCTCATAATCTGAAGGTCGTGAGTTCGAACCTCACCAGGGGCACATGCAGGGAGCGTGTAATGGCGGTGTTCGCTTTTGTTGATGCTTCATATTCATTGCAATTGAATGAGACATCACGTAATTTCTCATTTAGCGCCGTGCATGAATGGCTCACGAAACTGCATAACTGATCCTGCCACCGCCTCGGTAGCGCAGTAGGCAGCGCGTCAGTCTCATAATCTGAAGGTCGTGAGTTCGAACCTCACCCGGGGCACATGCAGGGAGCGTGTAATGGCGGTGTTCGCTTTTGTTGATGCTTCATATTCATTGCAATTGAATGAGACATCACGTAATTTCTCATTTAGCGCCGTGCATGAATAGCTCACGAAACTGCATAACTGATCCTGCCACCGCCTCGGTAGCGCAGTAGGCAGCGCGTCAGTCTCATAATCTGAAGGTCGTGAGTTCGAACCTCACCCGGGGCACATACAGGGAGCGTGTAATGGCGGTGTTCGCTTTTGTTGATGCTTCATATTCATTGCAATTGAATGAGACATCACGTAATTTCTCATTTAGCGCCGTGCATGAATGGCTCACGAAACTGCATAACTGATCCTGCCACCGCCTCGGTAGCGCAGTCATTCTGGTTCCGGGCACCGAGAGGTACGGACCCAGGATGAGCTCGCTCCGGGCGGTGACAACGGCTTCGAGCCGGGATGAACTTAGGCCTAGTGGTACCGAAAAAGACTACAGGATAATCGTGCCCACCATAAACGCAGGTAATTTTTCTGCTACAACTCTTCTATTGCACGCAGACCCGACTGCTAAGCCTAACAAGATATTGGATTTTGACGCACCGTTGAAGGAAGTGGTTCAACGGAAGACGATCCGTGCAATAGGAGCTTACAGATATAATCATGTGTGGGCTATCACGTTTGACAACGAGGCAGAGAAACAACGTCTTCTCAGAAAGAAAGAAATAACAGTAAAAGAGAAAAGGTGTATCGTCCTGGACCCACATTCGAAGGACGTATCCATAAAACTACATTGGATATCCACTCAGATACCGAACGAGGAATTCAACGTGGCTTTGTCGGACTACGGCGAGGTTATGGATATAGTTCGGGAGAAGTGGAAATGCGAGGAGTTTGCAGGAATAGAAACCATGACCAGAACTGTAAAGCTGCGCTTGAATGAAAACTACACTGTTGACCGCATACCATACATGATCTATATACGAGGCGACCCTATTCTGCTAGCAGTGCCTGGAAAACCGCCACTCTGCCTGCGGTGCAAAGAAATCGGGCACATTCGCAGTCAGTGCAGGGCCACGTGGTGCAGAAAATGTAGGACTTTCGGACACGATGCAGATGACTGCCTGCAATCTTACGCAAGCAAGACAAAACCGAAGGTGAATGAAATCAATGTGGAACATTTGATGGACCATGAAGAAACAGGAAATAGCGAAGAGATTAATGCACAAGACAAGGAAGGGAAAAAGGACGTCACACAAGATAACACCCCAATCAGCACAGAAACAGCGATAGTTCGCAAAGATGATGATAGCAGCCAGAAGGATGACAGCGATATGGATATAGTCGAAGTGGCGGGAAAAGTGGTCAAGCGTAAAAGACGCGACAAACAGAACACGATAGGAAAAGACTATTTAAAAGAACAGAGGCGAGACGCGAGATCAGAAAGCCGCTGGAAGAAGGCTGATGCTATGAGACCGCAATTTGCGCTGGAAGAGATCGGGGCATCACAGCTTGACGATGTGCACTTTACCGACACATAACAGAACGCTTGCTGTCCTTTTGAAAGCCTTCAATGATGAAGAAAAAGCTTAAAGTAGGAACTTTAAACACATACAGCTTAATCCGGCGAAACAGGAAACAATGGCTGATGGAAACAGTAGATGAGCATAGGCTCGATATTGTATGCATTCAAGAAACAAAGATTTCGACAGTGGACCAGGAGAACGAACTTATCAATTTTTTCAAGCAGAAGTTCTGGTGCTACCACTCTGCAGGCTGCGGGCGCAGTGCTGGAACGGCGATTTTAATAAGGAAGCGGTGAAGCTTTACCGTAGTTGATCTTGTTTTAGACCAAGGAGGACGGCTTACGTGTGTCGACCTCCTCATACACAGAAACCTAATTAGACTTCTATGCATCTACGCTTCAAATAGTAGCGAGGATCGTAAATTGTTCTTCCGTGACCTGAGAAGTTTTGTGGACACTCCAGCAAAGGTTATTCTTTGTGGGGACTTCAATGTCGTGACGGGCAAAAAGGACTGCAGCTATACTTTCCGGAGCGATCCCAGTGTGGCAGAGTTGAAGGGAATGTTGAGAGACTTCAGCCTGGTTGACGTAGCGGAAGAACAGTCCGACAATACTCTTCGTTATACTCATTGGCAAGGTGCATCATACGCGAGACTGGATAGGATCTACTTGTCGGCAGATTGGATAGCAATGGCCGAAAACTATCTCGTCACCCAAGTTGCCTTTTCTGATCACGGACTGGTAAGCGTGGAGGTGAATTTCAACAGACGAAGAACCCCCTCAAAAGTTACAGGGTCAAGCACTTGGAAACTCAATGAAAGCATTTTAGAAGACGAGGACTTCACGCAACAACTAGAGCAACTTATAGAAGAATATGGGACCACCAATGAAGTTAATGCTGTTACGTGGGAAATGTTTAAAGGAACCCTCAAGAAGAAGGCTGTATCTTTCAGTGAAGTGAAAAAGCACAAAGAGCGGGCAGAAATCAGGTGCTTAATGCAGGATCTTCTCACACTTGTTTCAGAGGAGAGCATCAATCCTGGTGGTCACAAAGAAGATATACAGCGGGTGAAGAAAGATATACTTTGCATCATGGAAAGACGCTACAAAGGAGCAGAGATTAGAAGCAGGCTGAATGCATTGTCGAGAGAGGAACAGCCTAGCAAGGTGTTCCTGTTGCGAGAAAAGGAAAGGGCATGCGAAAACCAGATAACGTCAGTGAAAGTGGGGGAGACAACCGTAGGAACCCAACAGGAAATCCAAGAATCATTCCACAAGACGTACACCCAGCTCTTCACTTCCCAACCCCCAGCAGACTCGCGGGAAACGCTACGATACTTGGAAAACTTGCCTGCGGTCAAAGAGGACTTATCAGAGGTAATGAACTCACCAATATCGGTGGAAGAAATAGAAAAGGCAATCAAGAAACTGGGCCGGAACAAATCATCGGGGCCCGATGGTATTGGATCTCTCTTTTACAAGAAGTTCTCAACGCAGCTATCACCTATCCTGAAAAGAGTGTTCGACGATATTTCAGCCCGCAAGCTCTTGCCACCATCTATGCGACAAAGCTATACCGTGCTCATTCCGAAGAGGACTGTCAAAAAGGGTGAAGCGCCCACGGTGAATGACTTCCGTCCGATCAGTCTGGTATGTACAGATTACAAAATCTTGGCGAAAACCCTAACGAATCGACTGGAAGCCTGCTTAACCACGGTTGTAGGATTACACCAAGCATACGGAATGAAAATGAGATCAATTGCAAGAAACTTGCACATCATGAGGACAGCATGTGAAGCAGCGGAAGCTCTGGCTGTGAAACTTGGCATCCTCCAAGTGGACCTGAAACAGGCTTTCGATCGCGTCAGTCATCAATTCCTCTGGAAAGTTTTAAAGAAGCTAAGGGTGGGAGAGTACCTAGGAAACTGGATAAGAGTGTGCTACACGGACATTTGCACCAGACTTGTCATAAATAAAAAGGTCAGCGCTCCGATAAACATTCATACTTCAGTACGTCAGGGTTGCCCACTCTCTCTGGAGCCGCTGTGCCGGAATATTTAGGCTAACAATCGCATCACAGGATTGCAGATTGGAGCAGAGACCGTCAGGCTGTTGGCTTATGCTGATGACGTTGCGGTGGTGTGCACATCGAGAGAGGGAATACATGAGACTATGGAATCCATCAAGGAGTTCGCAACGTTATCCGGTGCAGAGGTAAACCTCAAGAAGACCATTGGAGCATGGCTGGGGCCGTGGAATGAAACACCCTCCGTGTTCCTCGGTATTCAGTGGACTACAAGCTTAGACAAATACTTGGGTATCCCATTCGACCTACGAACGCCAACGGAGCAGCTTTGGAGAACAAAAGTTAGCAGCCTCAGGGGAGCCTTGATACCTTGGTATGGCCGTTATCTCTCCTTATTCAACAGAGCTTACATCTGCAATTCAAGTTTGTATCCGGTTGTACTGTACACAGCACAATGCAGTAGATATAACAACGGGATGATAAACAAGTTTCACAGAACCTGCGCCACCTTCGTCTGGAATTCCCCCATGGAGAAGATGCGAAGAACCAACCTCTTCTGGAGTTTGAAGAGAGGGGGACTTGGGCTAGTCAATCTGGAGATTAAGATGAAGGTCCAACGCTTCCTCTACTTTAGAGACAACTCCGACCCATTCCTAAGAAGTGGCTTACAAGCGCTCGGCGGAGATCACCTATCTAGGTGGACGGTGCTAGCGGGATGCTACCTAGGAAAGAAAAAGGTAAGAGCTTTCTACCGAGAGGTTGCTGCTGCAGTCAGATTCTTCGAGCAGCGATTTTCCTGGGAGTATCTCTGCACAGTGAAAAAGAAGAATCTCTACTGGGACACTATAGAGACTGTCCTACCAGACCCCCTCTACCGGCACCCCGGCCTTTCGCCACTGGCTGAGAGCGTCCTTCGGAGGCTTCGAAGGTTCCCCGTTCCAACGTGCACCAAGGATCTGTTCATCAGATTTCATTGCGAGGTATTGCCAGTCAAAGTGTGGCTTCAGAAAAAAGGGTTCTTCGTGCCGTGGTCTTTGAATTGCGAGCTGTGCGGAGCAGAGGAGACTCTCTTTCATGTATTCGTAACGTGCAAAATAGCAAGGGACTTCTGGGATGACTTTCGACTGCATACGAAGCTCAATGTAAACATCGACTGGATGTCCCTGAAGTACTTGATGTTCGACGCCTATTCTGAGAACGACGCTGCAGCTATCCTAGTGGTAAGTGGACTCCATGGGATATGGCGCTTTCGCATGGCCATCGCAAACTGCAAAGTGAATCCAAAAACGCCATGGAACTGCTTCATGGGTACCCTTGCTTGGATAGAGGCTACTTTGGTCGCTCGCACAGATGCTGCAGACACTCTCACAGACGCTTTGAAGTTACTCTTCGAAACAATGAAGAAAGAGAAGACAACCCCAAGGGCTGCAAGGAAAGCTGAGTGATGCGGATCCGCGCTCAGCGAACTAAAGGGTCACGAATAGCACAGCGGGGAAATACCGCCACCGGACAAACAACACTGTACAAGTCTGAAGGCTTCGGCCAAAGTGGACGGCGGGGTGCCTCCACGCTCTTAGTGCTTTTATTACAAAACTGTAAAAATAATAATTAAAAAAAACAAAAAAAGCCTCGGTAGCGCAGTAGGCAGCGCGTCAGTCTCATAATCTGAAGGTCGTGAGTTCGAACCTCACCCGGGGCACATGCAGGGAGCGTGTAATGGCGGTGTTCGCTTTTGTTGATGCTTCATATTCATTGCAATTGAATGAGACATCACGTAATTTCTCATTTAGCGCCGTGCATGAATGGCTCAAGGAACTGCATAACTGATCCTGCAACCGCCTCGGTAGCGCAGTAGGCAGCGCGTCAGTCTCATAATCTGAAGGTCGTGAGTTCGAACCTCACCCGGGGCACATGCAGGGAGCGTGTAATGGCGGTGTTCGCTTTTGTTGATGCTTCATATTCATTGCAATTGAATGAGACATCACGTAATTTCTCATTTAGCGCCGTGCATGAATGGCTCAAGAAACTGCAGAACTGATCCTGCCACCGCGTCGGTAGCGCAGTAGGCAGCGCGACAGTCTCATAATCTGAAGGTCGTGAGTTCGAACCTCACCAGGGGCACATGCAGGGAGCGTGTAATGGCGGTGTTCGCTTTTGTTGATGCTTCATATTCATTGCAATTGAATGAGACATCACGTAATTTCTCATTTAGCGCCGTGCATGAATGGCTCACGAAACTGCATAACTGATCCTGCCACCGCCTCGGTAGCGCAGTAGGCAGCGCGTCAGTCTCATAATCTGAAGGTCGTGAGTTCGAACCTCATCCGGGGCACATGCAGGGAGCGTGTAATGGCGGTGTTCGCTTTTGTTGATGCTTCATATTCATTGCAATTGAATGAGACATCACGTAATTTCTCATTTAGCGCCGTGCATGAATGCCTCACGAAACTGCATAACTGATCCTGCCACCGCCTCGGTAGCGCAGTCACTCTACTTCCGGCTTTCAGCGAGAACGGTTGTGGAATGATGCGCTCCTCGGAGCAGATTACACCAGCTAAGCCTAGCTGGGGAGGAATGGGTGAAAATGTTTCTTCGCAAGAATACAGGTTGCTTTTGCCCAAGATTCCGGTAGGATATTTCATGACGAACACACTTGTGCTACACTGCGACCCTGATGGCCGTCCCTACAAAGAAGAAGATGTAAGCGAAGCTTTGAAACTCTGTGGCAGTTATGAATATGTAGTCGCGGTGGGTGTCTTCCAGATGAACCATGTTTGGCTTGTCACTCTACAGTCGGCCTCTGCAAAACAGCTGCTTCGGAACACAAAGGAGCTGAAAATTAAAGGCAAGCGTTGTGTCATTCTCGACCCTAATGACCGTGAAGTAACTGTAAAGCTTCATTGGATCCCCTTTCATGTACCGGATGAGCTTGTCCGAAATGAGCTGAAAGTGTACGGGAAAATAACAGACATAACGAGAGAGAAGCTAAGGGGAAATGATAAGGTGGAGACCACTACAAGACAGGTAAAGCTGACGCTTGCAGAAGACATTACAGTGGATCACATATACCTCACTTGATGGCTCTGTGGGGATGCAGAATTCTTGTTTCCATTGCGGGCCGCACAGCATTATGCCTTCGGTGTCGGCAAAAGGGCCATATCAGGAAGCACTGCAAGGCACCGCGCTGTGAGGACTGCAAAAGATATGGACACAGGAAAGAAGAATGCATTAAATCGTATGCGCAAATGACCAGAGTCACCGGGGATGTAGACATATCGGAAAATACATTGGATGAAGCTGAAATGACTGACATGACGGAATCCCTGCAAGAACAAGTAAGAGAAAGAACAACTACCGCTGAACGTAAAAATGACGAGGACTCTGAGGACCCATCCGTGGAACAGGCAAAGAAACAGAGGGACGGCGACGTAACACGGGAAGGGAATGCAGAATTTATGGACAAAGAAACGGAAAGTGAGCAGGATGATGCTGGCGCTGACGGGGACCAAGAAGGTGGCTGGAGAGCCTTCCACAGGAAAAAAAGAAAGTTTGCACCGAAGATTCCTGATGATCCCAGGGACACAGCCCAACAAAAAAGGGAACAATGATGACAAGCAACGCCGCGAAAATAGTCGTCTTCTTTTTCCTCATGCCTTGGATTACTTTTGGCACACTAAACTGCTGTAGCTTGGTGGCCCGGGAAAGAAGATTATGGCTGTTGGAAGTAGCATTGGAAGAAAACATCGACGTGCTTTGTGTACAGGAGACAAAGATAACAAAAACAGAACAAGAAGAAGAGCTGAGGAGATTTTTCAAACCACACTATCAGTTTTTTCATGCGAAAGCTATTGGAAACAGTGCAGGCACGGGAATCTTTATCAGACGTAAGCCACATATTCGGGTAATTCCAGATATCGGCGAAGATTCGTCGGGACGACTCTGTTTTGTTGATTGTGTTGTTGGCCAGGAGCTTATCAGAGTGCTAGCAGTTTATGCGCCAAATGTGGCGTCCGACCGGAGGGCTTCCTTCGAAGGGATGAGGGAAGTCCTGGACATACCGGGAAAGACCTTCCTTGCGGGAGACTTTAATTGCGTGTTAGAGGCCAATGACTGCAGTTATCCATTTCGATGTGACACCAGCGTGAAGCAACTCAGAAGTCTAGTTAACGAACTGGATCTGGTGGACGTCGGTTCAGCTGTCAAAAATAAAGAATGTCGGTTCACTCACTGGCAAAGAACCTCTCATGCACGGCTCGACCGGATATATGTACCGGGGGAAATATCGCTATCTGGTGGAAGTTACAAGATAAAGCCAGTTGCTTATTCAGATCACGCATTGGTCATTGCAACAATGAACATTGGATCTCCAAGAACACGGAAGCAACGAAAAGCCCTTCCCTGGAAAATGAACGAAAGCATACTAGAAGAGGGAGATTTTATAGAAAAGTTCCGTGTCGTGGCATCCAAATACTGGACCAAGAATAACCCGGACGCATGTTCATGGGAAAGATTTAAACAGCTAAGTCCGTATTCACCAACTTACTTAAACTATTGGTGTAGTGACGTCGGGTTTAAATCAATCACGTGAGACTTTCGTTCGCCAATCCTGGATCACCACCCCATGCTCTACCACCTGCTGCTGTGAAGCCTATGGCGGCGCACATAGCGAGCTTCCTGCACAGCGCATGCGTATTTCACCAGAGTCTGCCAGAAGCGATGGTAGCCGGTAGGCCTAATCCCCGGTTCACGAAGAATTTTTCATCAAATCTTGGGTAAGTTTCGATTAATATAGTTACTAGAAGCGCCCAGGAGACAGATTTGATCACAATGGGACGAATATTTGCCTCAAATGTTCCATTTCGATCATCCACCCAAGCTACTTAAACTGGTGGTTTAAGCCCCATGCATTTGAATGGGACGTATTTTAAACTAGGGGAGGGGCTAGTTTAACATCGGTCTAAGTATACGTTGCAACTACTGTGGACGTGTGTGTTGAAAAAACTATCGTAGATTGGTTGCGGTAGGTGATGTTGCACTAATTCGAAGTTAACTGGTAAAAATTAAGCAGAATCGTTTTAAATGCACGGTTAGTAAACAAAAACGGCGTAACGCTTGACCGGGGGTACGAAATGCTGCTGTTGTTTTTAGAAGGCGCTATTGCGAACTTTTGCATGACAAACGTAAAAAGCACCGTCAAAGTGTGGTCAAAGACAGTGACATCGACATGTGCCACTGGACAAAATCCATATACCAATCCAAGGGACCGAGAGAGCGTGCGGATGGCCGAACGTCAATGTGCACCTTCAAAAACAAAGCATAAGTAGTGCTGGCGCTTATTATGAGCGTCATATCCTGTGATACACACTGTAAGCACCCCTGTCATTGTACAGTAAGAGCAATAACGTGCTAAATGTTTGTTGCGAGCCCCGATGGAGAAATTGAGGGCGTTATCCACTGGCATGCTTATCAACCATCCCATTATCTATAATCTCTTCGCAGCGTGTCTAATCTCCAGAGACTGATCACTGATAGGACTGATCATAAAGTACATTAGCGTCTTGCGGCTGTTGTGTGGGTACTATAAAGGCATGGAGATATTGCATGTTGTTGCACTACACTGAACACGAAATCTGAGCAGATTTTACGTTCCCCGATTATGAAAATACCGGAGCAAAAGCTAAGGAGGTCCCCATTTCCCCTGGATTCACATGCAAGCATAGATGAAACTGAAATGTGTGTTTTACTTATTTCAGCATGCCACAGCAGAACAGACCAATAAAAATATGTTATTCAGGTATCGTGTTGCCACTGCTACATTAGAAAACATTCAAAGGGACAGCTGCTTACTTCTATATTGATTTATCATTTGGTAACAGCAGATGTGCTTTTGTAGGGCTGCTTCTGCAAAAGACACTACACAGCAATGTGCTAAAGGAGGCTGCAAACCTTTTGGAAGCGTCATTACTATTGCAGGTACATAACCATGACCAATCACTGACAGCTTTTCTGCATTGTATAAGCACATATATTCTGGAGATCCTCTCTTGAAAATTTCTGCTATGGACTCATTCATCACAACAACTTTGTATTCGTGAGCTTTTTGTTTATATTCCGACAATAAAGGCTATTATGTAGTTCCACAAGGATGACTTTTTTCATAGAAGCGTGCACTCTGCATATCCTGCTCAATTAGTTGTCAAGGTCACATGAGAACATAAGTGAGCAATGGCGCACAAGGAAAAAAAAATCCTTGCTACATTCCACATGCTGACTCCACCAATATATCTGAGGTGTCGTACTGCAGTACGTTTGAATTGTACAGGAATAAAGGGCAATGTGTACAGAAACTTTGAAGCTCTCTTGCTCCCATTGAACTACACTTAAAGTTGAAAATTAGATCAACTGCAATTACTGCATATAGCACCTTCCAGATGAATATAACAAAACATAGGCTACAGACTCATCAATAGATAGTATTGACAATTATAATAGGAGTCAGCTGGTTCATGCAACATCAAAATGGAAATGTCGTTCCTCCATACTGCAGCATGAGCGCATGGATAAATTGTACATGGCCACATGACAGTTGTCAACTACTTAAAAGAAAGCTAGCTTGCGTTGACATGGGTACAGATTTGTCCAGCCACTGCAGCCGTTTATATCCACACTGAGCAGACGAGCACATGGAAGAACATGCACCCATGTTAACAGTAGCTATCGTTCTTTTACGTTACTGACAGCTGCCATATGGCCGCATAGTTTATTTCTGTGCTCATGTGTTCAGTGTGGATATAGACGACAGTAGTAAAGCAGGGTAAACAAGCACCCATGTTACACTAGCTCTCCTCCTTTTACGTCGTTGATAGCTGTCATATGGCCACAGAGTTTATCCATGTGCTCATCTGTTCAGTGTGAATACAGCGCTAAACAAAAAATTGTGTCCCTTTTGTGTCTCCTGAAGCTCAAGGCTTTTCTTTCAAGCAAAAATGTACGCATGCTGTTCTGCATCATTTTATGAGCAGGACTGTCAAAATTACTCGACGCACTGCAGCTCTGCACTGCTGTGCGCTCTTTTTGTGTAGCCTCATAACCTGTACAGGTAAATCTTAAACGTGAACATGTTTGACACAAGTGTGCCTGGTTGGGTAGAAACTGAACAGGATCAACGTGGCTCCAACCAAAGTTAGCCCTGTTAGTTCGGCACCCCTGAAGAAGGAGCCGGTTCGGCTCCGAAACGTCGGGACCCCTCTTTCGAGCTAACTTTGGTTGGAGCCACGTTGATCCTGTTGAGGTAAATCTTAAGAATCGAAAAACACATCCCTATGGAATCATGCCACATGATTTATCATATGCACCTGCATCCACATTGCAATCATGCTTCTATTCATCGCAAATGCCGCAATACCTCTAATTGTAATAGGAAAATTTATTGACAGTAACAACACACAACATACAACACACCCGAAACACTACCCTCTAATTTGGCTGTGTTGTGCATGTCTTCAACGTGTTTTGAATAGCTGAGTTACAAAATAGTGAACCAAACCAATATCCTGCTAATATGCCCATAGGTGTAGTACATCACTTTACCTTCAATTATGTTACAACTTGTTCTCCTTGCACCAGCTCAGGTGCATGCTAAGTGTCCACGGTTTTTGCTGTATGACATGTCCTGTACATTGGTACTCTCATTTCACACCAGCTCTCCTCTTCCTTGACTCGCACTCCACCCATAAATGTACAGCAGTGAGTGGAGAATAAACAGAATATGGGCATACTACGGTCACAAAGTTCTGGTGTAACTAAGAATGTGTCATCAGCATCATGACAAATGATTCTAACATCTATGGATCTGTCATTCGAAAAAGTGCTTGAATGCTGTTGCAATACAAGATACCACGTACATACATTTACTGTTGGAAAGCCTTCCCATCATCACCAGGAGAATATGTGGCGTCTCGTGCACACTGCTTTCACTGCATGGCTGGCACCAAATGCCTGTGACGTATGATTGTATATGTGTCAAACCTGATTATTTATTTTGTTTCAGGTAAGCCGTTCTTCAATGCCATATGTGAAGAAAATAATTGCTATACAAATTTATTGCTATTCAAATATGTGACTGGCATTAGCTTAGGCACACCATGTCATGCCCCACAAAAAACATGTCTGTGTAAGAGCTAGCTTCACCATAGGTTCAGAAATCTTGTGGTTGTGTGTGTGGAATTTTTCATTTCTTTTTAATGGGAAATTCACACTACTACTGTTTCTTTTTAGAACCCCCCCCTCCCCCCACATTTTCTATGGCACTCTTAGGGGTGCTAAAGTTCAGTAAAGCGGACCGAAGTAGTTACATGCTCTTCTTGTGTGCCAACGTAATGCGCATGGCCAGAATCTGTGAAACTGTTGCTTTGGGTGCTGGTATCTTGCAAACCATCTCCCATATGACATTTATTGATTACCAGAAGTTGCATGAAGACTCTGCATGTTCACCACTCATTACTGAAGTTAGGTGGTTAGTCATGCAGAGGCATCTACATTATTTTACCACGAATTCAGCATTGTGTCCCAGGCTTTGTCCTTGATGATACAGTACACCATGCTCACTACATTAAACTGTTCAGTTGCATAGATTTGTGCTGACACAACTGGATCAATATGTCGGCTTCTGCAAAGTGACAACTACCAATGTGGCTAAAAAAATAACTGAAATTGCAGAAGAAAGATATACAATCATGTAAATTTTAATAAAAGTAATACAGCACATTGTAGCTAAGATGCACATGATTGCAAGTTGCATCCTTTTCTTTGTATAAGCTTATTTGCATTGCGTCCAATTTTCCACTGCAGACTTCCCCTTACGGTATGATACAGATCAATATAGAAAGCGAGCAGACAATAATCAGTGCTGCTGTTTGCTGTAGCACTGAGATTTTATGCTAGAATGAGCATCTCTAGGTGTGCCTTGCTGTAGTATTCCACTGTGTTGTTTCTCAAGAAATAGCACAATCTCTCAGTACAAAGGTGCACAGTCAAACTGCATAACCACACAGTGCAGAAATGCAGCCTGTGCAATAATTTTTCATAGCTTTATCATCTGTGTAAACGAAAATTAGTCGAAGCAGGCCATAAATACGGATGATACAAACATGTAAGCCTCAAACGCCCAGTTGCTGAGTTGCTTGAATCATCGTCTGTATTTCAGGATGTCTGCAATCCAGTAAAGCATGAAAAACTGGGAATAGTCTGAGAACTATTGCATGACTGGAAAACTAGAAAAAATGTCAAGAAAGCGGTGAAGAGCTGCTGAAGTAAAAATTCCCTAAATAAGTTTACACAATTGTACAATGGTGATTATCTTTCTCATGGCATCACACAGGCCTCTTATGTCATTTCACAGTAAAAGTTGAGTGATCTGTGTAAGAGTGAAGTGATAACTGTAACTGCAACGCTATGCAAATTCTTTCGTAAATTAAAAAAAAAGCCTGAATAAGGAGTGATTTCAAAGATCGTAGTAAATGATGCAGTCGTCGTCCTTCTGTCCACACCTCTTTGCTGTGGAATGAATTCGTACCAACTACCCTGCCTTCATACGCTTGTTTAGTGCAAGATGTAATGTTGGCAGCCGTATTATAGCATGGCATGAGCTGTGGGGAGTTTTTAGGCATTAGTGGTGGTGATGGTTTGGCATGTAATGGTGCGATGATAATGCCAGTGAAATTGCTTACAATGCCAGTATGGAGTCGAGAGAGAAGTTTGTAAAGAATGAGCATGGAAAAATAGATAAGTCCCCAACCAGGTGTGTAAAAGTGTTTCCTGAATAATATATGGCTTTGAACAAATAAGCTCAACACAATTATTGAACAAAATGGCAGCACAGGCTTGTTTGTGGCTGATGTTGCAGCTGTTGTTGTGTGTGTTTTCTTTGGTCATTTCCTGTTTGCTCCATCCTTGAAACACCACTATTGAAACTGGTATAAGATATCCTTCTTTACGAGGTATTTGGTTCATTTTAACATCTGTATTTTGTGTACACGGTCTCAATAAACTACAAATTCTGAGTGGCTCGGATGCAGTGTAATGGCATTAAAGTGTGGCCGTTTATTTTAGCAATTATTACGTCTGTGATGTCAAGTGCATCATAGCAGATGACAAGTAAGGACAAATATATACATTAGGTATGTTCCCATTGTGTGAAATTTCGTCAGAGCAAGAGACAGTCGCAACGTAATGATGTATCTTTGTTGGCTGAACACAACAATCAATTTAGTGCTTAATGATTTGTACAATAATCTTATATGCCGAAATGCAGAAATAAAGGAGGTCAGAGGTAAGCACAGCACCACACTAACAGGGGGTCACGACACTGGCAACTTCCATGCTCACAAGCAGGGACGCCCTGGGTAACTGACGAAAACAGCGCTAAACAAACAAAGAAAACACACACACACACACGACGAGGACGTAAACAAGGCAGCACCATGAGTACGTTTTCCGTAGGAGTCACACTCGAAAGACACACAGCCAGCAAAGAGATGGTCTAACGCGTTGCAGATTTGTGACACGTTGAAAGTACCGCGTCGAGTTATGCGTATGGGAGTCACCTGCAGGATAAGGTCACCCTTGCATCAGTGTTCTTTCTGTTTACATAGCCTACAGTGATCAAGCACTTGTACACACGTTGCTAACATGATATCAGGCTCGAAAGCGTATAAAAGACTCTGCTGGAATGCCCCATCAATCGAGAGGCTATCTTGATCGTTGCAGTTCACCACACAGGCCGCACAACAGACGATAAAAAAGCGATGGTCGATGCGGATGGCGTTATTATACGCATCCACAATCGAAGACCGAACACCGACAAAACCACAACGATACCTACTGCTGCCTTTCAAATAACATGGCAAACGCTCTCTTTTTAGCGACCATATCAACTTATCAAGAGCTTGTCATTCACAAATCCAGAGGTAGGCATAACGCATAACCGACGATTACCGACACCCCGATCCGCAACCACCTGCAGCAGCGCCAGCGCCGCCTGAACTTTTCTTCCGTTAACATCCTAATCAAAAAAACAAACGGGAGCCTTCCTCTTCACAATCCTGTCGTCTGCTACGTTCTCCCTGCCCTCAACCATCTCGTGCCAATGTCAATAGTGCGCATGCGTTGTGGTCACCCTTTGGTCAACCGCTCTGCATAGCCGGAGAGATCACGTGATCGATTTAAACCCGACGTCACTAAACCAATGGTTCAAGTCGGCTGGTGAATACGGACTCTAGTGAAGAAGGAGGCAGTCGCTTATACACAAGAGGCATCAGAGAAAAGGAAGCGTGAATGCAACGTGCTAAAGAATACACTTTTAATTCTGATTGAAGCAGAGGAAAATGACAGAGGCAGGCATCTAGATGACATCCGTGAGTGCAGAGACAGACTCCGAGAGTGGTACAGGAACAAATACAGAGGGGCACTTATTCGAAGCAGAGTGAATGCAATTGAAAGGGACAAAGAACCATCGAAAGTGTTTCAACGGCTCGAACGGGAAAAGAGAAACAGCAATATAATTGCCAGCCTCAAAGTAAACGACAAAGTCGTGCACGAGCAAGACCAGATTGAGGGGGCTTTCCTGGATATGTACAATGACCTTCTAGGAAAGAAGCATTCATCAGAGAGCATACAACAGGGCATCAACAGGATAAACATTCAAGAAGTAGGTGAACAAACGAGAGAGAACGAGAACAGTCCTATCACGACAGCTGAGATAGAAAAACAGATAAGAACGATGTCTAGAAACAAATCCCCGGGCCCGGACGGCATAGGCGCAGCCTTCTACAAGAAGTTCGCGACAGAGATCAGCCCAATTCTGCAACTTGTCTATAAAGATATCGAGAAGAGCGGTTTATTGCCAACGTCCATGAGAAGAGCCTTCACAGTACTTATTCCGAAAAAAGGCGCTACAAGTTCAGACATACCAGATGTTGGGCAGTACAGACCCATTTCATTGTTGTGCACAGATTATAAAATCCTAGGGAAAATACTCGCAAGCCGCCTAAGCCGCAGTCTGCAGGAAATAATTGGGGAACACCAAGGATATGGTATTAAAGGAAGGAAAATATCATCGCTATTGCACATCATGCGAAACACGATCGAAGCTGCGGAAGTCTTTGGTCTTCCACTCGCGATTCTTCAACTCGATCTAAGCAAAGCGTTTGATCGGGTGAGTCACCCGTACTTGTTCAGTGTGCTAAAAAGATGCAAGATTGGAGATTACCTATATAGATGGACGAGAATATGCTACAGAGACATCAGTACACAACTAGTGATAAATGGAATGTTGACTGACTGCATTAAAGTTGAATCCTCAACAACAACAAATAAGTTAATGACAATGAATTGGGAAATTCGCCACTTGAGGTGCGGCCCACTACCCCAAGGCACAATGGGGCAGGATGTGATGTGTCCTGATGATGAGGTGATGAATGATGCTAAATAGGGATAGTCAGTGGAGTCAGTATGACATCAGAACTGTAGGCAAAACCACAGCACACAAAAATACTACACACACAGCACACAGGTACGCAGGCAGATCGTAGGGTAGACAGGAGACCAGTGTCCCGCAGAAAAATCTTGAAATACTCAAGAACTTGACGATGGTCAGTCTGGTTAGACCCAGGGCCGAGAATGGTTGCCAATATGAGTGGTGCGGACGTGATCGACTGCAGGCGACACTGTAGAGCTGCTCTTTGGGAGGTGTATAGATGGCAGTCGAGGAGCACATGCTTGGTGTCCGCCAAAACAGCACAACAAGAGCAGAGCATCGACTCAGAGCGGCCGATCAGATGCTTGAAATGGGGGGTGAATGCAACCCCAAGACGAAGCCTGTGTATCAGCGACGCAAAATGGCGAGGCACACGAGAAGGCATGGTGAAGCCAAAGTCAGGGTCCACTTCACGCATCAGAACTCTTGATGGAACGTCTCGAGACCATTGCGCATGTGCGAGAGGCCTCACCACATCATTTAGGAAGGTTCGCCTGTCGCCTTTGGGGAGGGTAATCCGCACGCTTGATCGGGAATGATACGCAGCTGCTGCAGCCTCGTCAGCCTCTTCATTGCCGCGGATGCCGCAGTGGGCAGGAACCCACTGGAAGTAGATAGAGTGCCCGCTGATCTCAAGACGGCTTAGTTCCTCCATTATGTCCACCACCACAGGCGCAAGTGATCCACGAATGCCCATGTTCGCTATACACTGGAGAGCTGCCTTGGAGTCGCAGTATATCACCCAGCTGCTGATAGCGGCTGATGCAATGTGCTTGAGGAAGAACAAAATGGCATGCAACTCTGCAGACGTAGATGAGGTGCGGTGCGAGAGACGGTATGCGTGGCACGACGACATAGTCGGGATTGTAAAGGCCGCAGTGGAGCCGTGTAAGTTGGTCGACCCATCTGTGAATACTGCAGTGTGCGAAGGATAACGGCACTGCATCATGTCTAACGCAAGTTGTTTCAACACGGGTGCTGCAACGTGATCCCTCTTGCTCTTGAGCCCAGGAATGGTATTGGAGATCGAAGGTATCGAAAAGACCCACGGAGGGGACCTGGGGACGACTGCGCTTCCAACAAAAGCCGGTAGCAAGGGCTTTACAGCAGCGATGCAGTGAGAAATGTTGCTCTGCCTCCGCCTGTTGAGCTTCGAAACCAAGGGGTGACGACGGTGTTCCGCGACGAGACGTAGATAATGGCGCACAGTTTCTCTGAGACGTAAGACCTCTACTGGCAGCTCGCGGGCCTCTGCCACCACCATGCGCGTTTCAGCGGCGCGGGGTACACCGAGGCAGATCCTCAAGCTTCTGGCCAACATACACCGAAGTCTCTGTTCAGATGTTCTTGAGATGCCATGTAAGACCGGGAGGCTGTAGAGAATGGTTCCCCGAACCAATGCCCCATGAATCGATAGGAGCGCTTCCTGATCAATCCCCCATGCAGCGCCAGCGAAGTGAGAAATCACATTGGTCCAGCGTTGAACTTTCGCTTCCAGGTACCTGATATGGGCGCTCCACGAGAGATTGGCATCCAAGATAACACCCAGGAATTTGTGGCACTTCACTTGGCTGAGTGTATTATTGCCTAGCGAAAGAGGGAAGGCGCGCATGCGTTTCCGCGTGAACGGGAGCACAACTGTCTTCTCAGCCGAGATGTCCATGCCAGCCTTGGTGAAGTAACCCAGTAAACCACCGATGTCCCAAGGACGTCTACATGATGTTACCCTCAGGACGATGAAGACATCCTGAGGACATCCTGAAACATAATTTTGACATACTTGGGACGTACTCAGAACTGCCAAAATAACATCCGCGCACGTCCCAAGGAAGTCCATGGTACGTCAATGACGACCTTTTACGGACCTCTAGTGGACCTTTTTCCCGTGCCTTAGCCAGGCTTACTGGCGTTCTCTGAACATTACATCAACACCGCACAGCATTGCGTATGAGTGGCTCAAACAAGCAACATTAGATCAAACACTTTATTTCGTATGAAACTGAGCGTCATAGCATCGTATTACCTCACCAGGTATTATATCACAGCGTAACATGACCAGCCTTTTTTTCGCATTATTATTGAGAACTTACATGTCTTTGAAAACATGATGACCATGAACACACACAGCATCGGTCCACAAAGGGAAAAACTCAAAGGTATATGCCCGCAATGTCCGAAGTGCGACGCTGAAACATATGTTGAAGCACTGGCATAACCGACGACCATGCTGCACTGTGTTTCGTACAACTGGAGATTTGCAATGTGTCCAGCTTGCCTTTCGTGCGCAAAAATTAAAGCTATCCAACTTCGGCTATATTCACCCGCCACGGACTCCCTTCCCTGCCGCGTCATGTGAGCTTAACCTGCAAGAAATGTAGTTTCAAAAACACTGCTACAGCAAAATGTCACTGTGAAGTACGCATCGACGTATACGCATACCTTTAGACACATCGCCTATGGTTGCAGTCTGCAGTAGCCTAGCATTCTGCCTATCAACAGCCCTACTGCCTGCGAAGACGGGAAACGCATGGATAACCACGTAGTAGGAACGTGAATGCCTCGCACATTCACTACGTACCTTCAAAACGGGTAAATCTTGAAAATGACGCGGGCGACGCCACTTGGAGATCCATAATTCACATTCATCCGCTACGACGTTTCCACACATCTGTAAAAGAGTCAACAAGGTGCGACACATTGTACTTCTCTGCAAATTCTTTATTAAAATCACTCAGCATTTTTTACATACAGTGGTACAGCCGTAAAACCTTGTGCTGCCGTGGAGCACATGACGAAGTTGCACGGGTGAAGCGTATGTCCAATCTGCTTCGCAGTAAACACAAGTCACTGAAGAGCTCTGAAACGCACTTTAGCGTAACTTACCTGATGTCTTTCAACATTTCTGTGACCTTCCCACGTCGTGAGTGTGCTGTCCCAACCGCGTTGTTCACCGCAATGAATACGTCGAAAGTATCTGAAATTCATAGATTAGACATTAGTGACGGGGCCACCGACGATGTTGCATCTTCACCTTGAAAAGTGCTGGTAGGGTCACGAGTACACTTAGCTGAAAGATAAAGCATAGAGTAATAGGAATCAAAAGGGTAATAATCACACTGCTAGCATAAAGTAATAGAACCCACACGCTAGGAATGATACCAAACAAAAGTTGCACGAATCGTATACAAACATAGAACTAACCTTTAATCAAAGAAATCGCAAGGCTTCTGGACCTATCTTCCAGGGTGCACACATAAAAGCACCCCCAGGCAACACTAGTAGGGCATAAAAACACATTCACAGCAGTCCAGGGCACCAGAGCAACGACGGAACGCGAGACAACGGGAGCCAGAAAAAGGCGTGCGAACGCAACGAAGCTTGCAAGCGAAATGGACGCCGCCCGCAGCGCAGAAACGGCAGGAAGGCCACTTGCCCGCCAGGCCATGGCCCAGGCGCTCCTCGGAATATAGCAAGGGAACGGAAAGTCGCGCGAAGACGGGACCAACGCTATCGGAAAGAGGACGTTTACCTCTTCAAAAACACATCTCAATCACCTTCCTACGCCAGCAAGAACCCGATATCGAAAAAAAATGCCCCAGGCCATGTATCAGAGAACCGCCGTTGCCACGGTGTTCTAACTCGAGAACCGAGAGGGATAGAAAGATGCGGCAAGTTTCTACGCGTTGCCCATGTCGAGTGCGTGTGCCCATTAAAAGGAAGTCGGATCCGCCGTGGGCTTCGAGCCTGAAGACAGGGACAAAAATCGGTGAACGGGGGTCGGTGTCAGGAATTTCGAGAATGACGTCTTAACCACTGGAAATCGACGGCTGGTCTCAATCGGAAAGTTGTAGAGCAGGGAACAGAGCACGCGCACACCAAATTTCGACTAAATCGGACATTGGGTAATCGACTTACGACACCGAAAAGTGGGAAGCGTTTCAGGGTGGCTCTAGCCAGCCTCGCAGCTCGTCATGCTCTTAAGTCGATATCGGGAGAACGGAACATCGCGCGCCTGCGGGACAAACGCTGTTGGAAAGAGTACATTGAGACCTTCATAACGAAGGCAAACATGACCATATGGCAGCAACGGGAAGGCTTTTTTTTGGGGGGGGCGGGGAAGCCGCTGGTCCCATGTATTGGGAGGATTGTGAACGCGGAATCCTCTAACTCGAGAACTGCTAAATTTAGAGAGACGCGGTGAACTTTATCACGTGCTCCGTGTCGAGAACAGTGGGTTCTCCAAGTATGAACCCTGTTCGAGGCGAACTTCTTTCCAAGAAGGGCACTGAAGTTCGGAAAAACGAATTTTACTAACGCGTCTCCGCCTACGAGTTCGAAACCACTACAGATCAGTTCCTGTGTGATTTGCGCGATCACACAGCTATTCCAGGCCCGTTCGGACCTGAATTTTGGTCTCGATCCGACAATCCGGGCGGGATTTACAAGACTTTGAAGGTGTCAGAAGCACCGGCGGTTGCCTAGAATTTTCAAATATCTGGACAACCGCCAGGATTTCTCACAAGCCGCAAGGTGCACGCGTAGGGGGATGGAAGGGAAATTCGTCACAAGGAAACAGCATCCCGATATTGCCGCTGCAGGCCAAGATATTGGACACGGGAACCCATCGCGAAACACCGCGATGTCACTCTGATGGGGTTAAACCATCACTGGATGGCTAAAAGACGCCGCGGTATCAACCGCCACCTCAAGTGGCATGTGCAGTGCTCAGTTGGAATCTCTATGCATATCTGATCTATTCTGACCGATGATGTCACTACGGTGCCGGAGGGGACCTGGGCACATTCTTCTTATTTGTCCATGCTACCAACCTTCCCTAACCGCGCTCTCTCAGATCCTTAGTCATTTGGAATTTCACCCTTTCTATCTCTATGAAAATTGCTTGGCCCCTGGTGAAATCCAGCCCATCAACACTCTGTGATGAGAGCTTTTTTGGTCTTTTTAGACACGTCAGGACTTAGATCCTTATGGTGAAGGGGCACATTTCATCGCCTTTTATGCCAGCGGGCTCGGGTATCCACTCTAGCGACGAAACTCCTCATTATTAACCTTAGAAATAAAGTTGTTGTTTTATTGATACTCTAGGCCAATTCCTTCAATTGGTTTCGCATTCTTTGAACTGGTGCAGTGTGTACAAAACATGTTGGATTACATTAAATCAAGTGGAAATCAGCGTTTAGCATTTATACCCATTAAGCCAATTCATTGAATTGCTTCTTTATCCCGTGGGTGCGGTCTTCGCCACACAACATAGTGGAACATGATGTCGCGAAGGTATAGCTTCTCTTCAAAAACCCTGATTGTGTCAGTGAGGAACTTGTACCTGACGGCTACATAATGAACAAATTGATTGTCTGATTTGTCTTTGGATCTCGTTGGAATTGTGGCGACAATTCAATGATGTTATGTCTTCTCGTTCCTGCAGGGAAGCACATCTGGAGATGTAGTTGTGTGTGTTCCGTTGTACATGGAGATATTGCAAGAGATATCAAGGTCTTCTCGGCCTTCCCAACTACCTTTATTAGCACTACAGTAAAAGGAAACAGAAGCTAGATACTGTGGTACATCTGCTAAGCTCGGACCATGTCGGGAGTTTCTTTGTAAATTCAGATGAATAATTTTTGTGTGTTGCCACTTCGGTAACACGGATAAAAATTAGTGTCACTGTTTTAGTTTCTTGCTGCACGCTGTTGAACGTTATCATAAGGATACAAAAATATAATGAGCATCGAAAGCATGTTTGTATTCTACTTCTAAATCAACATCCGATCGGGACGCCATTTCGAAGTCCCAGTGATATCATTAAAATATATCCTGGCTAGACAACGCTAGGACGTTTCGAATGACGTCTTATTTACATCATTGGGACATTTCTCGCGGATCAGGACTTCGGGATCTTTTCAGGACGTCCGTGGGACATCGATGGTTTACTGGGAATGCTGAACAGCATCCAACGAGTGTTGAAGGCGGCGTTGAATCGCTGGCCTTGATTTACCTGTGGTCCAAACGCACACATCGTCTGCGTATACAGAGAGCTGAACTTTGCGATGAACGCAACGCTTGATATCCGCCATAACCAAATTGAAGAGGATGGGGCTTAATACACTTCCTTGAGGAACGCCTTGGGTCAAAACTGTTTTTTGCGTGTCCCCATCCCGAGTGCGGACGAAAATGGTTCTGTTGGACAAGAAGCCACCCAGCCACCCAGACAAAAAGCCTGTGAGACACTCTAGCCCGTAGGAGGGTGTGCAATACATAAGTGTGACTGACCGTATCATAGGCACGTTTGACATCAAGGAAAACAGCCTCGACAATCCTCTTGCAGCTCTTGGCGACTTCAACAGCAGTCACAAGGTCCATAAGGGAGTCAACTGAGCTACGGTGCCGACGGAAGCCCGCCATCTCAACAGGGAAAACGTGATTCCTTTCCAACCATCATTCCAGCCTGTGTAGAACCATCCGCTCCATCACCTTACCGACACAACTGGTAAGGCTAACTGGACGGAAAGAGGACAGGTGCGACGGATGCTTGCCAGGCTTCAGCAATGGGACCATCATGGCTTCCTTCCAGCTTGCGGGTACCTGGCCAGATCTCCATGAGCTGTTGCATATAAACAGCAAAGCTCGAAGGCCCCCAGCGCCAAGATTTCGAAGAGCTGGATAGGTGATCCCGTCTACACCAGGAGACGATTTGGGTCGGGAAAAACGAAGGGCAGTTTTAAGCTCTGGCAGAGAAAAATCCGCATCCAGCTGTGCGTTCGACGGGAGCGTTATACGATCAAGATCCTCGCGAAGTTCAACCATGTAGGTATGAAACGTTGCAGTTCCCGCAGCTTCCGCAGCCGCCGCCACAGTTCCGCAGCAGTCCAGAGCTACGTCGACCTCAGACTTGTTGAGGATCAGAGCAAGTGACCCCAGTGGATTGGTGCGTGGAAGGCCATCGCGCAGGCTACGCGCAACTTGCCAAATTCTGGCGGGTCTGCTGAAGGGCGACAGCGTCTCACAAAACCGGCGCCAACGCTGTCGATCAAGGGCTCTCAACCTGTGTTGCACAGCTCTAAGTGAATGACGCGCTGCGACAATATCGGAAAGTAAACCTGTGCGTCGAGCTCTTCGCTCAGCTCTTCTACGGCAAGCACGTAGCTGTTCCACCTGGGGACTAGAGCCCGTATGTCCTGCTGCAACAGGTACGTGTCTGGAGGACTCACGAAGAGAAGTTGTCAACACCTCCGAGAAGTGGTCTGCGGTCATCTCCCGCTGTGATGACACCTCACATCGCTCCCGGAACACCTTCCAGTTAACCAGACGAACGGACCTATTGCCACGTTGTATGGTGCATCCACGGATCGCTATGTATATCGGAAGGTGGTCACTTCCTCTCCCGTCACAATCCGTAGACCATGACGCCTTTCTGAAGACATCTTTCGAGCAGATAGAGAAATCGAGAACATCCGTGGTGAAGTCCCTACGCATAAATGTGGAGGAGCCATCGTTCAGCAAGCACACATCGAGTTCGTCAATGACGTCGCTCCATATTCTCCCTTTGGCGTCCGTTTTCCGACTTCCCCAGTTGAATCCTCAGTGAGACAAGGCTGCCCGCTATCCCCGGTGCTATTCGCGCTCTATCTCGAGCCTTTGTGCAGGAGCATAGTCCAAGATGAACGCATACAAGGCTTTAAGCTGGCGGACATAGCAGTTAAGATGATGGCGTATGCGGACGACGTAGCTCTACTGGCTTCATCTCGCAAAGACCTCAGTATGATGATGAAGCATGGAACGGACTTCGTAAAGGTGTCGGGAGCGCAGCTCAATTTAAACAAGTCGTCAGGGGCATGGCTAGGTTGTTGGTAGGAGAGGCCAACCAAGTACTTGGAAACAGACTGGACTGAAAGTCTGAAGCGCTATCTAGGAGTTGACATGGACTTGTCCAAGATGAGAAAGGACCGATGGCTCAACACGACGCAGCTTCTCAACGGCAAACTACAACTCTGGCGTGGAAGAACATTGACATACCTCAACAGAGCTTTTGTTTGCAACACCGTTCTGTATCCAGTAGTGTTATATAAAGCTCAAGTGACACCAAGTCATGCGCAAACTATCCAAAAGATTCACAGGTTATTCGCAACTTTTGTGTGGAGTTCCTCAATGGAGCGAATGCGCCGCACCAACCTGCACCTGCCAGTGAAGAATGGAGGTTTTGGTCTAATCAACATCACCATAAAGATTATGGTTCATCGGTTCATGGTTTTCCGCGACGAGAAGAATGCTGTACTCAGAACCGCAATGCAAACCCTTGGCAGCTCTTATCTTCTACAATGGGCCGTGACATCGAAAGAAGTAGTGAATTCATCACCAGAGCTGGCGTTCTACAAAGAAGTTAGAGAAGCCATAACCTTCTTTACACAACACTTCTCGTGGGAATATCTAATGAGCGTTACAAGGAAGAAACTCTACTGGGACTCCGTGAAGAACCTTTTTCCGACTCCACTGTATAGGATGCACGAAGGCACCGAAGCCAACAACATCCTTCTGAAGGTTAGAAAAATGCCCGTCAGCACTTTCTCCAAGAACTTCTTTACAAGATTCTACACGGAGACGCTCCCGGTAAATAGCTGGCTGGTGAAAAAGAATTTTTCGCTACCTCGCGGAAGTCAATGCGGGCTATGCGACGAAGAAGAGACGCTGCAACACGTTTTCCTGGGATGCAAGATTGCCTTCTTCTTCTGGGGAGATCTCGGCGATGCACTAGGAAAGTCTATGAGGCCTGCCTGACTGGAACTAAAAACGTTGATGCCTGAGAGGGAAGACGAGTCAGAACGAATTCTTCTGATATTAGGTCTACAGGCAATCTGGAGCACAAGGACTGCGCTAGAACAGAAGCACGCAAATATCATTGAGGCCTGGGACAGTTTTTTCATCAAGATTCGAAGGCTAGCGGAAATCCTGAAAGACCAACCGCAGAGGGCACCGGAAGGGTGGGAACATACAGTTAAACAGATAGAGAAGTTCAACAAGCTGCGCATGGTCCGTGAAGAAAAGAGAAGGGCCAGGAAAAGAAAACAAACTTGCTACATATATGGGTCATGACGGCGAGCAAGCACACCTGACAGCGTACGATGGAACAGAAGTACCCTTCGGCATTGCGTGCTCAAACCTAAAAGTGACAGCTGTTTTTCTACCTCTGCTGAAAGACTGACAAGGGCGTATGCCTGTGAATAGCAAACTGCATTTCAGGGCCATGAAGGCATAAACGCCGAAAAGAAATTCGGTATCATGTACATATGTAAATATATGTAAATACACAAATAAAGAATTTTGAAAAAAAAAAAGCCTCTGTAGCGCAGTAGGCAGCGCATCAGTCTCATAATCTGAAGGTCGTGAGTTCGAACCTCACCCGGGGCACATCCAGGGAGCGTGTAATGGCGGTGTTCGCTTTTGTTGATGCTTCATATTCATTGCAATTGAATGAGACATCACGTAATTTCTCATTTAGCGCCGTGCGTGAATGGCTCACGAAACTGCATAACTCATCGTACCATCGCCTCGGTAGCGCAGTAGGCAGCGCGTCAGTCTCATAATCTGAAGGTGGTGAATTCAAACCTCACCTGTGGCACATGCATGGAGCATGTAATGGCGGTGTTCCCTTTTTGTTCATTCTTGATATTCATTGCAACTAAATGAGACGTCACGTGGCTGCTAAACCCACTTAGCACCACGCGTTAATGGTTTACGAAACTGCATAATTAGTCATACCGCCGCATCGGTAGCGCAGTAGGCAGCACGTCAGTCTGATAATGTGAAGGTCGTGAGTTCAAACCTCACCCGTGGCACATGCATGGACCATGTAATGGCGGTGTTCCCTTTTGTTCATTCTTGATATTCATTGCAACTGAATGAGACTTCACGTAGTTGCTAAACCCACTTAGCGCCTCGCGTTAATGGCTTACAATACTACATAAATAATCGTACCACCGCCTCGGTAGCGCAGTTGGTAGCGCCTCAGTCTCAGAATCTGGAGGTCGTGAGTTCAAACCTCTCCCGGGACACATGCATGGAGCGTGTTCCTTAATATTCATTGCAATTGAATGAGGGACCCTATTCGATGCCGTATAAAGGTCAAGACTTCATAGCCCCTCTTGGAGTGGCAGTAAACAAGGCGGACATTGCGGGATTGTTCGTACCTCTTGAATCATGTGTGGGTGGTTTCCTTCCACTCGGAGACGGCAAAAGAGAAATTCTGGCAACTTGGCGAACTGGTAGTCAGAGGAAGACGGTGTCCCATGATGGACCCAAAATTCCAATGAGATTACGTTGAAACTGCCGAACGTGACTGGCTAGGCGATTCGTCGTTGCTTGTCATTGTTCGTGGAACTGTGCGGGTCTGGAGGGGGTGGAGACGACGACACATTCCATTACACTGGAGCTTCAAGACGATGTAACCTCGGAAAACGTCCCATACCAACTGAAGATAATGGGTGAGACAGTGCTGGTGTCGGTCCCTGAGAGGCCTCCCCTGTGCCTACGTTGTAAACAGGTCGGTCATATATGCACTCCGTGTCGCACAGACTCCTGCAGCAGTAGTAAGGGCTACAGTCATGCAACTGAAGACTGTGTCCCCTCCTATGCTTCGATGACAAAGGGTACGTCGAGGAAAAGTAGCGAGGATATGGTAATAGACATTCAAGATAGAGAGGCCACCATACAAAACGAAAATAAAACATCCCCGAAATCTAGCAAAAGTCTCTCTAGAATGTCTCTAGAAAATCTCTAGAAAGTCTACCGAAAGGAAACCCATCGACGGTACTTCAAGAAGAGGAGAAAAACGTTTCTGACAAAGACAAATGGACATAGGGACAAAGAGAGAAGGACTGTTCGCAGGAACAGGAGTGGACCTGAAAAAGGAAGGCTGCAGAAATCGAGCAAACTTCTGACATAGCCGCTGGAAGCCAAGAGGGAAAATCCGAAGTCATAGGGAGGAAGAAAGTAAGGCAGGTTCATGTGCCGGGAAGACAGCTCCCCTTCACGAGGTTTTTTGTTCCCAACTGTTGAATGGTGGTGTAAGGAGTGACATTTTCAGCTGTTTATCATAGGCGGAATTCCGGGATACACCCAACAAAGCTCCCACACCCTCGATTCCCAGTTTTCCTTGTTCCATCCTTTTCTTTCTCGCTTCCCTTTTTTCCTTTTTCTTTACTTCCTTCCTCTCTTTCCTTCATTTTATTTTTGCTTTTCCCTTTTTTTCAGAATACCAAGCCTGCTCTTTGCCTGGCTAACCTTTTCTTTCCATTTTCCTAATAAACGTATACCACCCACACACACAATTTTCCATAGAACGATGGTTTTAGATAGTTCAGGAAACAGTGAGCATGCAACCAATGAAAATGAACTACGATGTCTACCATTCAGCCAATTAGGAGTCTCTCAGTTTGGGCCGTCGTTCGACCGGTCCTGGCTACCCCAACAACACAGAAACGTCCTGCTATCGTCGCCAGGATGCCAACCCCGGACGACGATGACATCCTCAGGAAGTTATCAGCTGGTCCTCCCAGTGTTACCTCCGTGTTAAAGTGGGACTCCCGGTCATATCACTTCCACATCATCAGGGTGTCAACCTGGAACACTCGCAGGACCTTGTGAGGACGACTTCACCTGCACCCACCCGTACCTCATTTTTCTGCATATAATTTATACGAAACCAGACGCAGTCCTGATAACTTCTCTTTTTCCATACATCTTGATTAACTTGTACAATTCATAACGGACAACGAGCTCTGCGGTTTAAAGAGAAAGCAGAGAGAAATATAAAAGACGCGCGCCACGAAGTCTGAGAAACCCACTCCGAAAGGTACTAGAATTCTCTTTAGGAAAATCTTCCCGGAAACAACACCGCGAGCGATGCTGCCCCGACGACCGTTTTACGGGCCGCGCATTCCAAGACACGGCCCACCCGGGGGCGGACCGCGTTATCAAGGGGCCCTTCTCGAAATATGAAGGACCGGCTCCCTTTCGCCTCCCTCCACCGCGAAAGATCGTAAGATCAATACGTGGATTTGAAGGGAGACCAGAGCAGAGAGAATTCTCTTCCGAAGCCAAAACAGACAGTGTTTATTGCTTATAACGGGATCCTCCGTACATTCGAGAGTCCGGCTCGCCTGTGACACAAAACGAAGGGTGAGCTATCCATGTTTCTTTCGATTACCCAAAGAAAGAATACTCAAAGTGAGGAATTGATTGAAGTATTAGGTCCACATCAATGCAAAGTCTACGTTTCTTACTCCTTTTGGTTTGAGACGTTCAGGTAGGAGCTTGGAAAGCCAAAGCAGGGCGACAGAATCGCGCGTTTCTCTCCATTCCACGAGTAATGCGCTCCATTTTATCACAAACAGACATCCTTTTTAGATGCAGAAAATTTTACCCTGGACCACCCTTCATTTAAGAAAAATCTCAATCCGGTCCCAGGATCGGCCCAAAAAGAAAACAAATGTGTTTAGAAAGTCTGAACAGGTAAACTAAACAAAGTAATATTTCTCGTCCCGCTAGCTACCCACAGGTACGGGCACAGGACGTACCTGAATGACTCTTCACGGACAGTTCGAAAGTGTTATCCTCAGGACGTCCCGAGGATAAACACGAAGGACGAGGACACGATGACACTGTGGGGACGTCCTGAGGACCGCGTGTGTTCTTTGGGTACCATCGCCTTCCACTGATTATGATGTCTGACGCTCAACATCCCGTATTCCACAACAACAGAAAAAAAGTTTGGACAAAATACATATGTGTTTGGTGCATCGTATTGACCCAAACGCCAGACATAAATATTCATTGTGTGCACTGAGCCCAAAATGTCCCATTCGTCAGCACACTGCAGCCAAACCAAGTTCGAGTTCGCAAAACACATTCACAATGTACTCCTAGTAGCGAGCAACGCTCACACGAGTACACTCGATTTCACGGCTATAATCTTCTTTCATTGCTTGCAGTGCATCAAAGGCTATAAGGAAGTGGGAAATGATTGTGTCGCACCAGTAGTATAGATTCGAGCCCCACAACAGCCACTTTTTCTAATCCAGTTCTAGGAATTTCTAATCCACCACCCATTTCTAATCCAGGCCAAGCGAGGTCTAATTCATTGTCCACCCTGTCATGGTGATCCATCCAATTTCTATGTGATTGGCTACCCTTCATTGCCACATTTGCTCACTCGCTCAGACACCAAAATTATCTATTCTTTTCAATTCTAAGTCGGCTCATAGGCTTCCAAATCGCTCTTTTTTCTAACCCAGTTCTAGGAATTTTTAATCCACCACCCGATTCTAATCCAGGTCAAGCCACTTCTAAATCCTCTGTTGGTCATAGCTCCACCCCTTCACGCTGATTGACCGATCCAGGCTCCATCCCTTCATGGCGATCTATCTAATTTCTATGTGATTGGCTACCCTGCCACAACATCTGCTCACTCGCTCGTAGACACCAAAATGATCTATTCTATTCAATACTAATTCAGCTCATAGGCTTCCAAATTGCTCACCTGTCTATTGGTCTAGGAGTGGTCACTTCCATTCATTTCTAAAACCTAGTGATTGGCTAGTGATTGGCCTATTGGCTGCCTCTCATACATGCTCGATAGACCCATTTGTCATTTCCACTCTCTAGTTACTCGGTCACACGCTTTCAACTGCATATTGTTTCATAATTCCAGCTGCATCATAGACAGCCAATCATTGATCAATCCCATTCATTTCTAGGCCAGCTCACAGTTCCCCCCAAATTGCTTATTGGTTCGGGAGGCCTTGTTTTTTAGCCTGGGCAACTCTCGGCAATGGTTGGGACACAAAAACATAGTAAATAGTTTTCAATGCTTATTGAGTGCATCATGGCAGTCTCGGAGATATTGTAGTTTTCCCTAGGGCACCTCCATGCACGCCATACATATCCGCTAACATCCATAGTGTCCTTCACATAGGTACTATGTGGATCACCCGGACATTCGTCCTTCTCTGTCCATGGCCCAGAGGCAAACCGCAGGAGAGAACAGTATGTGACAGAAGCATTAATTCTCTTCCTGCACATCTTCTGAAGCAAAAAAGAACATTATGAGCTTCACTATTTATATCACCCACTTAAACTTACCATATTCGTAGCTTCCATAAAATAGGAGTCGATGTCATTCCAGAGGTATCTCTCGTCATCGTATGCCATCAGACTTCTTTTGACATTTCTGATGGTGTACATACACTGCTTCTTTCCAACGATTGATACTTGTTCGTTCGATACGCTCGTGTGATTGAACAAGGTATCGTAGTATGTCTCATGGAGGAGGTGCTTGCGTACAATATTCTTTTTGACCCCTTTAGCTCTTGCAATTTGCTTTCCTCCAGCTAATTTGACGGAATACATTTTAGCTTTCAAACATACTACTTCCTCAATAGGTACATTACCAGTTTCGCTTTTGAATGCCCCAAGTCTTCCACGATTCTTTTCACTGTACAGTTGATGATCCCGATCAAAGGAAGACAGATCTAAGTGGTCATCGGCGATCGCTCGTAACTGATCTTTGTAGTCCTTGCAGTATAGGCCGAGGATCAAAGAATCCATGTCAAAGTAGCAGGTAATCACCCCAAGAACACACGCGGTCCTCAGGATGTCCTCAAAGGGTCAGCACGTCCTCGTCCGTGATGGAATGAACGGAGGAGGTCCACGGGCTGTCATCATAGGAGCTTCCAGTGACTGTCATTTGCGTACATCCTGCCGTTGTCTACCGGAGGACGACCACAGGAGAAGTAAATTACTTTAATACTGCGTTGTGCATTTTAATACCTGCTAGCAGTTGTCAAGTTCCCGATTTATTTCTCATTACCCAATAAAATATCAAAGAAGGAGTGCTCATGCATAGATTTAAAAAATACAAACAAAAATATTAAATAAAGACAGATATAGGGGTGCAAATACTGAGCTTCGGATTTTAAAGGAATCCGTCCATGTGCTGCGTTTGACGTGCAGTAAAATACAGTTTGCTAGACCTTTCACAGCGGTCTTGTTGCGTGAGTGTCCGCAAAGGGTCCCTGGCAGGAGGTTGCACGGAGCACTTTATTTCCGAAGAGACAAAAAATAATAGCGTTTCATTGCGCAAGCTTCACTTACGATACATGCCTCAAACCAAAGCAGTAAGAAACACGGACACTACCTTGATAGGGATTTAATACTCCAAGCAATTTCTCAGTTCATTGTTGGTTATGTGCAAAATCACGTTAAACTTAGATACCTCACCCTTTGTTTTGACTGAGATGCGAAGAGGACTCCCGAATCTGCTGAAGTTCGCAAGACAAGCAATAAGTTGTATCTGTTCTGTCTTGGAAAGGAAAAGCTGCTGCACCATATGCCTTTCTAAGTGATTTCGGTGGTCTTGAGGCCTACGGGCCTTTTATATATCTCTTTTTTTTTGCTTTTTAAACTGTGACACCCATTGTTTTTGATGAGAAATACGCTGAACAAATACAGATGAGAAACCTCAAATAGTAGCTGGTGACAGAGTTTGAAAATATATAAAAAACATACCCACGCTGACTGGGTGCTGCAAATGTGTCCGCACTTCCCAAAATAAATAATTCACTAAGGTATCTACTTGCTCCCAGAATTGTACTAGCCGCGTCATTTGGTAGATCCCATAGGAGGTCCTGAGGATATGACGGGGAGTCTCACTTTGTCACATTTCTAACAAATTGAGGACCTGCTGGGGAAGTCCTGGGGATGTTATCCCTGTCCGCTGATGACTTTCCCCGGACGTACACAGGAGGTCATTGTGTTCTTGGGGCACCGGACAAGTGAGCTTGCTCAGCAGGGTGTCATGGTAGAATGAGTACATGGTTAATATACTGAGTTCTAAAATCGTAAACCCAATCTGCAGCGGGAAATCGCATCGCACTTTTCTTTTGTGCATTTCATACATGACACAAGCCGGGGACAAAATTTTAATCCTCACGCATTCTGCCCGACTCCCGAGGCGACCGGACGTCTCCTCATCGAAGGCCACTCGAATATCACACATGTTAAATTTACTTAAAAGTGTTCTCCCAAAGACTGTATTATTTGAGAGTTTGTAGAAGTTTTATTCGAATGTCGTAACCGAGGCAACGCTTCTGGCAACATTGTCCTCGATGTAGGGACGCAAGAATGGTGCCTGGCGAAATTTGAGAATTTGGTGAATTTTTCGTCACCCTCATGCAAAATCTACAATAGAGTAGGAGCAACGCATAATGAACAACGTACTCGACTTTGTCCTTGCATGTAAGCAACAGCTTTTCGCTGTTAGCAGGCTGATACATTAATTTTTCGAGAAGCCCTCGCTGGAATGGCGAGAGCCATTCCTTTGGGACTGCTGCCTTCTCGGGAGCCAGGGGATAGTACCTCGTTGGAGTGTGGATAGATTTTGGATACTCCATATCACATACGTACACATACCCCACATCTGAATCTAAGGGGTGACGCATAAAATCCACGGAGCTAAAATCCTCTACCCATTCGAAATCACCAACGGGGAGATGCTTTATCATACTGAATCCATAGAGATTGTTGCAATCTACGTATGATATGGTACACCTCCTCTTTATCGGGATCACAGACACTACACAGAGGATTGTTAGCCCGCAAACGACGCCTGCTCGTCTGACAGAGCCCGCCTCTAACGCCCGATTCGATGGTTCTGTACATGTCTTCGTCGATGATTAACTCCAATTTTGCCTGCGTGTAATTTAGAGCGCATTGCCACGAATAGGATGACAGAAAAACACAATGAAGCAATTCTAATTCATGTGCGCTGTAGCACAGTCGGAAGTGCTGCATCACGTCCGCATGTAATAGGGCATTTATTTTCAAGTACAATGTACAATTACAAGTACATCCATTTCAAGTACAATTATAATCCCTCAAATTTAAGCATCAAAAATGTTCAAATACGAGCAACGCATACTGGTAGTCCTCCTCACTTATATCCTCCCCAGTGAGATCGTTTCGAAAACAGGATTTTTCTGGCTAGGCCAATTCATTGTACACCGCGAAAGGAAGCTAAATTTCGTAGTCTTTTACAAATAGCTGCTTCAAGCATTGGAATGCCTCTGCACCCCCCATGAATTTGACGGTTTCCACGAGCTCCCCCAGCGACGAATTTAGACATTGCATGGTATCTCTAAACAGGAAGGTGCCAATTTCCAATGAACGAATTTTTTCCATGGAGCTGGCCACAATGAAGGGAGGTCACTTCCACCTAAGAACGTGAAATTCCTGCAGCAGTAGGACAAATTGTGTACCATGATATGCAATTTTTCTCTCTTCGTGCACGCGACGTTACAGGGGCCCTAGTGAAAAGACTCTTCAGGTCAGGCTGTATATGCAGCGTCACATCACCTCTAGCTTCTGTGCCGTGCTCGTGCGTACTCACGACTCAATGGTGTTGCGCATCAGGACGCACCATGGGGAAGATGCTGTGAGGCAGTGCGTGAAAGCATTGATTGAAATGCGGGATGAGATGATCGCCCTGAACGCTTGCCCTGCCGTTATGGTGCTGAACGATGAGCAATGCGCTGATCACAGAGCTGCTATCCCAGCAAACCATTAATATCCCTGGAACATCCCTACAAGGTCGCGAACGTCGTGAATATCTCGACATCTGTAGGATATCTATGGGATATCGCACAATTTCAATGCGTGTTGGGCTTACTCCAGTAAACACAAGTTGTCCCTGGTACGTTGGAAGGATATCGCGCTCTGGATGTTTGAATGTCCCGTGACAGGCAGCCTGCAGATCCTAGGGATATCTATGGGAGATTCAGGAAAGATTTGTTTGTCCTTATAGAGATGGTAACCTGAATTAAAAACACAGTAGTTGATAGGAAGGGATGTCGGAAATGTTGTTGGGTATACTGTGAGTTCATGCAGAAACACAGGAATTGTGAAGATACATCCTCATCACCGTTACAAATGGTTTACGCCACGCTACCCCTAACGAACGTGTGTGTAACGATTTGTATTTCAGTATATGTTCCATCTAGCTCGCAAATAGAGGTTACTGCGGGTTTTCCCAACTGGTCCAAGTAAGGTGGGCAGGGTTCGGCACTTATGCTGCAGGTCCCACAGTGTTGCTGTGCTGTGATGAATCCTGTTAGGCTAAGGTAATGCTTTGTTCCCCCAATGGGAACAATAGCATCAAATGGGTTAAAACACACAAATATTATTTCCTGGTACACAGTTGCATTGTTCTCTACGCACTCTACGAACACCAAATATCTGATGCACAAAATTTTTAAAAGCAAAATATGTACGATATTCGTAATCTCCCTTATATACCCAAATATTCGTGACAGACGTCGCAGGGACTTTCAGTGGATCTACAAACATGGCAGAAATGCTAGTCGCTGGGATATCGCATGGATGTAAAACGGATCTGTGGCAAACTCCACTGGATATCCAAATGTCCCGGGCAGGATATCTTACGGACATTTGCTGGATGTATCTGGTTTGCTGGGCCACTGCGTGTACTGTAAACAGGAGTTTACCGAAGATCTACCTCGTGTCCGGCATCACGACCATCCAAAGCATTGTAGTGCGGGTGAGACAAATTATATCGCGACGTTGTGTAATTACACAACGTCGCGATATATATGCCATCAGCACTGGGCGCAAGTACGCTCTCCGTGTCCAGCACGACAACGTAGTTGTACTGCTGCGTGTACTGTATTTTAGTAAATTCTACAAAATTTTCTCCGGGTTCACAAAATTCCAATAGAATTTCGTTCACGTCCACGCAAAGGCGTCGATGTTTCGCCATGCTCTTTTCCTCATTAAAAGAGCGAGTGCAACGTTCGCATACCAAACGCATGTTCTTTCTCGTCAACAAACGCTCGAGGGACTTAATTCCGAAAAATGCTCATCAACCTCCAATAAGTGCTTTTTCTTTTCGCTTTCCAGTTTTGAGGGTCGTGACACGTGGACTTCCTGATCGACGTACGCGTACACGTACACGGATATCCTATTTTTCTCTTCGAACTCGTCCAGATCAGCGAATGAAACAGGGAAGTGACTAGGCCACCAGTACTCTGTTGCTTAATTTTCATATTTTTTTTCATCGGTTCCTTTCCTGCGGTTGCAAGAGGGCGAGCGTATTGTATTTAAAGCAGTCGCCCTCTTTACGCTCTGGTAAAGGGACATTCGTTAGGACATTCCTACGAGTAGCCAAATTACCCAAGCAGCACATAATATTGGACCCATATTGGCTGGTCATTGGCGATACGGGTCCAATATGGGACCCGTTTCGCCAAGATTTTCCCCATATTGGCTGAAAATGGGCAATATGGGCCCCATATTGCCCAGTTTCAGCCAATATGGGGAAAATCCTGGCAATATGGGCCCCATATTGCCCACTTTGAGCCAATATTGGGAAAATCTTGGGAATATGGGCCCCATATTGCACGCGTACACCCCATATTGACTGAACAGGGTACGTAGCCGTGTTGTACAAATGCCCAAGCAGCACGGCAAGATTGAACGTTGAAGCGTGTGAAATACCCTATTCACTACATCGTTACATTCAACAACTTCCCGCAGATGATACACATTGTTCGAAACAGTCAACGTACTTGGCATTCCCAACGTAAAGTTCGCTAGAGTTCGACACCTCAACATTCCACGTCTTGAAAGTCGCCGCCATCTTCCTTCGCGATGCCAATGCCAATTGGTCGAGCCGACTGTGAGCAAGCGAGTTCTTTGAGCGTAATCACGCGTCCTACAACTAATGCGCATGCGCGACAGCCCGAACGGACGTTTCATAGGGCTAAAATGTCGCTGGGTGCTGTAATGGTAACGAAATTGCGGCAGGTCAAGTAAAAAACACAATGTTTGATAAGAAGGAATGGCTGTTCTGTAAAGTTAGGTGATTTCAAGTTGCTGCAAGCAGTGTAAATTGCTGTGGGGTGTGTCCGTCACCGCCACGAAAGTGTTTCGCTGCTTTGTTTTCTCGGAGCGGGTGTGGAAATTGTTAGTCCACAGAATATTGCAATCCCAGTGAAGGCTTCTGAGGGATCTTAGGTATTGGCAGTTCTGTGGGACTGCTTGTGATCTTCAGCGCGGGCGTAGCACCTGTTCTTCGTTTTTTGTGTGTGTGTGTTTGGGCAATGCCGTGTTTCTTTCCTTTTTTTCATTCTTTTTTTTTTTCAGTGATGTGAACGTGGATCAATTAGATCCGCAGAAATAAAAAAGCAAAAATCATACAAAAGTAGTGAATATTATACAGCATAATGCTTTATTATTACACGGGCTCCCCGTAGGTGTTATCACAGAAATATTTGCAATATTGGCGCAAAATGGGCTTGCCAATATGGGCAGCCCATATTGGACCAATATGGAGCCTGGTTGCACTCCCCATATTGGTCCAATATTGGCAGCCCATATTGGGCCAATATTGGCAATCTTGGCAACCCATATGGGTCCAATATTGGACCAATATTGGCGTGCTGCTTGGGTAGTGAGAAGTACCCCATTGCACCCAATTTTTTTAGTTTTCACAGTGGAAATACACATTGGAACTTTTTGGACGTCAGTGGACACAAACCCACTACCCTCGCGCTGGTAATTTTCAATGCGCCCGGTGGACTCCTGAATCACGTCCATCAAAGTATTCGCGATAGCTCCGTCGCTGTGGACTTCGCGAGCAAGCGCCATAAAGTGATCGATGTGTGCGGTTATATCCCCTCGATATTCTTTCATCAATAGAACGTCTGAACAAATGCAAGACTTCAAGGGTATTCTTTGCGCTCACAAAATAGCAATTATATTGTGGAGGTGGATCATTAAATATTGTCGCAAGTACTCTACTCCCTGATCGTGAACAGATGCCAATAGCACGAATGCTTTGACGATTCCTCGAAATGCGCCATCAGTTTGGAAGAAAGGCAGGAAGGAAATGTCGACATAAGCATGTGATCGCTCGACGTGAGCATGCAATGTGCCAGGCGAAATGTCTGGATAAGATAGTGAATTCTCTTCCAATGCCTCATCATCCCCGATATCATGAGGATCAAAAAAGCAGAACACGCATCTAGGCACTGAAAAAAAAAAGAAGAAACAACTAAGAAACCGTGCACCACAGAGGGTGGATGAAAAATACTTACTTTTGAAGTGAGCTCCGCACACTCCACAGGCAAAAATCTAGAGTGGAACCAGTTCAAAGTGGTTTTTGAGACAGGCCTCATGCTGGTCCCCATTCCCAAGTGATCCCGTAGGGAACCACTCTGGAATGGGGACTGCTTGAGATCTCGAATCAGTCAGGAAGTGGGACCAGTCTAGGCCCACTCGCAAGCAGATTGTAGAGCTAAAATAAGCTTCCAGCTGACTCGTTATCAGCTTCCAAGTGAATTCAACAGGAACATGTTTGATTTCATTCCATCTCCGGAGCCACCCTGAAGCAGAAGCTGCAGCTTTGACTACTAACACCACTACAATCTCAGTGAAAGAACAAAATGTATATGAACATCTCACTTTACTAGAAACCCCAAAAACGGGTACATGTATTCGAGCATATTCTAAACACAGTACATATGGTTACAGGACGATGCAGTCCAGTGGGTGGTGGTGGTCTTCTCACTCTGAGAACATTCTAGAAGTAACTCATAGTTCAAGAACTGGATTACTGGGAATGGCTATTATCGACACATTGCATTGAACATACTTTTTTGGCATCTCAGAAAAATATCTGTTCATCTCAAAGTTGCAACACAGGACACAAACGACGAGCGAATAGGACAGTTGCCATTACACTTGTTGTCCTTGTCCTATGTTGTACCTTGGGGATGAATAGACAACGCCAATTACCCCACATTGCTACGTTATAGTATCTACAATCCTGTTTTGTAAAAAAGGTACACTTCACAACATTATATCACCCTGATAGCCAGTAAACAGTGCTGCTCCATACTTCACTGTGAATGAACTGGGATTCTGTTTCATTGAGAAAGCCGGTAGAAAAATATGTTGCAAAAGTATACATAATGCCACGCATAAAATGGTAAATGTTGTCCTGCAACAATCACGCAACATACCTTGCTTCAGTTGCTGGGCCTTATTCTGCACGATTCATAAGTATCTTGCAACTATCCTCCATTTGCATGACAAGCTAGCTAAAAGATAAGACAAATAACAAAGTCAGTTACAAGCCTGAGCAGGACTTCCAGTTCCTAGAGTTCCCCCACCAGCTAGCGTGCACTTACGCTACTTTAAATAGCAGTAATAACAGGGAGTAGATCTACACATTCAGACAAACGTTCATATATATCAATCACTACTCAGCAGCGTAATTGCACTTTACTCAATGGAATGCCTCGCTCGTATGTGTGCGTCGTGGAATCCTATGTGCGTGCTCGTAGTTTCTCGCGATTTAGCTGGTGCAGAAGTTGCAAGACAAACAAACTATATAAATAATACAGCGCTTGACCATAGAGATAAAAACATTTACATTTCCTTGCCTATTTTGAAGAGTTGAAAAACGGGAACTACCGACTCCAACCGCCTACCGCAGCGACCTTTCAAAACCCACACTGCTGCAGATGGTGCTTAGTCTGCTGCTCTTGCCAACGATGAAGCCCGTAAAGTTTCGGTTTCAAACTCAAGTGAAAATTATATTTCGGTACGCTGCGCGCGAATATTTCTGGTATATTTACCGACAAAAAAGTAACTTGGGCGAATTGCGGTAGGACCATAAATGATTGATATATTATGAAATGTAAATTAAGATTATCATTTGTCTTGCAAAAACGCCCAGTGAACACATTTACTATACAAACAGCGCATACTATTTGAGCAGCTGTATGTACCTGCAAGCAGTGATGGGCAGTACTTGAAGTACCAAGTACTCAAGTAGTACTTTAAGTACATTTCTGTGAACTTGTACTTTACTTTAAGTACATTTTAAATCATGTACTTTGTACCGTACTTAAAGTACCTTTTTCCAAGTACTTTCCCATCAAGTACTCAAGTACCCAAACTTGGACTCCAGGCAAAAAATCACAACAGAGTATCAAAAATGCACCCTACTAAAAGTGCTAAAATGATAACAAGAAAACGAAAACACACAGATAGCGCTATCTGTGTGTTTTCGTCGTCTTGCCGTCATTTTAGCGCTTTTAGTGGGATGCAGTACCAAGAGTTCCAGTCTGACATTTTACCAAAAAGGATTTTTGTGCTGTTAAAGAGCATATTTGTTGAAGCAAATTTATTGTTGAGAGGCTTGAATTGTTGAAAAAGTATCAACGCTTCTATGATTATGTAAAACGAATGGAATGCAAAGACACGCACACATTATGACACTGCAACCGGCAGCACAATGACTTGGTCAATTGTAATTTCAGTTCTCTCAATGCGGGGTTCTATGCTTTTTTTATATTGTTTCCTTCATTGGCAATTAATAATCATTTTATATCACAATGTGTGATTGCATTACACGATGAACACTCTGAAAGACACACATGCTTTCATTTTTACATTTTGCGTTTTTTTTAATTGGTCACATGGATTACATTGCTGCAGATCACAGTCATATAAAAATGATGGCTTACATTGTGCTTCATCCTTTTTTACTTTCTTCATGTTCTTTTTGTAAACATGTTGTATTTCAAAAAGCAGCATGAAATGCCCAGAAATATATAATCTCCGTTGGCCTGTACATTTATTTTCCTTGAAATTTCCTAGCCTGTTATAGCAGAAGATTAGTACTGGCACACCATACTAGGCGGGTGATCTTGGATCAGTCAGCGTATAATACATAATCACAGCACAGGTGACTGATTACCTCTCTACATGTAACTGCAAATTCTATCATCTGATTAATTTCATATTCACGGGTTAGCACTTAACCTAGGACTTTATGGCTTTACAGCATGTGTCAAGAATGCTCGCTAAAGTTTTGCCAAAAAAGCAAGACACAGATACTAAAGAGTGCAATGCAAAGTGATACAAATTAAATTCGCAATGTACTTGATGAGTACTTGAAGTATACTTTGCCTAGTACTTTGTACTTTACTTGAAGTACATTTGGAATTAGGTACTTTGTACTGTACTTGAAGTACTAATGATGGTACTGTACTTGGTACTTTACTTTAAGTATAATTTTGAGGTACTTTGCCCATCACTGCCTGCAAGGAACACAGAGCGTCTTCAATTCATCCCAGTGAAAATTCGCGTAGTTCTAGGGCAGGTGTCAAAATTACAGTGACTCAGTGGTACTGGCCTCAAGGCTTCAAAGTGGTTTCCAATATCAAGTGGGACGGTGCAACACTGGAGCCAGACCCCCCCAGCGGAACCTGGCTTCAAGTGGGTTGGTAGGTTGTGCTCCCAGGATGGACACACAGTGGACCAGGCATCCCACTCTAAATATCACAATGGGACCTGACTTCAAATGGAATGGCTGGACGGGGCCCAGCGTGGAGGCACACTGGAACCACTCATGCTACCCAAGCTTCCACAATGGGACCTGACTTCAAGTGGGATGGCAAGCTGGGGCCCAGCCTGGTGGCACATTGGAACCACTCATGCTACCCAAGGATCCACAATGGGACCTAAGTATGCCACTCTGGAACTGGCTGGAACCGTCCTGAACCCAACGGGAACACCTGTGGTGCCAGTCTGGAACAATCCTAGATTTTTGCCTGGGCCCCGTGCCTGGTCTGGGCCTGGGGCCCTGGGCAGTGTGCCCCGTGCGGGCACACTGTTTTATCACTTTAACAGCAGCAGATCAGAAATTTTTAATTTTTGATGACTCGCACAAAGTAATGCGCTGCTAGAAACGACAAAAATAAATACAAAATTGCCTAGTCTTCGTTGCTGTTGGTGTTTAACACGATGAGATTGAGTCTATTTTGTGTTTCTTATAAGAAAAATGCGACGCGCAGCAGTTGCTTATTCTTGCGTGAAGTTTGCAATCAACGATGATGGAATGATATTTTATCTTATTTGAATCATTAGTGACTCCCTTATTTAATGAATGGTAGTGTTGTTATGAACATATGAAAACTGGTTTGGTTTAAAAATGATAAGAGCTACAGCGTGTAGCGAATGCTGTTCTCCTTTTACACTCTGTAGTATTTCTTGTGAAATATTTATATGCAAGCAAACAAAAGTACAAAGAAATGAATCCCATTCTGTATTATAATTGCCGCACGCTGTTTTTCTTCTTGGATGTATAGGGAACATGCATTCCTGAGATGCTGTGTTTCTTTTTCTTTTTTGCTTTGGGACGGTCGACTGGCGATATCGTATTACATCCGGCGGGAAGGCCTATTGTTTCGCATTCGCATATGTGTGTTCCCCGTTTTGACGATGGTTGGATAATTATTGACGTGAGGAATAATATGAATTTATGTTGCTGTGAATAGACTTTGGGTTTTTGCTCGTTGTGAGGCACTAAAAATGTGTGAGTGTGCTTGCGCATTTGTGCAGCTGGTACCCAACTTGACAAGTAAGTTCGTTGTGTTTGACTTCAGTGATATTGCCGATATTGCCGTATATTATGCCGACTGTGATCTTTTTTTTTTTTTTTGAAAAATAAGGTTTATCGCATTTTCAATAGAGTAGGGTGAGCTACACATGATGTATAGGCTTTCTCCAAGCAGCGTGCTTTATTCTTATCGAATCGCTCACGCCTGTGTAACAAATTCAGAAAGCAGATGTGAATGGGTGTGTTCCTCAGGTTGTGTGTTTGCCACACAAGCTTAATTTTAGCGAATATTATATTATTCTTTTTGATAATTTTCTGGTGGTAGAAAATGTATTTTGTCATGCTTGACACTTTGCTATTCGAGCAGAAGTGCGTGTAATTTCTTCCTTTTCACTGTCGCTCGTTGTGTCTGTGTTTTGTGTGTGCAGCTGTGACCCCACTTAACCAGTAAGTACATTGTGTATGCCTTTTCGTGCGACTCGAGTGATAAATTTATGTGGTATTGCATGAAATTTTGGTTTAAAAATAAGGGTTGTTACACTTGCATAACAGTGGCTTCTTATTGCAATTTTCGCCCGTAAAAAAAATCAGCGTATATCTTATTATGCTGCGCGAGTAGAAGTGATTTTTCCAATTCGATTTGTGTACTCTTGTCCAGTGCTTTCTTTACACAGGGACAACGCGACTGTGTATGTAGCATTATGCAATAATTATCTGATAGTAGAAATGAGTGCTTTTTTCTCAGTGTATTAGCATGTGCTTCTGTTTCTTTTTTTCTTTTCTTTTTTTGCAGTTATAGCTATTCAAGCAAAAGTGCGTGTAATTTTTCACGGCTCTTTTCTTCTTTCACTGCTAAAGCAGAAGAAAACCGCTTGGTAAAGCTGAATAGTGTTCGATCACGGAAAGTGGGTTTGTTTGTTTGTTACATTTTGTTGTGTGCTCGATATATTGATGAAGTAAGCAGTGTTTAATCTTGCAGTTATGGGTATTTGAGCAGAAATGTTGGTGTCTGAGCCAGGAGTAGGGATTCCTATAAAGCACGTCTCCTTATGCATTCCTGAGCTGCTGTCTGTGTGCGTGTGTGTGTGCGCGCGTGTGTCTTTTTTTTTCCTGTTTTATGACGTCATCATGGCATGTTGGGGCTTGTTTAGCAGTGTCTTGCAAACTTTACCCGCCGCTAGTATCTTGTTGTTATCTTGTGTTAGCCGCGTAGCGATGTGTGGTAACTCTGCTATTATTCCTGAGAGCTCCGTCTTAAGCCTTTTCCCTCATCGCTTAAGTGAATTTGTGTACCCTTGTCCTGTGCTTTCTTTACGCAGGGACAATGCGACTGTATGTAGCATTATGCAAGAATTATCTGATAGCAGAAATGGGTGTTTTGTCAGTTGATGGTAGTTTGTTAGCAAGTGTTTAATTTTCGAAGTCATGGCTATTTTGCTACTCAAGCAGAAATGCTGGTATCTGAGGGTTTAACGCTGAGGGTAGAAATTCCTGTCTGAGATGAATCTGCATTTCACTGCAATTTGTTTCATTTAAGTAATATTATTGAAATTCCACAGCCACTGTGAACAAAAAAGGGATGGTTGTGTGCCTGCTCATGGAAGCAACTTGCATATCGGAATGACATGTGATGAGAGCGAACCTTGCGCTCAGGTGCGGCAATGGCGCAGGCTGACGGAGTATTACGTGAAGCCAAGGGCAAGCTGCGACCTTGAACATGCAGAGCAAGTTATTTTTAGGCTATGAGGACTCCTCGCACCCGTGCATGTTGGGGCATGCAGGGGGGTCGCCGCTATATAACTGGGGAGGATGTGTAAAGAGGCAGCAGTCCAGCCGCCGGCTCTAAAGCGAAACGCACCGCCTCGAAAATATTGTCGCCACCGGCGTGCCAGCTCGGAAGACCTCTCATTGGCTGCGCATTATATGTATAAATATTTGGATGCTCATTGGTCTAAAAAACTGGCGTCAGTTTCCTTCGCGCTGATAGGGCGAGAGTCATTTGAGTGAGGAGCGAGCATCCGAACGCGGGAACCGCTCAACGGAAGCAGTCGAACGGAGGAGAAAGAAGAACGACAGAGGAGACATCGCGTCTGTCCGGCCATGCGTGTTCTCTTGGACTGCAACCGTTGTGCACGCAGACGCTACGGGGTAGTTTGAGGGCTTTGAATGCTTTAGATTTAGATTGTGGCGAACTGCTAATGTGAGAACGGAATGGCACATCCACCCCATCATCACAACAGCGGGAAGACGAACATGACATGGAATCCGCCTGCACCTCCAAAGGACGCAGAAATCGTAAGAGAGGAAGTCTGCACTCTTTCCGACGTACTGCAGGTGAACGGTAAGACAAGTTTGATTACTTTTTTGTGACTGAAGGAAGTAATGCAGGTTTATCACGTTAAGCGTATTACGTACAGCATTTACGAGTCACTCGGTACGTTATAGCGGCGTTTCATTGTGCAGTGCATTGCCGTAACTTGTACGTTTCTGATATGCCGTTAATCAAAATATGTGTGGTTATGCTAGTTGCCCCTCATGCGCGTCTCAGCCGTTCATTCACTGTGATCTACAAACATTCGTGACAAATGCCTTGGTGTTCAAATACGAAATCAAGATAGATTGCCTATCATAGCAGTGATTTTCGTGCAGAGTTACTGATCATCAATGTATTTTTTGTTTTGTTTTAGTTCTCCCGCAACCATCGGCAACAACGGCGCACATAGCTCAGCATTGGCTTTTGAACGGCCCTTGGATGTCGAAGTACCTAAAGCTCCAGTGAAGCCTGTTACAAGACGTAAAAAGATATGTACTGTAGCTTTTTCGAGGCAGTTCCCGAGGACAAATAAAGTTGATTTGTCATACACCATTGCTTTTTGATTGTCTGCTTCGGGACAGCATGATCGTTGCTCTACAGCAAGACAACAAGCGCCGAAGACAAACGGACGAGTCTGGGGGGGTAGGGGGGACGAGAGGAGAGACAAAAAACCCGAGGAGAGAAGGGAAAGGAGGTTGGGAAAGGAGGTCGGTCTGCGCATGCGCACTGGGCCCCAGCTTTTTTCCCGCGCAGCAGCTCGGGGACGCTGTGAGTGGCTTCTCGAGATCACGTGGTTTGGGCGCCCGCCATTTTCCCTGGACCATTGCGTAAACGGCAGCTTCCGGCGGATGGCAGTCTTCGCATCGCTTCAGGAGTGTGCGGAGCTTGCTTCCGAGCTGGCTTCAAAAGTAAGTTTTTTTTCATCCACGCTCTGTGGTGCACGTTTTCTTAGTGTTTCTTCTTTTTTTCTTTTTTTTTCAGTGGCTAGATGCGTGTTCTGCTTTTTTGATCCTCATGATATCGGGGATGATGAGGCACTGGAAGAAATCTTCTCCAGACATTTCACCTGGCACATTGCATTCTCACGTCGAGCGGTTGCGGTAGGCGGTTGGTGTCCGTAGTTCCCATTTTTGAACTCTTCAAAACAGGCAAGGAAACCGTAAATGTTTTAATCTCTATGGTCAAGCGCTGTATTATGTATACAGTTTGTTTGTCTTGCAACTTCTGCACCAGCTAAACCGCGAGAAACTACGAGCGACGCACATGGAGGGATTCTACAACGCACAGATACGAGCGACGCATTCCATTGAGTAAAGTGCAATTACGCTGGTGAGTAGTGTAGATCGTTTACCTGAATGTGTAGATCTACTCCCTGTTATTACTGCTATTTAAAGTAGCGTAAGTGCAGGCTAGCTGGTGGGTGAACTCTAGGAACTGGAACTCCTGCTCAGGCTTGTAACTGACTTTGTTATGCGTCTTATCCTTTAGCTGGCTTGTCATGCAAATGGAGGATAGTTGCAAGATACTTATGAATCGTGCAGAATAAGGGCCAGCGACAGAAGCGAGGTATGTTGTGTGCTGTTGCAGGAAAACATTTACCATTTTATGCGTGGCATTATATATACTTTTGCAATCTTTTTTCCTACAGGTTTTCTCAATGAAACAGAATTCTCAGTTCATTCACAGTGAAGTATGGAGCAGCACTGTTTACTGGCTATCAGGGTGATATAATGTTGTGAAGTGTACCTTTTGCACAAAACAGGATTGTATATACTATAACGTAGTATTGTGGGGTAATTGGCGTTGTCTATTCATCCCAAAGGTACAACATAGGACAAGGACAGCAAGGGTAACTGCAACTGTCGTATTCACTCGTCTTTTGTGTTCTGTGTTGCAACTTTGAGATGGACAGGATGAAAAGATATGTTTCTGAGATGACAGAAAAGTATGTTCAATGCAATGTGTCAATAATAGCCATTCGCAGTAATCCAGTTTTTGAACTATGACTTACTTCTAGAATGTTCTCAGAGTGAGAAGACACCATCAGCAGACTACCACCCCACTGGACTGCATCGTCCTGTAGCAATATGTACTATGTTTGGAATATGCTCGAATATATGTACCCGTTATTGGGGTTTCTAGTGAAGTCAGATGTTCATATTCTCTACCTTACCTGTTATATTCTACCATATTCTTACCGGTAGGGCATGATTCCTTTTCTTTCACATACGTATAGATTACTGTCACATGAAGTGCGGCAGAATAACTATATAAGAAATCTGCAGGCTTTCCAAACAACGACAAGACACACCTGGATTATGTGCCGTCGGTTTTTACCTATACTCTAAGGGCAACCACGGTGCCGCACTGGAAAGATACAGCCGGTTGCAGAAAAGGAAGGCCACGTGTATGTGAACTCCCAGGAAATTTTTCACATTCGAAAGCCAGTATATCACCCATTCACTCTTACTGTATTTTATAATACTTACTGAACGTTGTGTTGCAATTTCGTCGTTGCTGAAGTGTCAGCACGTGCATTTCATAAGGTTCATAATTTAGGCAACTCCGCACCATCAAAGCCTATGCAAAAAAGACGGCGTTTGGAATGCAGGTAACTTATAAATTATGGCAACTACTGCTGACATTTCTTAGTATGCTTGATAACCTCATCTATCCACAACACCACACAGTACAATGAGCTTCACATACTATCAGGTACATCTACTGAAACTCCAGCGTCGATAAATCTCACGGAGGACTGCAGTTGTAAGTAAATTGGACATCTCATTCCATGGTGTTATTACATAATTTTCACCTTCTTTTCTTGTGTAACTTAGCTGCCACGGTCAACAGTCCCTTTGACCAAATTGATGAAAGAATCACGGAGTCTGATGAGAGGTATACTTCAGAAGCTATGGAAGTAATGCAGATTGCACATAGTGGTACGTAAAACTTTGTCGGAACAACACAGTTAAGGAATAAAGCGGAAAATAATTGGATAGTCTTTTGTTTTCTGTTGTAGAAACCGAGAAAGAAGTGGCTGTCTTCCTGGCAAATGATCTGGCGAAGTGCATCCAGCAACAACCCAAGGAAGATTTTGCTGCATTCCAGAAAGAAATCAATGCACTGAGAGCAAGAACCATCTATCTGGAGTCAAGGCTTCTAGACATGAACAGTCGTTTGCTCAATGCTGAACGTATTAGAAAGTCTGACAAAGAAACTCTATACTACACGGGCGTCCCGTGCTTTGAAATATTCCAGAGCATCTTTAAACTTGTTAACCACGTGCCCGAAACATGGACTACTGGAGTTGCTCATCAAAAGGCACGAACAGACGATAAAAGTCTCCGTAAAGAGTTTTTCATAGTACTGGTACGACTGAGGACAGGTATGTACGGCAAGGAGATGGCAAATAATGTTGGCATTTCTGAAGGACAGTTCAGCAAGGTGTTCTGTACGTGGATCAATCTTCTGCAGAGCACCCTGAAGAAACTTTTACACTTCCCAAAGGTACATCAAATCCAAGCATATTTACCCCCTTCATTCAAAAATTTTTCGAACACTCGTCTTGTCCTTGACGCAACGGAACTTAGAATCCAGCGACCTAGTTCTCTCAATGCACAACGCCAAACCTTTTACAACTATAAACATTACAACACCTACAAAGTCATAATCGGATGCACACCAGATAGGTACGTGGCTTTTGTGTCCAAGCTCTGGGGAGGATCAGTATCTGACATTGCCATAGTGGAGCAAAGTGGACTGCTTTGGCTTCTTGAACCAGGTGATGCTATTATGGTGGACAAAGGGTTTAAGTTCACCCACCTTCCTCCCGGTGTTAAAGTGTACTGCTCAGAGTTCCACCAGCCTCACGACCTACAAATGAAGAGAGAAGCTGTACTTGGGACAAGACAAATAGCAGGTGCACGCGTTCATGTGGAGAGAGTGATTGGAAGAGTGAAACAATTCCACATACTTCAGACACCACTACCAATCTCAATGATAGACATTGCCGAACAAATTTTCCATGTCTGCTGTTATTTCAGCAATTTTCGTCCCCCTCTAATCCAGAACTGAATAGAATATTTAGCCAGTTCAAAACATCAACCTCTGCTGTGATAGCTCCTGTGATAACTCCTACCTTGTTGCTAAAAAATGCTGCCATTTACAAACATTGTGATTTATTAAACTTTGAAGTACAGTTGTGATGTGACTAATTACTAGGATGTGTGAAGCAAAGTAAACTCTACATTTAATGGAATATTCGAGTGGTGTTCTTGAATGATTGGTAAGTGCAGTTAAGGTAAAGCTTTCCAAGTCGCTTTATCCGTCGGGTTAGAATTTCTGGGACAAGTGCATATTTTGCAAAATGTAGCAATGCAGGTAACACCTCCTCCCTCCAGAATTTTTCAGGAAGGTAAATTCTTTCCACATTGGTGGATTGTGTGGGCTCTTGGTTATTTGTCCAGATGACAAAATCACACCACTTCAACCCTGTCACAGCCAGTTGACCTTGCACTTGGAAATAGTATGGATGATTCCTTTTCAAGTGCACGTATGGTCCAACAAGCTCGCAACAGAACTTCTTGTTCCGACAAGCGTCCTGTGGAGTCATTTGTTGTTTCGTGTACGGGCACTTTACCTCTAGGAGACCTCGGTCATCCCCATCACACACTATTCGGTCCGGAGAAGCACCAATGAATGTGTATTCTGGATGGATATGCAGTCTTCACTGCTGTCACATGTTTCTCATATAGTTGCATCACTGTCAGGTATGCTTCCACTGCAGTTTCTTCATTATAAACGCCATACCTAATGGCATCACACCAAGTCTTGCGTTTGGGGCAGAGTATCTCCTTGACATATCTGTATGGTCTCTGGCACCTAATAATGTGGTAAAATCTTGAAGCTGTGATGCGTCCTACCCTTTGATCATGCCATTTCTTGCACTGTGCCTGGCCTACCGTTGATTGTGCTTGGTATCTCTTTCACGCTCTTCAAGGCGTGGCAAGCTGTTGATGTATGCCTGTACATGTGCTTGAGCTTTGGGACTTCTTAGTTGGTCATCACCAACAATTTCTGGCAGTCCAGTGTCCGGTGCTTTTGGTGATTCCTCTGTGTAGCGAAGCCACAGGATGTTTGGGGCACAATTGCTTAACTTCTCTTGGAAAGCAGCTATTTCTGCCGCTGTGAGCTCAGGGACGGACTCACACGTGTTGTACGTTCTTTGTTTCTTTTTTTCGTTAGCTGGCTTATTGACGAGTGGCCTCCTAAATGTAATGTCGCCCAAGAAAGGGAAGAATCTAGAAAGGGAATTCATACATAAAGATGGTTTCCTAATTAAAGTTCTATAAGGGATGGGAAGCATTTAAAAATATTGCAGTCAAAACACTATTTAAAATACATGCATTTATAAACTATTTAAAATGAAGGACCGTTTGGAAAAGTATACTTATATCTATATTATTTTTTTAGCTACTCATGTGCTGAAATAGTTTGCAAGATACAAATAAAACCAACCTCAGTGACGGTTACACTAGACAAGTTGATAAGTAAATTAAAAAGAAAAATGGCTACTTTAAAAATCAATCACGGTAGAAGCTGCCTACCTTCTGATGGAACAATCCACGCACATGGGACATCTGAACAGGATGTTTGTGGTGAAGTGTTTTCAGCTAGGAAGAACAAAATACCAGCCACATGCTGGCATGTCTCACTCAGCCTGAAAGAGCATTGAGATTCACGCATATATTACACTGACAGGAAAAAAGTGAAAAAGCAATTAACACAACTAGAACTATGTATCATCATCATCATTACAGAAACCTAAAAGCGTATATGATTTCAAAATTTTTGTCGTGTGACGTATAGAGCATATGAAGAGCGTCTTTTTTAAGCATGCAGAAGCCCTGATAGGTTTGTGAATTAGTCAAATTCAGAAGAGGTTCTTACCCGGCTACACAAGTACAGTGTGCACCAATGATCTCTCCAGATCCTTTCTTGAGCCAAACGGAGACTGTGTACACGCCCTTCTTCATTGACGGAAGTCACACTCCGCGTACGAGGCACACCTGTGGCTCGTCGGATATCGGATTCAACATGACGTTCCGAACATAGCCTTCCTGGTAAAATGCCCACCCCTTTTCGCTTGTCGAACAGAGGGTGCTGCCGAATGGAGATATGCCCAAACTGTTTTGCTTGTGACTAAGGGGCACAAAGACATATCTTTTTGCCATGTATTGTGCGGAAATGGGAATGGTATGCAATCTTCCTCAATCATGATGCATCGTCACCAAAAGAAAAGAAGATCAGGAGTAAAAACACACACAACACCAGCCTAACCAGCCGTAGAGTTTGGAATTTTTCATGCCGGATACTCTCCAACCCAAAGAGCCTGCGTTAAGGTAGGGGGCGCGCTGCTACATGGAAAGAGGTGGGTTATGAAGCAATATGCAGTTGAAAGCGTGTGACCGAGTAACTAGAGAGTGGAAATGACAAATGGGTCTATCGAGCATGTATGAGAGGCAGCAAACAGGCCAATCACTAGCCAATCACTAGGTTTTAGAAATGAATGGAAGTGACCACCCCCGGACCAATAGACAGGTGAGCAATTTGGAAGCCTATGAGCCGAATTAGAATTGAATAGAATATATCATTTTGGTGTCTACGAGCGAGTGAGCAGATCTTGTGGCAATGAAGGGTAGCCAATCACATAGAAATTAGATGGATCACCATGAAGTGGTGGAGGCTGGATCGGTCAATCAGCGTGAAGGGGTGGAGCTGTGACCAACCAACCAGAGGACTTAGAAGTGGCTTGACCTGGATTAGAATTGGGTGGTGGATTAGAAATTCCTAGAACTGGATTAGAAAAAAGAGCGATTTGGAAGCCAATGAGCCGACTTAGAATTGAATAGAATAGATAATTTTTGTGTCTATGAACGAGTGAGCAAATGTGGCAATGAAGTGTAGCCAATCACATAGAAATTGGATGGATCACCATGAAGGGGTGGAGCCTGGATTAGACCTGGCTTGACCTGGATAAGAAATGGGTAATAGATTAGAAATTCCTAGAACTTGATTAGAAAAAAGTGGCTCTTGGTGGGCTCGAATCTATACTACTGGCACCGACACCGAATTGACCATCGACGACGTCGCATTTGAAAATGACACCGATTGTTTTGTTGATTTGTTGATTGATTCGTGCCCAAGAACAGCCACGAGGGTCTTGGACTGAGGGACTTGGGGCGGTGCTCAAAAGTGCTCCTTAGGCGAAAGCACACCACTGGACGGGAGCTCCCAACTGTAGAGAGTGTTCGTAGTATCGGGAAACATCTCAACCCGGGCAGAGTCACTTTACAACACGAACGAGACCGCAAACATACTTTTCCAGGCAGCATCTGTACCCAGACAGAACATTATCTCCTGCTGCGTCCGAAACAGATCCCAACGTCCGTGTCCTGAAATGGATGTCAGGTGGACGTCTCTGGGAGCTACATGAATGGACGTCCCTAGACGAGCAACAGAGAAAGAAAGATGCAGTGGCCGAACCTGAACCAAAATGGCGAAAAAAAAACGCCTACAGGTCTAGTAAGAATATGTCCACTTACGCAGCAACTCAATAAAACAGTATCAATAATAATCAGAAAATGCAGGGCCCTGATCACGTACCCAAGTAAGTCTGTGCAACGTCCGGGCATCTCTGTGTAACTTCCTGTAAGGACAAACGACGGATATTTGAGGGAAGTCCAAACCGTGGCCACTCGGAGATGTGGGGGACGTCTGTCGGAAAAATGTCTGCCTCCCAGAGAGATCCGAATTTCCGGGAAAGGATATCCCCAGGAGCAACACGGGAAGTTTGGTTCCGTTTGGGTAGAGGAGCGTAACGAAATCTTTGACCTCCATAACAAGACGGTGCTGTTCCGGCTGTAGTGCTAGCAAGACGTAGGAAGGATGAGCCCCGGGCGAGCGTTGCTTACGGCTGTCCCTAGCCAGGATATCACCTCCAATTCTACAAGGCTACAGGGAAGGCTTCGACTGAGGACTACAGACTGTCACTTCCTACATTGGTAATATATCTCCTTTAACACCACCTTCTTGCATGCAGATTCAACTTGCAGGTCTTGTCGTGCCGGAGATTTTGCGGAATGAGTGTTGGCAATTACTGATAAAGAAGATGTCGCCTAGTCCGGAGCATGCCTCTAGAATCATGTGTGGGCCTTGGCGTTACATTCAAGATTGCCTAACAGGAAAAGCTTGTCGCAAAGAAAGAAATAATCGTGAGGAACAATCACAGCACCTCATGCGGTGCTGTCAAACGACATCGTCGAGCCGACGCCACTGCTCGCAACTGCTGTAACCGCACACGAGGCCGGCTGCTCGCGAAGACAAGGCCTTCGGCCAATAGGTATCTACAGTGACGTCCGTCGCAGTAATACTGCGTTATTGTGATGTGGCAATATTTTTTTACAGCGGCGAAGACGGAAAGCTGTCAGCTCTTCTCACGTATTGCATCGAATACCAGTCGAAGTACGGTCCTATTTCGCGTGGGATCGAGGCACTGTGGTCAGTATTCCAGGAGAAATAAAATTACATTATAGTTTCGAAATCGACTAGAACGGACGGGGCCGTTCCTTTAAGCCGCACCAACTCCCAATCAATGATCCGAAAGTCGCAACTCAAGCGAACGTCAACGGCACGCTCTCGCAACTGACAGTGTTATACATATTATATTTTCTAGCAAGTTCTTACTAGCGCTGACAAGGTTGTACCCTTAGTAGATGTAGCCTGCCAAAAATGACCATCATCTAAGGCTGACGCTACATACCGTATATACAAGGAGTCCCAGCTAAATGCGAACAGATTTTTAAAATATATATATATATATATCAGGTTTTTCGAGATTAAGTCAGTTGGGCAATATGCTTATAGAAGACTCCTTAAGACAGCACCAGCAAACTGCTAAGGCAATGTCCTAATTAATTTTCAATATATTAACTTTTTAATTATCAAAGCTACGAAGTTGTCTCAATGAGAACATTTGGTCTCTTCCGTCACCTGGTACCGTAGCTGTTTTCAGAATTCGTGAAAATTCAAAATTCGAGAAGGAACACCGTTTTTTTCTTTATTTTGTTTATCGCGCATCTCCAGAGACGCGTCTTCCCTTTACTCCCAATGTGAGAGGGTGAAGGAGCACAGTGCCGCCTCATGCATCATAGATGAGCTTTAACTTGCGGAAACAAAACAAAAACAGATCTATCGGGTGACGCTATCGGAAGTGCCCTTCTCTTAGGTTGCATTTTCTGTTTTCTTTTAATCTCTTTCCGAGGCGCAAGAGGCGATAGTGTGTCCTTTCACCCTCTCACATTTGGGGTGAAGGAAAGACGTGTCTCCGAAGATGCGCAATGAAGAAAAAAGAAAAAAATGTTCCTTGGAGATTTTTTTGCGGACGATCTCTCGAACGGATATTTCTTCTGAAAACGGGTACGCTGTCAGGTGCCCAAAGGGACCAAATGTTCTCATTGCGACGACTTCGTAGCATTTATAATTAAAAAGTTAACTATTGATACTTAATTAGGATATTACCTTAGAAGTTTGCTAGTGCCCTCTTAATGAGTGCCCTTCACCATATGCTATATTGCAATTGACTTATTGCCGAAAAAAGTTATATATACATATATATATATTTTTTTTTTTTAAATCTGTTCATATTTAGCTGGGACACCCTGTATGTTGTTGAATACAGCAATACATAGAGAAGACAAGATGTTGACACCACGGCTGCTTACTTACAACGAATGGAAATCTTTACTCCACAAACTATCCCAACTTCGTACACTTGTGCTGCATAACTTTCTTCCTATCCTTTTTTTTTTGCACATTCTAAAAAGTGGTTGTCACCTCATATCATGCTCTAGTGGCCGAAATTGGTCCACACCCCATCCCGGCCTACCCAGACCACTGTGACGTCGCTGATGGCCGCAGTTGTCCATCTCTTCACATTTTGCAGTTCGTTCACAAGGACCCAGATGAGGACCCAGGTTTTCTCAAGAATCTGACCGTCGCAAGTGATTGCTAAATTATTTACCTGTTAACAGCACTCGTGGTAGTTCTGCACTCCAAAATGGGTTCTACAACAGCTTACAGTAACAGTACTTCGCTAGCACATTTGCCCGTACACAATCAGCGTGAGCTGCGTACATATCAATCCGATCTGGTTCCCGTGACATCGCGAACGATGACTCGCTCCTGTCAGTGGTGTGGCTGACAGCAGCTTCGAAAAGTCCGCCTGGAAAAGCAGCAATGTTAATTCGGTAATGGGTAGTTGTTCCTTTATGTTCTCTGTTATCTCGCACATGTAAACGATATACGGAGACGACATCCTTTAAACTCCAGCCCTCACATTTCTCGCTGAACTCTTTCTGGACTAGGCGGTTCACTTCATTCAAGACAAAGCTAGCAAGTCGATGCGCGAGGGGATGATCTCGTGGAAGGGTTGATGTCCGAAGACAAGTGCACAAGTGGTCCGGTATGGACGCAGCAGCACAGGTGCGATTCTCGGGAACTTCGTAAAACAAACTGAGCCCACGCTTCGTGTCCGTCCTTTTCATGTTGGTAAAGCCACACATTTGAAGCAGAGTAGCATGCATGTCGTAGTGCGTCGTTAGTCTTCTCTGATTCGTTTCAAGCGCCTTAGCGTACTGTGGATACCTCTCGAGGAACCAGTCCGGAAAGAGCAGGAAGGCGAACGGCAAGTTGTCTTCGTACCAGCCAACGTACGTATTGCGGAAGCTTCCAAAGCGTAGTCCGTGGTCGCTCATGAATGCGACCACAGTGTTATTAAGGACACCCCGATCGTAGAGGGCACGGAGAAAATCCAGGAACGGAGAGTCGCTGAGTCCCGCAGTGTTGAGGTCATTATGTGCCAGCTCGGACATCCACGCGTACGCAAAGAATGGTTGGTCTTTCCACGTATCGATGAGTCCCAGGAGATACTCTAAATATAGTGTCATTGGCAATTTGGGTCCCACGCAGTAAGTGACAGACTTATACCTCTTCAAATACGACCTGTCAACTGCCTGTACGACATGCCTGGGATAGTAGTCTGTAGGGGAGTGTTTAAAACCTTTGCCGTCGCACGTGTACAAACCGTACTTTGGCGTTTCTTCGAGAAACAATGTACTGTACCCTTGCTTCTTGTATTCCTTCCATACGAAGGGCAGGTCGTCGAAGAACTTATTCGTCGCCATGCTTTTGGCCTCGTCCGCGGAGAGCCCGGTTAAAAGCGGCGTCTGATTGGGAAAGGAGTTTCGGCCGACCTTGTTGTAACCGAAGAGCTCGAACCCCCTCAAAACATCTCGAACAAATTTTCCAGATCGGGGTAAGTGTCGGTTAAAGTTAATACGGGACACCGAGTCCATTCCGAGCACCAAGACGTTGAGCCGTGGGAACGCTTCGTTGAAGTTGACCTCGATTCCTTTCAACCTCTTCTCAGCAGTTGGCTTCAGTATGGGGACGAGGACGAACTCTTCGTGGAACATCCTACCACCAGGGGTGAAACATTTGATGTGGCCATATTCCGTAATTAAAGGCATGTCAAACACAAGTGGTTCCGTGTCCTTATAGAACGGCACTGCGTCTGGCACGGACACAGACTCATTGCGATAGATCTCGCGGTATGTGCAGCTAATATTGTTGCGACTCAGCCCGTACACGTCCCGCAATCTAGCTTCCTGAATCGTTGGTATGGAGTGATTGAGTATCTGTACGAACGAAGGAATGTCGGGACAAAGTCGCCCATCCTTTTTGGCATAAAATCGTTTGATACTTGCATCGAAAGGGTCGATATCGGGAATAGAACAAGAACTTGTGTTTACGAGGAACTTCTTCGCCTCCCCAGTAGACGGACCTCCTGTGCCAATCGTTTCAGGTGGTCTTGCTTGTCCAGAGAGGCTGCTTCTACTAAGTGGTAGCAGTAACATCTGAGTGTAAAGAAAGGCCCCCAGGGCGATGCATACCAATGAGAGTATCTTGATGTCGTGCTTCTTTAGAATTTTCATTTCTGTCCAGTGTCAATTTTGCTGTCTGAAAAAAGAAATTGGACGTGGTCGCGTTATTCACCTCAATGGTAAGATCCTTGCGAAAGAACGATCTTAACAATCCGAATCATGGTGAATTCTCGACCCCCCCCTGTTTCTAAAGATAAGAATTCCAGCACATGTCGGAACGGAATTTATATCAAACTTGTTTCGATAACCACGCTCAGAACACAGTTTTGTTATATCTAATGTTGGATTCAAAATGAGAATCATAAAAAATAGTTTTGAGATTTGGAATTGCTTTTACTGCGAGACCGCGAAGTCTTTCATCAGCAGCACTGCGTGATCCTACGTCATCGTGCATCATTTCGCTCGCCATGTACATCCTTGTCTGTTCTGCCTCCTTTATAGCGGTAGCGTTAATTATTCAGTAGCGATCCTTGAAGAATTCCATGGTTCGATATGTAGACTGTCCCGTATTTCTCCGTGCAAAGGATAAAAACAACGTCGTCTGCGGGAGGCAGTGTGACGTAGGATGTGGGAAGACGATGAAGAGAATGTAATGTAGGATGTGTGAGGACGAGGAAGAAGGAAAGAGAAAAAAGGTTATTCGTACTTGACCGTACCAGGGTGTGGTTGTCTGAGGCTCCGTTCCTACACTGTAACGCCAGAGCCGTTACAACTTGGCGCCCGAACTCTCATCGCTTGATGCACGGAAGACGGTCCCTGGCACCCGCTCTTCACCCTCCGCTCTCAACCGATCGTCTTAAACCTACGTCCAAGATGGCGGACCATTCTTCTATGGAACGTTCCATCGCGAACTTCGACGAGATGGACGACGTCGGTAAAGCTGCGGCGTTCAAGTCTGCGGTTACTGAGCTGGATGGCTTCAGGAACCGAGTCGGCGATTTACAAGCACAGCTCACCGCCTTGAAAGAATCGTTGGGACGGAAGGAACCTACTCAACCGAGCATCCAAGTGAATACCCCAGACCTCCAGGCAACACACGACCTTGTATGCGGTCTACTTGCACCAGTTATCCAGAGACTGGACCGTTTGGAAGTCTGCTCCTCGCAGTCTTCGCGAGCATCATCACCCGTTGACATTTCAGATGCGTCAGATGACGATGGTTCGATCGCGCTGAAAGCAAAACAGAAGCGCAAGAAAACATGGAACCACGCCACGTCCGCGCATCCGCGGAAGGATGCGTCAATACCTTGCTCTAAGCGGGATATATCCTCTGTTGCCGCCAACGCAGTTCCTCGGCTGGGAAGCGATGTTCTTGCCTGGATCCACCAGACAGACTTCTGGTTCCGGTCATACAACGTGCATTCTGATGTCGTGATTCCGCTCCTAGTATCGAAGCTTCCATCGAAGGACTTCGCGTGGATCAGGTACCATGTCAACGCGTCCAAGATAACTTCATGGGATGACATGAAAACAGCCTTCCGCAAGCGCTATGGACTAAGTGACAAATTCAACTCGAAGCAGATGATGCTTGCCGCGGCGCAGTCCACCGGGGAGAGCTGCACTGATTTTGCGTTCCGTAAATTGGAGCTCGTGGACGAGTGCGGATATCCAACAACTCAAAGTGACAAGTGCGAGGCCATCGTCGCGTCCCTGCTCTCAAGCGTAAAGAAGCACTTCTTCGACAAGGAATATACTTCCCTGGACAACCTCCTGGAGTCATTCCTCCGATTCGATAGACTTGTTGCTTCTCACGCCTCCAACGATCAGGACAAAGCAAAGAGGCAAACCCGGGAGAAGTCAGAAGCTGCGTACCACGTGTCACAGTCTTGCGCCCGACAGGATTCGACTGCACAATCATCCAGTGGTCGCCCTCATGTCTTAGCGAGCCCCGCAACAAAACGTCAGCAGTGGAGTCCACCTGCGAAACCTGTCCAGTCACCGGCGACTCACATGCGTCACACTCGCCGCTCCAACAACTCCAAAACATCTAGCAAGGAGAAAAACCACCCTGAAGTTCAGCGAGTCTGCCTAAAATGCAGAGACACAGGGCATTTCGCTTCACGCTGTCCTGTACCGTTGACAAAGGAGTTTCTAGACTGGCAGGAAAGGTTCATGGCAGGCAGACCATTGCAGCCATCGGGAAACGGCTATCTGATGCCTCCGACACCTGCGCGGAGGGATCAGTAGTAAACAAAGTGCACTGCACTACACACGCAGGTTCGGCTAAACTCATTCCGGTCGAGCTGAATGGATGCCCTCATCTTGCGCTTCTGGACTCTGGTTCCTCACGGTCATTGATGAACGACAGCATAAGCGAGGAGCTCGGACTTCACGTCGCGCCTTCATCGGTTAGGCTGCAAGGGGCCAACGGCCAACCCCTCATCGTGCATGGCCAAGTGACGGTCCAGGTCTCAGCTGACAACCAGACGTATTTGCATCCATTCCTCGTTGTGCCCCACCTAGAAGCAGACAAAGTGCTCCTAGGGAATGATTTCTTGGAAACATCCCAAGCTGTCATTGACTGGGGCAGAAACAGCTTCCACGTCACCAACAAGAAGGTCACACAGAGGGTCCAGCTACCCAAACAGATTGTTGTACCACCCAGGTGTCGCAAGGCAGTCAAGGTAAAGGTCGCCTGTGATAAAGGTTCCATCATGATTGGTGGCACAAACCTGCTGTCACAGCGCTACGGCCTGACTGCTGAACCCATGCTGGTTGAGGCAGAGAAATGTTTTTGCATAATATTAGTCAACTCTTCGTTCGAGCCTGTAATGGTCCCAGCCCAGGCGACTGTAGCGGTTGCTGAAGAAGTACACGGTACAGAAGCCGTGAGCCTCACCGAGTCCGAATTGGAACAAGTCCTACAGTGCTCGAGTGTTCTGGATAGTGGCTGCAAGCAATTGTGCCCTCCTGCTCAGGTTCCTTCTTCTGGCCACCGAAAGCTCCATGTAGGTGATATCCCTGTCAACATTGGTGCAGACCTCACCCACGTGCAGCAAGAAGCAGTCGAACGCTTTCTCACAGAGCACCTGTCGTCCTTCGCAAAGAGTTCAACCGACGTGGGACACTGCCGTGTCCAAACCCACGATGTTCCGACGAAGGGCAACCCTCCAATAGCACAGCGCTCGCGGCGACTGTCTCCAGCGCAACGCGACCTCGTGAAGGCTATGATCAAGGACCTCGTTGATGCTAGACTAGTACGCCCCTCACGTAGCGCATGGGCATCGCCACTGGTGCTTGTCAGGAAGAAGGACGGCACAACGCGCATGTGCGTGGACTACCGGCAACTAAATGCAGTGACGGAGGACTGTGTGTACCCTTTTCCCCTGATCGAAGATGCCCTGCAAGCGTTGACTGGCAGCAAATTCTTCTTGGTTATGGATCTGGCATCTGGATTTCATCAAATACCGATGAAACCAGAAGACATCGAGAAGACTGCATTTATAACTCCTTGGGGTCTCTACGAGTATTTGCGAATGCCATTCGGGTTGAAAGGAGCACCATACTCTTGTCAGAGAGCAGTCGATACGGTCATTGACGACGCGAAGTTTCGGTACGCCTTGGTCTATATGGACGACTGTGTGGTCTACAGCAAGACGTTTGAAGACCACATGGAACATCTGGCAACCATTTTCCAGAGGTTCCGCACTGCGGATCTCAAATTCAAGTCACAGAAGTGTTTCTTCTTCTGCACCCAGATTTCATACCTGGGACACGTTGTCACTAGGCGTGGCGTCTCACCTGATCCGGCAAAAGTCGCAGCGGTTCATGGGGGTTCACGACTCCTCCTAATGTCAAAGAGCTGCAGTCGTTCCTAGGCTTGACATCGTACTTCCGTAAGTTTATACCGAGGTACAGTGCCATCGCAGCTCCCCTACGTGACCTCATGAAGAGGGGCGTACTCTTTAGCTGGACTGACACACAATCAACAGCATTTTCTGACCTCAAGGACGCGCTTTGCAGCGAGCCGGTCCTCAAGCTGTTTTCTGATGACCCATCATTCGGCATACAGGTGCACACCGATGCTTCGAAGTCAGGCCTTGGTGCAGTGCTGCTACAAAAGGACGAGGATAACAACTACCGTCCCGTTGTATATCTCAGCAGAGCACTCAAAGGGGCAGAGGAAAACTATAGTTCAACGGAACTCTAAGCCCTCGCCGTGAAGTGGTCGCTGGAAGACCTACGTCCGTACCTCATCGGAAGAAAATTTGACATCGTTACGGATCATCACGCCTTGTGCTGGCTGCTGAAATACAAAGAGGGAAATCAGCGCTTACTGCGGTGGTCTCTATCAATACTGGAGTATGACTTCGATGTCATCTATAAGACCGGCCGACTACACCACGCACCAGATTGTCTGTCTAGGGCCTCTCCATCGGGCGGAAGCGGCACTGTACTACAGGCCACCGATGTCAGTATTTCAGCAGACACGCTACTTCAGGAGCAACAGCGTGACCCCTTTTGCCAGCACGTACGTGATCTCCTTGAACGGCGTAGTGGTACTCGGAAGCAGCAACGTAGAGCGCTCAAAAAGTTCGTGCCGCATGAAAACGTGCTTTATAGAGTCGCCCAGGGTCCTGTTCACCGACGGTTTTTGGTATGCCTGCCCCAAGTCCTGATCGACCACGTACTTCACGAGTTCCACGGAGGTAGTTGCGGCGCACACATGGGAATCAGAAGAACGTACGAGGCCATCCGCACAAAGTATTATTGGCCCAAGGTCTTCAACGATGTCAAGACGTTTGTTCGTCATTGCGATTTGTGCCAGAGGTACAAGCTGTCGACGTTCTCTTCTGGTCTATTGCAACCTATACCAGTGCACGCTCCATTCCATACCGTGGGCTTGGACATCATCGGTCCGTTCCAGCCGTCGCGCCGTTACAAGTTTGTCGTCGTTGCCATAGACTACTTGACCAAATTCGTCGAAGCCAAGCCGGTCAGAAACATCGAGGCAACCACGATTCAGAACTTTATTGAAAGACGTCTGGTCCTTAAGCACGGCTGCCCGGCAGTGATAATCACTGATCGTGGAACCCAGATGATGGCACGGTCAACTGAATCGTTCCTCCGACATCGAGGGATCAAGCACAACCCGACCACAGCATATCATCCGGCTGCTAATGGGCTTTGTGAACGGGCCAACAAGACAATCAAGCAGATGATGACGCTGGCAACAGCGGGGGGAGAGAAGTGGGCAGACATAATCTCCCATGTTGTATGTTGCTACAACACTGGATTCCAAGAATCCACCAAACAGTCTCCCTTCTTTCTTGTGTACGGCCGCGATCCGGTGCTGCCCCTCGATGTTGTCTTTAACCGACAGGAGCTCGCCGAGCTGAAAGACTCCGCGACATACGCCACCGTAGTTCATGAGAGGCTGAACTGTGCAAGGAGGCTGGCTGCCGAGAACATCAAACTGGCTCAAGAAAAAACAGAAGTCCTACTTTGACAGGCGACGTCAGGACATCACTTTCGAGGAGGGACAGTTGGTGCTCCTCAAGTCGCCCCCAACCGGTGTCAAGGGCTCCAAGAACTTCCGCGGACCGTTTCGCATAGTGTCTCGTCTGTCTCCGGTCAATTATGAAATTGAGCCTGAGGACTGTGCCTGGAGCGACATCGTTCATGTTGAAAGACTAAAGCCCTACCTGAGGCCTCTTGCCTCCTATAATGTATATATGTATATGTAATGTAGCCACTGTAATTATTGTATATACGATGCCGGGTCGGCACCTTTTAAAACTGGGCATGTGATGTAGGATGTGTGAGGACGAGGAAGAAGGAAAGAGAAAAAAGGTTATTCGTACTTGACCGTACCAGGGTGTGGTTGTCTGAGGCTCCGTTCCTACACTGTAACGCCAGAGCCGTTACAGGCAGTGACACAAGAGACGGAACAAATCGATACATGGAACTGCTTTTAGACGCCAGGGCTCGTGTTACGCGCAATAACGAAACGATTTTGTGCCGTCACGCTTTCTCTCTCTCTCTCCTCACTCTCTTTATTATGGGTAAAGAGCGGGCAGCTGTTCCAACGGTGTTCCGCCGATGCTCTCCCGACAAAAAAAGGCAGCTCAGTAATCTGATATCTCCTTTTTAGAAGGGGAGTGGACGCGGGTAGGACAAAAGCAGGGGGGGGGGGGGGCGTCGAGGCAGCTTACCGTTGTTGGCCGCACTCAAGTGGGCATCGTCACGACTATAGCCAGAAAAAAAGGAAAGTGGGAGAGGGGAGTTGAGGACTTCAAAGTGATGCATAGGCAGGATGACCGATACTGTAGGGACAAAAGCTGAGAATTCTCCTCTACAGCAAGTAAGCGAATAGCGGACACATATTCCCGCATCCATCCACATCCAGGTGGGAATACAAAATAGTCCCGTTACACTTGTCGATGTCGAAGAAGTATTCCGATCCGCAATCTTCCTCTATTCCCGTGCACTGGAGTAAAACTGTACTAAGTTCGCGTTATACTGAAGAAATGTGACACGCACAGGGAAGGATAACGGACGTATTTTCGTTACCGTTTTCATTTTCGTTACTGCTATATTTTCGTTCTCGTTATCCGTTTCTGATGCCAGCCTTTCAATTCCGCTTTCGTTACGTTTCAGTTACTGTTTCCGGTAATGGAACGGCTGTTACATAGCTGCTGGAGGAGAGTCAATCCGGCTCTGACCGCAACCTGTTTTGTCCAAGTGCCGCTTCAGTGTCACGCGTACACACACGCGTAATTTTACGTCGTTGGGATGCGCACATCTTGCAGGATTTACAAAAAAAAAATGTAGGAACGTGTCTTCAGTCTTCGGTCACCTTGAGTCTTTGAATCCAGCAACTTAAGATGGGTGTGACACACACACACAAGATGGGTGTGACCTTCATCCAATGTCGCATTCATAAGCGAACGCTCTCAGTAGTAAATAATACTGCCATAGCCACGGTGAAATGAAACAAAAAAAAAACTAAAAATTGTAGGCTGTCATACTTGAGCTATGGTGGAGTATAGTCATGTGTTGATGTCATGGAGTTATGAGGAATTGGACGAGGTAAGCTAGGAATGCACCTTCGAGATCCAATATCGCGCTTTGTTTACATGCCCTCGTAGTAGTATTT